>NC_143020.1:40934238-41252095 GCF_055824585.1 Amblyomma mixtum | reverse complement strand
GCGATGGACAGGACACTTTTGCTCGACATGGACTGTTTGCAGGCCTCCAGTGGTCAGGCCAGGCATGCCCTTGCCTAAAGGCTGTCTGCAGCAAAGTGAAGAAGGTTGATGCCTCCTTTGTGGAGGATTAGGCAGATTGGATTTCAACGACGCTGCCAACGTTCACTGCGGGCTATGAAGCTTGCAACATTTTCATTGTGGAGGAGGTTGGGCTATTCTGTAACCTGCAGGTTGAAAAGAGCCCGTGTTTTAAAGACTGCACCAAACAGGGTGGGCAGGAAAACAAGCAGCAACTGAATTTTTCTGCTGCAGTGCTGATGCTCCGGAAAAGATGCCATTGAGCATCGTTGGCAGATCTCAGAAACCCCAATGCTTGAAGGTAGCGGGTCAGTCGCCTTGTATCTATCAGGCAAACAAAAAGGCGTGGATGTGATGATGTCGTCAGTGTTTTCGGAGCATCTGACGTATCTGGGCAGGGAGTTGTCCAGTCAAAAAACGGAAGATTTTGATTTCGGATCAGTGTCCTATGCACCCATAAGAGATGACGCTGCAAAGTGTGAAAGCCGGCAAATGCTACGAGTCATTTGCAGCATCTTGGTGCTGGCATTGTTTAAGAATGTGTGGAAATGTGGCAGATGAAGCTAGTTGGTGTGAGTATGACGTTTTACAAAGAGTTGCGACAACGTGGATGAAGAAAGGACAGACGGGGTTGAGCAAAAATGTTAAGATCGCTTCAGAAGTGCCTATCGAATATTGATCAAAAAGGATGCAAATCTCCAGATCAATCTTTCAGACTGGGCACATCATTGCAGTGCCTTGGCCGAATGTGTATCTTCCTGAAGCAGTTGGCAACAGCCGTAAGGGCAGTATTTTCAAATCCAATGTTGCTACCTCTTCGCAGCAGCCAGATTCGATCCACACTGATCACTAGGACCGGCTTGGCGTGCTGGTGACATTGTGACCGCTGATGAGGATCTCTCAACCTCTGGTCTGGAAACTGTCACAGACATTGTGAATGATGTGGCAACATCACAGCCTGAATTCGCAAGCAGCGATGACAACAGAGGAGTAGCTGCAACAGCTGCTATGATGCAACGATGAACGATGAACGTGAACGATGCATGCTTTCGGCATTCTGTGGCATGCCGTGGCGTCAGAAACTGTGTGTGGAAACACTTGTGCTTGGTTCTTTTCTGTGCAAAATTCTTTGCTAGCCGACCTGGCGGAGTTGAAGACGCAGACAGGCATCTGGGGCTTGCACGCATATAAATTGCTATATGTGGGCCTCTGGGTTTTGCTAATTTTTCGATGATATGAAAGTTCAGTTGGTGCAAATATTCTTGCCGGCCTTTGAGATTCATGTCATCAAGATTCTACTGTACTTGTTTTTGCAAGAACACCTTGTTCTATAGTTTGCCAGATGAAGTCGCTGGTCTATGTGCGCATCTGTCACTTCGAGAATACTGATTCGAGATAACCTGGTGTCACTGACCTTCGAGTGACCTCATGGCCACAAGCAGTTGTTGCTATAATGGAAGCTAATCTGTCTTCTGACTGGTGGTGTTTCTGTCATGCTAATCATGGCAAGATATGCTTCTTTTTAATGTTGTTGCCGAATTCTGTTGTCGTGCGTGCAAGGTAGCCAGTTCAAGGAGTAGGGACTTGCTTTTCAGTTTTGTTTGGAATGATGTAAAAGACACCAGTGAAAATACATCACCACACGGAATTTGCGTAGGGCAGGTTAATAATTTATAATTCTTTATTCTCATTTGCTTTGGTTTCAACACTGTAACGTACCCCAGTAACTACGGTGTTAAGGGCAAGTTGAGACTGTGTTGATCAAACGAGGTGTATTGTCCTTTTGTCTTGTAGGGTAGGCTGATGTAAGAGCTGAATTAAAATAAAGGAACCAGTTATCATAGTACTCATTTTGTGTCCTCGTGTGACCTCAACATAGGCTCAACTTTTCTCCGACATTGTAGCCACTGTTCAGGTGTCGAAAGAAATCTTTAAAGCAGAAACCAAGGTACAACTTGCTTACTGGGCTTAGGCAAAACCAACATTGTAATCCGTGCGTACCATCTTGTGCTTCAAACTTCTACCCATTAAAAGAAGCATTCAGCCAGAGCTCTTGGTGTCCTCTAAGCTTTTTCCCCTTGCTCCATTTCACGGTTGCATCAAATCTGGTGTTTTCCCCCTCAGCTGTTCACTGGCCTGCGAGCACCGCCCAAGGGCCTGCTCCTCTTTGGCCCCCCTGGCAATGGCAAGACCATGCTGGCCAAGGCAGTCGCCCACGAGTCCAACTCTACATTCCTCAACATCAGTGCTGCATCGCTGACATCAAAATACGTGAGTGCCTGCTAGAGGGAATGGGGGGGGGGGCCCATAATTAAGGTTTCTGGCATGCAAGCTTTGGTTGCAAGCCATTTGCTTGAAATCAAGTGCTGTTATGATTTTAGTTTCTGCGATTCATACTTTTTTGTGTATTGCACCTGATTCTACAGTTCTTCTCTATCTCATGTCATCTTTTATTCCCCCCCGTTCTTGTTCCTCTCCGTGAAGGTTGGTGAAGGTGAAAAGCTGGTGCGAGCACTGTTTGCGGTGGCACGCGAGCTGCAGCCAAGCATCATCTTTATTGGTGAGTGGGCACTGTTGTTGCATGCTCCTTTTCGCCTGCTATGTTTCTGCAGCGCCAGCTGTATGGGCAGTGTTCTGCTAAATCGTATTGGCGTCATCATCCGCCCTCTCCCCCTTTCCGTCGTTCTACCCTCTCCCTTGCCTTCTTCGTTCTCTCCCTTGCTGCACCTGTCATGCTGGATGGCATGCATCATGCAGTGACTGTGAATGGCTGTGTGTATTGCGAGCTTATGTGCAGATGTGTATCTGCCCTACCGTATTTATTCGAATCTGGGCCGATAAGGTCGGTTGGATTCGAGGATTTTGACTTTGTGTTCATAGAATACGACAATGCATAAAAATGACAAAGTAGCACACTGATGGCGATTCCCCCCCCCCCCCCCCCCCTCGAAATGCCAACAGGAGACTGCTCTGTAGCCATTGCTATTTGTAGCTGATTCTGATAAAAACCCACACAAGTATTGGCTGCCATTCTGACCTCGTTTTCTCTTCGTGCGGTGGCATGGGCATGTTCCGCGCACTGGAAGTTTTTCACACATGGTTGTTTTGCCGACATCATGGTACCAAGCAGACAGTGTCATTATATCGCTGCCTTGTAAAATGTAAAATGGATAATGACTAAGAACGACTCATCAGCAAAGAATGAAAAGCAGATAGCATGTCCGCTAATGTGCAAAGTCCACCAAGAAACTTCATAGCTGCGCAAATCGCTGCATAGTGCATAAAGGCTTTTATTGCTGATGCATTGTAAACATGTGATGCAGTTAAGCACTCCTTAAATTTGTGATCCTTCACGTCTTTTATCTCGTGCTGCCGGTGACTCCCCTGGCTTCACAATGGATTAGACTGACTAGCGCATTACTTCTGTGCACATTAGTTCTGAAATAGTAGATGGGGTTGGCAGTTTTAAGACTGCTCTCTTGACTGGCTTAGGCAAGCGAATATAAAGGTCATAAAGTGCTCACCAATTACAGGCCTATCTCCTGTACATGTTCTGTAATAGCCGAGCATTTTTTTTTGCACCATGTTTGTGTTCACTAAGTGCATTCTATGGTATGTGACTCAAGCAAACAAGGCTCTCTATGGCTGTGAACAAAACCTTGATTTATACCTTATTTTTGCGCTGTCAGACCTTCAAACGGATTGCAAACTTTGCATTGTGCCTGGTCCCTTGTGCAGATGAGGTTGACTCCCTGCTGAGCGAGAGGAAAGACAACGAGCACGAGGCAACGCGGAGGCTCAAGACAGAGTTCCTTGTGGAGTTTGATGGGGTGAGTGCGGACCATTGAGCTTCGCAAGCCTTTTTAAAGCAGAGTCATTAGGATTGTGCATGCAGCAACAAGTTCACATGGGGTGCAGGCTTAAAGTGGGACATTCACTGGCACTGTTGCTTCATGCAGGCCATGAAACCTTTGCATGGAGTATGGCGTGGAGTATTGGTGTTAGCAACTGCTATGGTTCCTTAAAAGGTTCAAAGGTGCCCAGAGCATAGGACTTTTAACTATAGCGTTATTCGTGATGTTCACTTCTTTTGGTCATGGACCGGCTGCATTGAATCAGTGGTTATGGTGCTTGGCTGCTGACCAAAAAGACGCTAGTTCGATCCCGGCCGCGGCGGTCGCATTCCGGTGAGGGCGAAATTCTAGAGGCCCGTGTACTGTGCGATGTCAGTGCACGTTAAAGTACCCCAGGTGGTCGAAATTTCCGGAGCCTTTCACTACGGCGTCTCTCATAGCCGAGTCGCTTTGGGACGTTAAACCCCCATGACCCCAAACCTTTGGTCATAGCCCTGGCCGTGAATCACTTATTGTTGAACCCCGAATTTGAAGGGCAAGGTTTAAAAAAAAAATGGACCTAAGAAAAGGTCACACACTGAAACGATCAGACATCTGGTGCAGCAGCTCTGCAAATGTAGTTGAATTTACTCTTGATGATTACTTTGACGCTCTTACTTATACTGAATGCTTTTACTCTGTTTCACACATGTGACAGGTGACAGAAGAGGATGCCGATGGCTGCCACCATGGGCATCCACTATACTTTTGTTTTGTAGAGGTCGCTGTGGAGGTCGCCCAGGAGGCGACTGTGGCCACGTTTATTTGAGGGCTGCCTGAGAATAGGTAGCGGTAGAGCAGCAGCGGCAGCATCCGGCCGAGGTCGAAGTCCAGAGCGTTCTCTGCGCGAGCCAGCGTTCTCCTCCGCGTGCCCACCGCTTTGTCTTCTTTCGCATGCCGATACGGTGGCGCTACAGTTTCATTTTTATTATAGTTCTGTTGCACTGCAAAAAAAACTCTTGAACACCAGGTTTACCTTCATTAACTTGAACTGGTATGGTCAAATGTTTAGGGGAAGCCGCCAAGGTGGAGTAGATTTGTAATAAGGGAGTAAGTACTCATCGACATCCACCTGAGTGCAGCCATATGGCTGCAAAGGAAAGCTGTACAGCTTTCTCAGAAACTTCGCAGTTAAAGGAAAATTCGTCCTTGTCCGGGGGTTCAAACCCGGGACCACTGCTTCACCGGAGCAGTCGCTCTGCCAATTGAGCTAGCCGGGACGGCAAGCTTATGGTAGGGCGAGAGTGAATTGATCAATAACTCGAAGTTATTGAACTTATTTGGTACCATATTCATTAAAGTTTTCTGCAGCGAACAAAGTGCTCTCTAGCCAAGTTATTTGGCACACATCGAGACATGGGAGTAAAATTCTTTAAGTATGAATGAACCTCTTAAAAGCTTGGTATTCCCCGTTAGCTAATGTCTTTCCTGGTAGTTGCGATGCACTTGTCTTCGTGCATTGCCACAGCATTTGAATGGAGCTACACATTCTGTCATTGTGAGAACTGTTGGGGTGACTTGGCTTGATGAGGTGCACTTTCTCAATGCAGCTTCACACGGGCAGTGAAGAGCGGGTGCTTGTGATGGGAGCAACGAACAGGCCTCAGGAGCTGGACGATGCAGCGTTGAGGTGAGCGGCAAATGGCAGAGCATAATGTGCGCTGCTTAGTCTGCCCTGCATAGCGAGATGCACTTTGTTAGTTGCACTGTATTGACGCTGTGTCTGTTTATAAAATCATCGTTAATACGCTTGCCAAGAAATGCTGGAGTAATGTGGCTCGCCGTGCATTTGTGTGCAGGCGCTTCACGAAGCGGGTGTACGTGACGCTGCCTGACGAAAACACCCGGCTGGTTCTCCTGGAGAAGCTGCTGAAGAAGCAGAACAGCCCACTGTCTCTGGACAAGCTCAAGTACCTGGCCAGGTACCCCCCACCGTGCCTGATCACCTTGTCATTTGGGTGTGGCATGTTAGCGATCGGTTGCATCACAGCATATTGTATTGGGATGTGTAGCTAGGGTTACAGTAGGCAGGAAGGCATAAGAAGTGGTCAGGGAGTAACGTTGTTCATCTTGGCAAAGTGTCGACTGCTGACCCATAACTTGAGAGGCGAAGAACCTGGGGAATAAGAATGGGGTGGAGGGCATTTCGCAGGCACTCACAGGTGAAAAGCAGTTTACCAATTTCTCTCAAGAGGAAAGTATTGTCACGTTGTAGTGACGGCAGTCCAGTGGTCAGGAAGACACCAACCAGTCTTGGGAATGAAGCTCTTTATATGGGCTGACTTGCGCCCGCAAAAGAACTGAATCACTCGGTGGCGGCGTAAGCAACAAACGTGCTCGTCGGTCGTCGAACTACGAATGCCCGCTGCTCGCGGCATCGTTCAGTTTAAAGCCGGCAAGTAAACTTCAAGATAACAGGTCGAGATCATCTAGAGTAATCTGGAAACACGTAGGTGCAGCTCTTCATGGCTGCGATTAATCGAGATTAGTCCCGTCGCTTCTCACGTCACGAACAAAAATGATAACAACCCTTTCCTGCGGCCTTGCGTGAACAAAGGACACTACAATGATACGTGGCAGTATTATCAGGTACTTGCCTTAAGGGAAGAAAAGTGGAGGCTAACGAAAAGGGTTAACTAAAAGGCTAATAGAAAAGGACAACATAGCAAGTTGTGCACATTAAAATGATAGCTGTAACATTAACAGGCCGGAAGAGAGCAGAGTGAGTGAGGGAACAGAGGGTTAATGACATCCTAGTTGAAATCAAGAAGGAATGGGCTTATATTTCACCATTGTGTTTCACCAAGGTTATGCAGATTGAGAACTCCTGCTATGGTTGATTACTAATGATTGCTTGATAAAAAAATTTTTGTGAGAAATTTATGAATTTCTCCGTAAACATGCTCTCACCAGCGTTTTGCTGGCTGTTTCTTTGAGCAGGAAAGAATGCTAATAATGGCATCAGAGTTTTGGTAGTGGTTTCAATTTGGAAGGGTGCCCACGACATTAGTGCACATAAGTCACCACACGGAAATCAGCTGTGGTCGCTAAATGATTTGAAGTTGCATTTTTTTTTTCATGTTTTGGTTTTTAGCAGCAGAAGGGTGGCATTCAAAAACTGGTAGAATAGCTTTTGTAAATTTTTTTTTGTCATTGTGGCTGTCGAGTGGGGTGGCGTACTAGTTCCAATTAAAATGATGCAAACAGCGACTTATTCTTTTTTTTTTTTTTTTTTTTAAGTACATACTGCAGACCATGGCTAGGTCCAAGCAGGAAGGGCAGGTGCACAAAAAGCAAAATTATAGCAACAAAAAATACAACAATACAGCAATGCAAGACAAAACAGAAAAAATACCTAATACGCAATATCAAAGATGGCTGAGGAACGCATCTGAATTTCAGGGTTGATTAGGTTCGGTTAGTGAGTTCCAGTCGGATATGGTGCGTGGGAAAAAGGAAAACTTGAACGAGTTAGTCCGGGCAAAATATGGTTTTAAAAGAGCTTCGTGATAGTGTCGTGTATTCCGTGTTGGCATTGGGGAAAGATAAGCAGAAGGGTCAAGTCTGAGTTTATTGTTAAGAAGTAAAGAAAGAAAATCTAAACGAAAATTTCGTCTTCTTACCTGTAGTTCTTCAATACCGTTAGCATGCATCAAGTCTGAGGGGGAGTCAGTGGGTAGATATTTTGAATATATGAATCTAATTGCTTTCCTTTGAATGTTCTCGAGCTTTCTTATGTTAGACTTAGTGTACGGGTCCCAAATTATGCAAGCATATTCAAGCTTGGGTCTAATTAGAGTATTGTAACCTAAGAGCTTAACGTTAGCGGGGGCGTTTCGAAGTTTATGCCTTATATAACAGAGCTTACGGAATGCGAGTGAACAGATGTTATCTATGTGAGAGTTCCAAGAAAGGTTATTAGTAAGTGTTACACCCAAGTACTTTACGGACGCTACTTGTTGCAATGGTGATGATTCTAATTTATATCCATATTGTAGAGCGTTTGTCTTGTTAGTTATGCGAAGAGAAACGCTTTTATCTGCGTTCAGTGTCATGTCCCAGCACTTGCACCACTGTACAATATTAGTAAGCGTATTTTGTAGGTCACTCTGATCGTTTTCAATGCTAACATCGCGAAATAAGACACAGTCATCAGCATATAATCGAATATGTACGCCAGGGCAAACTTCACGGATGATGTCGTTAATATATATTAGAAAGAGTAGTGGACCCAGTACGCTTCCCTGTGGCACACCTGATGTGACTGGGAGACAGCCAGACTGGTGCCGACCTATTGAAACATGTTGACTCCGGTTGGTTAAATAATCATTTATCCAGGAAATAAAAATAGGCGGAAGTCCAATAGTTTTTAGTTTTAGAATTAGGCTGTGGTGTGGAACTTTGTCAAAAGCTTTACTGAAATCTAGAAAGATCGCGTCAATCTGGCTGTTATTGTCAAGTGATGCCGCAAATGAATGGATAACTGAAAGTAGTTGAGTTACTGTGGAAAACCCTTTGCGAAAACCATGCTGGTAATCTGTCAGAATGTTGTTGCGATCTAAGAATTCATTAATGCTAGTTGCGACAATATGTTCCATTAATTTGCAGCAAGATGACGTTAAGGATATAGGTCGATAATTGGTCACCTGCAGGCGGTCGCCTTTTTTAAATACAGGTACGACTCGGGCTATCTTCCAGTCCTCAGGTACACACCCGGTTAACAATGACGCGCGAAATATAATAACCAAAAACCTGGCCAGAGATTCAGCATACCTCCGAAGAAAACCGTTAGGAATATCGTCGGGCCCTGGGGATGATTTAGTTTTCAGGTTTAGTAACATTGAAACGACACCATCATACGAGATGAAGTTAACTTCAGATGGATGTGCTGAAGTTGTGCTTGGTGCATCGTGCGGTTTTGGTTGAGAAAATACACTGTGAAAGTAATCGTTAAAATGGTGAGCAATGGCAGGCTGATTGGTAACCGTTGTACCGTTGATAGTCATTTCTGATATAGGGGCTTTTTTATCGCTAATGTGGCGCCAGAATTTACCCGGGTCGTTTTTTATGAAGTTCGGCAGAGTTGTTTTGAAATAATAATCTTTTGAACGGCGTACAGCAAGGGCGAGGCTTTCTCTTAAATGGTTGATTGTGCTCTGCTGTGCGCGATGCTTTTTTAGCCTTTTGATTCGGCGTCTGAGATGAATGATACTGCGTGTCATCCAAGGCGTCTGCTTGCGAATGTTTTTGTATTTTACAGGTATGAAATTTATAAGGCAATAGTGACACATTTTCTTAAACTGATTCCAGAGTGCGCAGGCGTCGGTTCCATCAAATTCGACAATGCATGTTTCAAGATGCTCAATAACTGAGGCGTCATCGGCACGTGTGAAGTCCATGATACGATGTGCGTTACATGTTTTTGTCTTGGCAAGCGGTTTTATGGGAATGAAAACACTAACAAGATGATGATCTGAAAGTCCTGGTGCGACAGACACGTTGCAATCATGGAAAATATGGGGAACAAATGCAAGATCCAACACTGAATTACTCATGCGAAATTCGCGGGTTGGCTCGCGAACCACTTGACACAAGTTGTGCGTGAACATAATGTCGAATACAATATCAACGTTTTTTTTGTACAATATCAACGTTTTTTTTATTCTTGTGGCGTGAAGTCCTCATGTACAGTCGGGGAGGAAAGTCTCCGGACCACGTGTTCCTTAAACGAAGCTTGTAGCTCTACTATCCGGCAGCGGCTGGAGACCGCACTTGTGGAGATGAAAGAACAAAAATAACTTTTACATCCACAAGTGTGGTCTCCAGCCGCCGACTAATAGCAGAGCTATCGGCTTCGTTGGAGGAACACGTGGTGCGGAGACTTTTGTCCCCGACTGTACCTCTTAGTGACCATGCTGAAAGTGATGTTGAAATTGCTGGGGAGAAGAAATTCAATTAAAAGTTACTTACCGTGCATAATTTTCGGTAATTGTGCACTTTTTTCATCTTTTATCATTCTGAGTAAAGAACAAGCAACCAAAATTTGATGTTCCTACATGTTCAGGAGTGAAGTATTCACTTAGTGAAGTCTCACCTCGTGCTTCCATTGATTTTCCTTTCAGTGACCCTTTAAGAACCCAATGCCCTCCTAATGCCCTCATTCCCTCCAGATGTGGTGGTGTCATTCCGTGCAAATGTAGAGGGCATTTTTTATGTTGTGCAGGATTACCTCCGGGTACTCGGGCAGCGATCTAACTGCCCTAGCAAAGGATGCCGCTCTGGGACCAATCAGAGGTATGTTTTGAGCGCTTTGTCTTGTCCTGTTTTGCTTTTTTTCTTGCCCATACAAGTTGAGTTGGAAGTAACCGGAACACCATTCTGCAACAGTTGCATTGGTGTCTGCAGTGCCAGAAGTTTGGCGCTACAGCGTGTATAGTTGGCAGTAAATGCTTGCCTCCCAAATTTCGCATGCCTCTGCATTCGCTTTGACCACAGTGCTCAAGAACATGAGATCGAACGTCACCGCAGAAGGCACTGCACGCTGAAGAACCCCACATAGTCTAAATTAATCCAGAGCCCTTTATTGCTGCGTTCTCGTAACCCCAAGGCTGCCTTCAAGGTGTTAAGCCCCGTAGTTTACAAGTTTTTTTTTTTGTTTTGATAGTCGCCGCGAAACGTTTTGACACATCCTCAAAAAGAGGGAGATGATATAACTTTGGCTGTACTAAATAGCTATCAGCACAGGTTCATTAAAGGTGCACCGAAGAGGAATCTGAACTCGTCTTTTTGCCGCGGGAACTCCATCTACACGTTCCTAGCATTCTTAAAAACGTCGACCTATTGCCCTGTTTGGCCGATTTGCCTAATTCAATCGGATTAACGTCCGGCTCGCGCCTTTTTCTTTTTTAATTCTCCCCGTACGGTGGGCGGAGTCGACCAACGCGTGGAGTGCCTTTCAGCCAGCTCCGTGGAGGCTTTGCTTTCGCTTTATTTTGTTTTTTAGATTTTTGTGAACAAATAATCTCATTTGCAGATAATATAGCCACAAAATAAGCCCGCAGAAATAAAAGTACATGCGGACTATTTGCTTCTACGGACTACAACGTACCGTATTTACACGATTGTAAGTCGACTCGAATGTAAGTCGACCCCCCCATGTCACAATTCTGAAAAAAAAAAAAAAAAACTTTTAAACTTGGCCTTTAGAACGCGACAGTACTATCTGTGGCCTCCGCTTATCACCAGCCGCTATCGGCTGCTGCACGCACACATTCCAAAACAAAAATGTATTAGTCACTGGGCTACTCGTCCACACTTGCGCTGCTGTCGTGATCGCTGCTGCAGTCCCACAGCTCGTCGTTCTAACATCCTCATGCAGTGAAATCCTGCACTTCGCAAACAGCCACATCATGACATCGCGTGGAACAGCTGAAAATTTTGCCTCGTTGTAGCTGCCACTCCTGTATCACTCAGTGCGAAGGTCGAACTTGCGGCCCGGCGCGCAGTTCGTTTCTTCGGCATAAAGAATGACAGACATCTTGAGTGTAGCCATGAACGAGCGCCGGTCGCTTATCAGACCTGGAGCACGAATGACGAAGCACTACATTAAAAACTTGTGAAACACGGCCGGCAGTAGTCGAATGCGTCAGAGCCAAAGAGAAACTAACGCGCGAGCGGTGTCGGCTCTTCCGTCGGCTACCGACACTCCCTGGCGCCGCTGCGGTTCGGAGGGGGGTGCCGCCACGGTTGGAACAGCAGCCCTTCCATCAATTACCGACGCTCCCTTGGGCGCCGAGTGCGTGGTTGAAAGTAAACAAAAAAAAAAGAGTAGAACGCGAATGCGTTATCGGTCCGCTGCCGCTTATCAGCATACGCAATCTGCGGCCTCGTGTGGGGAGGGGGTTGGTGCTGGTTTGCTGCTTATCAACGGCTACCATCGGCCGGCCGCCTCGCGCGGGGCGGGGCGGGGCGGGGATGCCGGTTCTGCGCGTTGAAATAGCAGCTGCTCAAGGCCAGCACCAAGAGCGATGCGACGGAGCAGCGCAGCAAAAAATGCAACTACGCTTATCTCGTTTGTCTCGCCTTTATTTATAGTGCGATGCTTTGGTTTCGATTGTAAGTCGACCCCCCCACTTCGGATTTTGAAATTTTGAAAAATGGGTCGACTTACAATCGTGTAAATACGGTATTACTCCGCCGATGGCAGAGCGTCAAGCCTCCACGGAGCTGGCTGAAAGGCACTCCACGCGTTGGTCGACTCCGCCCACTGTACGGGGAGAATTAAAAATAAAAAGGGCAGGAGCCGGACGTTAATCCGATTTAATTAGGGAAATCGATTGCACAATGCAATAAGTCGAAGTTTCTAAGAATGCTCGGAACGTGTTGATTGAGCTCCCGCGTCAAAAATATGAGTTCAGATTCCTCTTCACGGCGCCTTTAAGAAGCTGTGAATGAGCATTTACCGTATTTACTCGCATAATAAGCGCACTTTTTTTCCAGAAAATCCGGCTCAAAGTTCGGGGTGCGCCTATTACGCGGGGTAAAATTTCCGGAAATTTTTCGACTCGCAAAATTGCGCACACCGCGTAAACGCACTCGTGCACGCGCCGCACCCCGTTTTCGCGAAGAAAATGTAAAAAAAAAAAAAGGTCCGTGTAAGGGCCGCACCGAAACTTTCGGAATGCACGCGCCGAGGCCTCCGCGATCGGCTCCGGCTGCGCGCAAAGGGCGCTTGATCGGGGAGGCCACACACGCGCACAGGAGTTTCCAGACGCCGCCCAAGGCCAAGCTCATCATCATCATCAGAGCTTTCGCTATCTATATCGCCATCAGCATCTCCAGCTCGTTTTTTTTTTTTTTTTGCTGTCAAGTGCCGGGATTTGCGGTAGCGCGATAGTTATCGTGGTTTATGGCTTTGCCGCGGAGCGTTGATGCTTTAGCTCGACGGGCAAGCACCTTAACAGCTACACGGCTGGGAGTTTGCTCTCGAACGCGGCAAGCGTGCGGCAGGTCGGAAAATACGACGTGGCCGAGAAGTGCGGCAGTTGCGACTGCGGCGTCCTAAATTTTCGTACGCGACTCCAAGCGCCGAGGTTTTCGCGGGCCTAAGTCGGGAACGTTTCCGGCTGGAGATGAAGCTTTCCAAACAGACGTTTAAAGTGAGCATCCCTGAAAACTGTGTGCGGCTGTTCTACGCGATGTCGTTGTACGCGCTGTGGGTCCGCAGCAGCTGCAACGGCAGCAGCACTAGTAGGGACTAGTAGTCAGTGCAGCAAAAACTTCGTTAAAATAAAGATTGGGAAACGGGGGGTGGCGAGGCGTCGGCTTGCAATCGTATAAATACAGTATAGATCACAGTGCCAAGTTCGGGGTGCGCCTATTATGCGAGTGCGCCTATTACGCGAGTAAATACGGTATGTCACTAAACCTTCTATGGGTGCCGTGCCTGCGATTCTTTTGTCCAGTGTAACAAATTTTCTGTTGCCAGATCATGCAGTAGTTGGGCACTGGACTGAATGATTTAGGACTCCTTAATTCAGCATGGCTCTTATATTCTGTAGTCTTGGAAGTGCATTCAGTGCCTCATTACAGTGCTTAAACTGAGGGCAGCCTAGCGAACTGTGGAAAGTGGTGGGTGTAACATATATCATATCAAATGGGAATGCAAAAGAAACGAGGCTTTCCATAGAATACAGAGTCCGAGTGCGGAACAGTGGGAGGGTGTGCTCTCCAGCGGCAACCGGGTTCTCCAGAGAGAACTGGTCATCCATGCCCAGCGAGCAGCCAAGCTCAGCGGGGCCCTGGAATAGGGGCGCCGACCTCTGTCGACCGTAATAACTTGCAAAATAAAGCAAATAAAGTTTATTAAGCCGCCGCGGTGGCTCAGCGGCTATGGTGCTCGGCTGCTGACCCAAAAGACGCGGGTTCGATCCCGGCCGCGGCGGCTAGAATTTCTTTGGAGGAGAAATTCTAGAGGCCCGTGTACTGTGCGATGTCAGTGCACGTTAAAGAACCCCAGGTGGTCGAAAATTCCGGAGCCCTCCACTACGGCGTCTCTCATAGCCTGAGTCGCTTTGGGACGTTAAACCCCATAAACCAAACCATAAACCAAACCAAATAAAGTTTATCCTATCCTATACTAACATTGAGAGACGAGACGACAAGAGCAGATTTTTTCAGGGAACAAACGGGTGTTAATGATATCGTAGTCAAAATCTGGAAGAATTGGCCAGGGCATGTTATTCGAAATCAAAATGATGATGGCTGTTAAGGGTAACAGAGTGGATTCCATGCTGCAGAAAGTCAGGTGGGCAGATAAGGTTAGAAATTTTGGGGGATACGGTGGCTGGAGGTGGCACAGGACAGGGTTAATTAGACAAAGGAGAGGCCTGTCTCTTGCAGTGGAGATAGATAGGCTGATGATAACGGTGAAGATGAATGTCGCTGAAACTTTGCTCTTGTTTTTCTGCAGAACTGAACCCTGAGCAAGTGAGATGCGTGGATCCCAAGAAGGTATGCCCGCCGCACATTTGTGTTTTGGATGCCTTCGGGTTGTATTCGGGGTGTGAACCCGAAGAGGGTCATCTAGGCATGAAAACGGCTGGTCCGCTGTACCCCTGTTACATGAGTAACTTCAGCTGGCATGGAATGAACAACATTTGGCTCATAGAATACAGCTCTGTTGGACAGCGAAGACCCACGTTCTCGAAGGCTGTTTCGGATAATTGCATGAACCCTTTTGAAGCTGCCAATTTGCAGGAAAAAAAAGGGAAAAAGAAAAACGTGGGTTGTTGGAGCTTGAGTGCTGCAAACATGCAGCGTGCACCAAGGCCAGAACTTGTGTAGAAATTTCAACTAACAAAGAAAAATTAGAAAATGACTGCGCAGGTAACCCTAGTATGAAAAGATAAGGGTTATCTGCATTCGGTGACAGAATATGTGCTCCATAACTATAAAGAGGGAAGTGGACTTCTGACACAACAGCTTTAAAGGCCCCGTTCTCTGAAAAATTCGGTGTCGGCATTGTGAGTGAAAAATCATGAGCATGGAGGAGCCATGCGGGCCACCTAGTTAATGGGACTTTCTGGCACCAGCATTCTGGCACCGGTTAGTGAGCAAACTTCCCACAGTGACAGGGGGCAGTTAATACTATGATTGCTTGTTGATCTTGTTTGCAACCCCAATTATATTGGAGCTGCACCGAACACAGCCTTGACAGAGATGTCTAATAATGGTAGATAATGAAGAGCCAACTGCTGTTCAGGCCAGAGGCAGTGCGGTAGTCGAATAATTTTTTTTTTTTCAGTATTAGTAGCAGTAGTCCCGACCACCTGTGTTTGAGCTGTGAAGGGAAGTTGGGGATTTTAAATTTTTTTTTTTCCTTCTGAGTTCTATTCGCTCTCTTCTGTTTGGCAGACTCGCGGGTCGGGCTGTGATCTGAGCGTGAAGCGATTGCGGAGGTGCGAGATATGCTTCACTGAGAAAAAGGCAGGTGGACGAAAAAAAGAAATTTGGTGCCAGTCGCTTGAATGCTCACCTACTGTTGCTGCTACTGCTCTGAAGCTGACCATGCCTGGCTGCACACTTGAGAACTGCTTTCTGTTTGGCTTGAGGAAGCTACTACCATTAACCGAGTCTAACATAGGAGAGACCTGGATTTAACTTTGGAAAGCCACTCTTGCAGGTTGATGGTGTAACTGGGTTCTGCGTCAGGATATACATTTACGTTGTGTACGGTTACGGTGTATACGATTACGATGTGTACGGTTACGGTGTGCACAGTTATGGTGTGTACAGTTATACAGGGATGTACACAACAGGGATGTGCAAAACAGGGATACAGGGATGTACAAAACAGGGATGCAGGGATGTACAAAACTGGGACGCGGGGATGTTGGAAGACAGGGACGCGGAGATGTGGAAGACGGACGCGGGGGTGTGGAAGACAGGGACGCGGGGGTGTGGAAGACAGGGACGCGGGGATGTGGAAGACAGGGACGCGGGGGTGTGGAAGACAGGAACGCGGGGATGTGGAAGACAGGCACACGGGGATGTGGAAGACAGGGACGCGGGGATGTGGAAGACAGGGACGCGGGGGTGTGGAAGACAGGGACGCGGGGGTGTGGAAGACAGGGACGCAGGGATGTGGAAGACAGGAACGCGGGGATGTGGAAGACAGGAACGCGGGGATGTGGAAGACAGGGACGCGGGGATGTGGAAGACAGGAACGCGGGGATGTGGAAGACGGACGCGGGGATGTGGAAGACAGGGACGCGGGGATGTGGAAGACAGGGACGCGGGGATGTGGAAGACAGGGACGCGGGGATGTGGAAGACAGGGACGCGGGGATGTGGAAGGCAGGGACGCGGGGGTGTGGAAGGCAGGGACGCGGGGGTGTGGAAGGCAGGGACGCGGGGGTGTGGAAGGCAGGGACGCGGGGGTGTGGAAGGCAGGGACTCGGGGGTGTGGAAGGCAGGGACTCGGGGGTGTGGAAGGCAGGGACTCGGGGGTGTGGAAGGCAGGGACAGGGGGATGTACAAAACAACAGGGATGTACAATGCAACTGGTGTATTTAGGCAGACAGCTGCAGTCGAACCTCGTTACATCAATTGGGTGGAAAATTAGAGATTCAGTATGGCTGAAGTTCACAAAATAATATTGTCATATATGTGTGCAAGAGCAGTGCAGTGCACTTGGTAAACGGATGACAACTCGAGTGGGCGGAGACCTTCCGATGTGTTAGTGCCACTCTGAAAGGTTTCATATACTGCGAGAAACTGGAGCGACCCGCTTCTGCACAGCACCTTACATGATCTGTGCAGCCTTGCACAAAGCCGTTGGTTTGAGTAGCTTCCAGTTGGTCTGATTTGCTTCAGCCAAGGAAGGAGCTTGATGAGCATGACAAAACATGTAATCTTTGTCTCATTATGATGGTTGGTCATTAAATGCTGTGCCCCTTTCTTGGTTGAAACCTTTGTTCTCACATCTCAGGATGTGAGTGGCTGCAAGGCTTAGTGCTCTCTAAGAAATTCGAGGTCATAGTCTGCTAGTATAATGGCTTCAGTAGTGGCTTTGTACTATGTGCAGTGTACTGTTGACTGCATTTTGCTTTGCTTGACTGTGTGAGAGTGAAGGGCCCTCCATACATGCTTATGGCCTAGTCATGACATCAAGTCCCCTTAGTGATCCTCATAACTTGATGTCATGACATCTCGTCAAGAAACACTGTCCAACTGTAGATAGAACTCTAGAGCAAAGCAATGAATGCTCTTTAAGGAGGCCCCTCAACCTTTGGTGTGGACCTGTTGCCATGGCTTCATGGTCCGATGCCTTAGGTGCACCCGCCACAGCCATTTTTGTGCACACTAATGGGTGCAAAGCAGTTGACTGCAATGTCCTGGCTATAGCTTAGTGCCATCGGTTGGAGGCCCTTCTTTGAAGGGCTGAGCCATTTGCATTGTGCACATTAGCAGATTCAAAGCAATTGACTGCAGTGCCCGGGCTGTAGCTCAGTGCCACTAATTGGAAGGCCTCCTTTGAGGGGCTTTGGTAAGGGCCTTTCAGAAAACAAGACGAAGGACACAGGATTAAAAATACACATGCGCCACCCTAGTCTTTTCAGGCGTATTTGTCACTTTGTTTTTGACTGCCTTTGTCCGTCTGTGGCACTGCATCATCGCAAGAATTATGCATTGTTGTTGTGGTGCAAACAAATCTCCGTAAGAGTGAGGAAAAACGACATCTTATGAGCAAGAGATGAGAAATCTGCCAGGTGTTTTGAAAGAGAGGCTGTGTTTGTTGGGCGTCTGCTGTGCACACCTAATAACAGTGATAGCTGTGGGATGACGCTTCTGTGTGTTGCTGGGTGACAGAAACTGATGCGTACCCTGAAATGCTGGTCCGCTCTTGATCTGTCAGGTGTGTGAATAACCACTATAGTCTATGAAATATGCAGCCTGGTAACAAGCAAAGGTAGAAGGCATATGGTGATTAGTAACGTAGTCACCATCGAGAGTCGAAAACGAATAGTTTGCCTAGAATTATATGCACTGCCTGTAGTGAGCATTAATTAGGGTAAGTTTTGGTAACTTCGGGGCTTCCGCACCTTACAAGACTTAGGCTACCCAACTAACTTAACTTGATGCTTGTTACACCATAGCTCTTTCAACTTAGTGCTTATCATGAGGAAACGGGATTAGTCATGTTGTGAGGGAGCATCTGTGTTATGACATGGCACATAAATTGTTTTTCCTGCTTCACTGGTCATGTTTGGCAGCTTGGTTTTTCGCCTGCTCTCTAAGCTGGTTCTTCTCTTGCTTGCTTGTAATAGTGGCTGCATTTGTTTTCTTTTCTTCGTTGGTCAGATGCGAAACATCACCCTGGAGGATTTCATGACGTCACTGAAGAAAGTCCGCCGCAGCGTCCCGTTGCAAAGCCTGGAGTTCTACGACAGGTGGAATCAAGAGTTTGGGGATATAACTGTATGACACTGTTCATGCCGCGGCTTTTTTTGTTTTAGTTCGGTGACTTCTGTGACTGGTGCATGTATCTTTTTATTTGCCGACATGAAGCATTGTACATAGCTTCACAGTGTCTTTCGTTGCCTCTGGTCGCATGCTCATTCTCTCCTTTGCTGTTTGCCACTCTCATGGTAGAGCCTCTGTGTGTGAAATTTCGGTATCTTAGGACAAAGAGCCTTTATTGCGAAGTTTCTTTTTTTGGACTAGCCATTCATTTGTTATCAGTGGATGTCGTCTTGCATAGAGTCATGCCTTGTCGGTAGTTATTAGAGTGTATCTGCAGGAAAAATTAAGAAAAAATTGGAACTTTTTGGTTGTACATTGCCGCCTGCACCTTGTTATTGCAGCCAAAAAAATTAAAACGGGATGAATTGGAGTCTTCGTTTGTGTTCCTTGTTTGATGCTTGTAATGTTAATGCTGCAATTTCTTTTGTCTTCGTTGACTGAATGGCTCAACATGGAGATTGTCTGCAGTGACAGGAGGAACTGCAAGAGCATCAGGACAGATCGTTGTTCATATTGATTGTGCTTCAAAAATGCTGGATGGCCTGCAGTGTGGCAGTGTAGAGGGCGCCACTAAATGCTTTAGTAATGTTTGTTAAAGATGGGAGATGTAGCGTTAGTGGATAAAGTTATGATGAGTGAAGATGGCTAGGACATACTGCTGAGCTGCCCAGCACTGATGAGCCTGTGGCACAGTCTTGTGCTGAAGTTGGGGTGGTGATCCTGTGATGCCATCTGGTTGTGAAAAGTGCTGCCCCCTTGTGGTGAAGAGTCGAACCTGTGGCACCGTCATGTGTAAAGTTGCAGCAACAATCCTGTGGTCTGTGGTGCCGTCATCTGGTGAAAAGTTGCAAGAGCTCTGATTCGTCAACTGATGGAGTGTTGTGGCTTGAAGACATTGTACAAAGCAGAGGTTCTACTGCATATGCACATCATCATTGTTGTATATAGCACCAGTCCATAACTTCTCACCCGCGGACAATCTTCCTTTGAACGGATGATGTTTGCAACGACCACACTGGGCTCTTCCTTAGGGGCTGCCATCCCTACTTCCCTGTAGAATAAAAATAGGCCAATATAGGTACATAAAGGACACATACTATGACCTTGTTTCATAGTTTTTATCTAAGATAGTCACTGAGCCTATCTTGCTCAGTGCACTTTCCTGGCCTGGTTTTGGAGTATGTGCACTAGGCAATTTGATGCATTTTAAACACTTTTCAATTACAGTAGATCTGCCTCTGAATAAATGAATTTTTTTCGGCTAATATATATTTAGTGCTGTACGCAACAGGGGTCTCAACGCTTCAAAACTTAGCTGCTTGCCTATTTACAGTGCGGTACATTTACATTGTGTTTTATTGGAATAAGGTTATCAAAAACTGAAGCCTTAGCACATGTAGCAATTATATCGGTAGCCTTCGCTCGGCTAGGTTGATTCAGAATGAAAAGGGGCAATTGTCGTTGCTGAAGAATTTAGAAGTGTCATTATTGAGTGCAGGAAAGCTCTGAAGTTAGCTTCTGTGTAGATGTTGATGTGCGATGGTCCATTTGATTTGGTGTTGACAACACCAACACCAAATTTTGGTGTTGACAACACAGCATCTCCACAAGGCAGCAGTTCATTTGCACCATGCTCATGCGGTACAGAAGCAAATATGCATATTGCTGATGAGAACATAATGTAAAGTTCTTTCTAGCTTTCATAGCAGAAACTTTCAGGCTGATCTGATTTTTGTACAAGTTTGGGTGGATAGTGTGCGTATGGTTTCAGTGACAGGGTTTCAGGCATGGTCCTCCGGAAGTGCTTTCTTCGGGGCTAATGAAAGTGTGTTGCACTCAGACATTTTGTTTGAAGGGTGGCAAATGATTGCTTCATTGTAAGCCTAACGGGGACTGTAGGACTACTTTGCATAATCTCTTTGGATACAAAATGATGCTGAATGTAAAGAAAGGTGGTTGTACATGTTTGGCTGTGCGAGTGTTACATGCGTGTTTTAATGTAGATGGTATGTCCTCATATTGAATTTTTCAGTGCCAATGTATGTGGTTGCGTGTGTTGTGTTTTCTTCTTGTTTTTACAGCTTTGATGCATGCGAGCAGCCTTGATTGTGATACAGATTGTGTTTACGCTGCCTGGAGGTTAAGGATGTGCTAAAAACCTTTTGTAATTTATAGTCAATATAGTCAAGCCCGGATATATCGAATTCGAAGTGTATTGCAAGATATGGGGATCAGTGAGTAAATCTATTTATAGAATATGGAAACAGATAAGCATATCTATAACCTAGAAAGGACAGGGTTCATAGCAGAGACATGGGAGAGGCCTTTGCCATGCAGTGGGCATAGTCAGGCTGTTGATAAGCCAGAATATATTGCACCTATATTGTGACTCGCTTCTTGCAGGAGTGTGCCGCCCACCAGTGTCCTGAAAGAGCACTGCTTGCTAAATCTTGCTAGGCCTAACTTGCTTCACATGTAGCCACTGCAGACTGTTGTTGCCGGCACACTATACAATATAAAGTACAGTTGGTTTCCTCAATGTCTTTGGCAGCAAAGGACGGTATGCAAGGGCCACCATTAGGCTTTAGCTAGGTTGACTGCACCGCCAGGCTTTAGCTAGGTTGTCTTCACCTCTGGGCTTTAGCTAGGTTGTCTTCACCTCTGGGCTGTAGCTGGGTTGTCTTCACCGGCGGGCTGTAGCTGGGTTGTCTTCACCGGCGGGCTGTAGCTGGGTTGTCTTCACCGGCGGGCTGTAGCTGGGTTGTCTTCACCGGCGGGCTGTAGCTGGGTTGTCTTCACCGGCGGGCTGTAGCTGGGTTGTCTTCACCGGCGGGCTGTAGCTGGGTTGTCTTCACCACTGGGCTGTAGCTGGGTTGTCTTCACCGGCGGGCTGTAGCTGGGTTGTCTTCACCGGCGGGCTGTAGCTGGGTTGTCTTCACCACTGGGCTGTAGCTGGGTTGACTTCACCACTGGGCTGTAGCTGGGTTGTCTTCACCGGCGGGCTGTAGCTGGGTTGTCTTCACCGGCGGGCTGTAGCTGGGTTGTCTTCACCGCCGGGCTGTAGCTGGGTTGTCTTCACCGCCGGGCTGTAGCTGGGTTGTCTTCACCACCGGGCTGTAGCTGGGTTGTCTTCACTGCTCGGCTTTGCTAGGTTTTGCATCGTAAAAAATGAGGTTAAGAGATCCATGACCACCTCAAGCACACCCAACATGTTGCCAACGGGAGCCCAACGTTGCGCTACCGACCCATCTCCGCTTGCGGAAAGTGCTTGGACAGCGCCATCAAGAGTCGCTGCTTGCATGAATGTGGCTTATAGTTCGTTATATTGAATGACTGGCAAAATTGTAGTTCGGCGTACAGTGTGACTTTCCTATACTGTTACACGGGTTTTTCAGGGGTATAATCAGTGTGTTCAATATTACCAGTAATTCAACGTGTCTGGCTTTGATATATCTGGGCTTGACTGTAGGTCTAGCGTTTATTTAGGCTGTGCCATAAACTAGTAAAGATCTGTTGCTGATTCATTTCAGTTTTTGAGATTCTGATCAGTGTTACTGGTTGCTGCTAGTGAGGTTCAGAGCATTACTACAAGTACATGACAGATGCACTATTTTCACAAGTGTGCAAGTTTAAAATACCACCATTGAGGCCTGATTCTATAGCTTACTGTTGTTCCAATGTCTTCGATGCTTGTTTCTGTTCGTGCTCCAAATTTGAGATCAAATTTCTCACAAGTTGTGCGCTCGGCTTAACTTTATCTTTGGTCTCGCCCCTTATATGGGAAGTTGCAATAGAGAACTGTGATTTCTCGTTACCCACACCTAAAGGTGTGCCGTCCTAAGATCTAGCTGATATTTTTGTTGCCACCAAGGTGCTAACAGTCAGTTGGTTTGTAGGAGAAGTGCGTATTTTTAACGAGGGGTATTTTTAATGTATAAGAGCAGCATAATGAAAGGCACCGGAAACAAAGGAACATTAAAAGCATGGAAAGGTGCCTGAAGAGAATGTGCCTACAGGTTCCACCATTGTCATTTGCCATACGAGCCTTTGAACGGGAGAAGTCATTTGAGCAGTCATTAAGAGGCAACCCTCGTTTAACTTGCTGAGCATATATAAATAAATTATCCTCTGGATGGCTGCTTTATTGTTCACATTCGTGGTGGCATGGCTGGACTTGTTCTAGCTGTTTTGTAAATAAGCCTAAAGAATGATAGGCTGTTACCTGGAAGTGTCAAAAGTGCTTGCTTCGGCTCAGCATGGCAACAATAACCAGCTCGCATAATTTTGATGCTCCGCATCGCCCTTTGTGTCCAAGAAAATAGTCAGGTTCTCGCTTTCGACATGCTCGTGCCGTTCGAATTTGCTTAGCAGCAAACGAATTGTGCACTTGAAGCGGATGTACGACGCTTGCGCCACGTCCACTCTGCTCAGCGTTGCGAAAGATGCGGCGTTAAGCGGGTGCGACGCGTGCCGTCAGATGGAGTGGCGATCGGACGAAGGCCGCATGAGGGTGCGTACGCTGCAAAAAGAAACTATGCTTTGCAAAAAGAAACTATGCGCACTGCACATGCATTGTCTTCCTGTCGGCGTGGTTCGCTCTGTGTATATTGTACATTTTTTCTTTGGTTCACCTTGTGCTGTGAGCGTGTTGTTCTGCTGGTCCAGAATTGTTTGCGCTAATCTGCTTTGTAAAAAAAAAGCTACTGCTTCATTACCATTTATTTTAAATGGCTTGTTGATGTGTTAGGGTGCGAAAGGAATGTTTTTAAAATAAAGACTGTTCTTACCACTCTCAGTATCTTGCGTGCTTTCCGTTAGTTATGCAAGCACTATTGAAAAATTGTACGGGCATCCATTACTCTCGGAGATAGGCTAAAATTAGTCCTGATGTAATGGACTTCACCGAACACATTGAATAACTCTATTTCGCGATGAGCAATAATTCAATGTTTCATTGTGTAATGCCGGGGCGTTGAAAATATCAACTGAAAGTAAAGAACTTGCAGAATATCATTGCTAATAGCCCCTTCATTGCAGACAATTAAGATTAAATATGTGATTGCAACATAATAAATTTAGCTTAATCATGATAGAACTATTGCTCTACTCCCCCGGAGTCATCGCACTGCAGTGCCTCGGTGGTTAGGACGCACAGCTACTAAGCCGGAGTGCCCGGGTTCGAATCCGGTCGCGACGGCCCCGTTTAGATAGAGGCGAAACGCAATGCAAAAAGCCTCCGTGTGCTTTGCTGTTCTGTCGCAGCATGTTAAAGATCCCCAGGTCGTCTAGGGGTAGTGCAAACTTGGATTGTCCAACAGTGGAAGGCAACCCCCCAGCCCCGTGGCACGTGTGCGGCTGGGGGTGGTGGTGGTGGGGGGGGGGGGGTGGCGGGGGGTGCCGCTTTAGATGATGGCCGGGAGGTCTTGAGTCCCGGTGCCCTGTTCATCCAGTTGGACGAGCAGGAACTGGAGCTGAGGGTCTGAGCTGCGCATCAGTTTCCCAGATTTCCCTACTACCTATATTATGCCCCCCTACCTGGGAGAGTACGGGCATTCCCATATTATGTGCTCGAAGGTCCCCCTTGCCCCACAAGGATTACACCTATTGCTCCTGGCCTATGGGGAACATCTGGTTAGCCATAACCGGGTGCGGATACGTAAACTGTTAAGCAGCACTCCACGCACCTCTTTACTATTTCGCTACCACCTTCTTCGAGTCCTCCCCTCATGGCGCGGTTCAGGTGTCTCGCGAAATGCGATAGTTAGCACTCGCTTTTCATTTCCTGATAAACGATCATATAATTGTACAGCTGCATTCTAGCATGTGCCATTCAGAAAGACCCGCTCACGCTTTACTGCGTGTGGGGGCGGGACAGCTATTGCCAGTAAACAATGTTTATAATTCGTGCAAGGCCGTGGAATAGTAATTACGAATACTTGGTGGAGTATTAGATTCAATGATTATTTAATAGTAACAGGTGCCACCTACAAACGTCTGGAAGAGCCTGAAGAATGCAAAAATGCAAGACTTCATATAATTTGGACTAAACTGTTCATAACTGACAATTCCAACCTCCTGGAAATTGATTGGGACGCATTGGCTATTGGCGGTAAAGAAGTGCATAGCTGTGACCGGCTCCTGCATATTGCCACGTGCCTAACGCGCCGCGCGGCCTCCGCGCTGAGTCGAAGAAGACGACGAAGCGGCGGTGGGCTCTCGTGGCGCGCGGTTCTGTTCTGTGTCGTGGAAGCTGGCTCCATAATTAAAAGAAGGCTCCCAGTCTTGGGTTCTTCTCGACGTCTACCTTCACGGCTCCTCTGGTCGTGACACTGGTGGAGGTGCTGCCGATGCTCCCTACTCCTGAGGACGACTCGACACGCCCGCCTCTTGTGACCACCCCTGTCCATCGTGCCAGCCGGAGGATCCGAGGCTTGTCCCCCGAGGCCCTCCCTTTTGTCGGTGAGCCCTCGACTACCCCTACGCTCATGGCGACGCCAATACCCGCCCTGCCTCCGACTGTTCCTGCAGCCAGCCCTACCTATCTCACTCTTCAGACCCCACGAACGCCTAAGCCCTTTCACGGTGACCTGTTTGAAGATGCAGAAGATTGGTTGGCGCACTACGAACGGGTTGCGACCTTCAACTGCTGGGACGCCGCTACAAAGCTGCGTAACGTGTACTTTAGCCTTGAGGACTCTGCACGTACCTGGTTCGAAAACCGTGAGGCTACTTTCTCGACGTGGCAGGACTTTCGACGTCAGCTCCTGAGTACGTACGCCAACAGCGACCGCCGGGAGAGCGCGGAGCGTACCCTGTCCTCTAGAATTCAGCTTCCCAATGAGGGTGTTGCCATGTACGTCGAGGATGTGACGCGTCTTTGCCATCGCGCCGATCCGGCCATGCCTGAAGAAAAAAAAAAAATTACCGACGATTACGTTACTTCCTAATGCGAAATTTGAGCGCAGCAAAAAGCTGTTTCACCTTTTCGATAGATTGAGGCAAAGAAATCGAGCAACACATGTATGCGCTATCACAGAGTTTTTTTTTTATTTTTCACACGTATTCCTTTAACAAAGATTCCACTAACAGTTATTGACAGTCATGAATGAAGCTTCGTGGTCGAAGAAATAGACTGATATATGTTCGACTTGGTACACCAATGCTTGATTCTCAAAGACGAGATCTGTACAAGTGCCTCGCGAGGTTGTCACAGCCGTGGGACGCGTTACGAGCGAGAGGAACGGGATGTTCTCCCGCATAAGTGTTAGGAAATTGCTGTTTGTCTTTATGTCAACATTAAAGTCCCCCACTACTAACATCGGTGTGGATCGATGGACGGTTAATGCGAGTTGCAGGAAGTGCACGACGTCTTTCGTGAGTGCGGTAGGGGCGAAGTAGGCAGCTACTACCAGCAAGCCGTTGGGCAACTTTGCGGCGCACAGTTCGCCAAGTTCATGTGACGTGCCAAACATTTCGACTGGTATTGCAGAGAGACCTGTGCGCAAGTAGATAGCGACTCCCGCCGCTCTGTTGTGGTCTCTGCGAGCACCACAGCAGTATAGGAAATCTATGATTTCGAGAGGCTCTTCGGGATCCATCCAGGTTTCAGCAAAGCAAAGTACAGAGGAATGGCGCAGAATGTGATCGTGGTGTACGTCCTTGGCATGTGCGGCAAGGGAGCGTACGTTAAGAATGTGGTTGTGAATGATGAATCAAGTGCTGCCAGCGAATGACGCGTCCATTGGCTGTCTGCGTGTGTTACTGATGTGTGGTTAACATGTTAAGCTTCGCCTGTAAGAGTGGAACGCGACAGCGTCTTGCAATGCTGCCAGGGAGTCCACAGAACGCCATCGCCAATTCGGCTGTACGCCTTGCTCGACGGTAAATTTATTTTTTGAGGAAAGGAAATGTATCTCTCTCGCATATCTGGGTGGACACCTGCACCTCGCCGTAAGGGGAAGGGGGAAGATGGGAGTGAACGAAGACGCCGTATTAGCTAGACGCGCCTTTGTTCATTCCAAACCATTCAGCTGGCATTACGGAGTGGCTAGCGTGCTCGTATCGCACTCCGGAGACCCTGGTTCGATTCCCCAACTCGACCAATTTCGTTATCGGTTTTATAGATTTATGCGGTCTAACTAGAAAGGTTAATTAGGCTGTTTCATATTTACATTATTGTATTTCTATCCATCGTGTTCTGTCATTAACCTGTCAATTATTGGAACTGTCTAGGATGTTCGACACAACGTATATGAAACGAGCAACGTCTTACTGAGTGGGGAAGTGCGTGGTGGTGGTGGTGGGAACGCGGCTCGTACTTATCTGTTTTTTTTTTCAGCAGCGTCTCCTTCCGCGGACGCTGTTGTCGCTGCGGCGCGCGTCTTTCTTTCTTTTCTTTTCTTCTGACCTCTTCATTCTCCTGTATATTAATTAGGCTAATTGATTAATTAAGCAATTAACTAAACTCAGTCCAACTTAGTTGCAGCATCACTATACGATCCCTTTGATTGGTTGCATGGTTACTAGCCAAAGTACAATTGGCCCCATTTGAAATTCGCGCACTGTGACGTCACGAGCATTTTGACCAATTGAAAAGCATGACATTGGGGGCGGAGCTGGTTACGAGGCCGACGCCGACGCCGACGCCGACGACGACGCGAAACCCAGGAACGGACGCCAAAGAGCTGCGCTCTAAAAAGCTGCGGCACCTCATGCGCGGCGTGAAAGACCAGCTCTTTTCCGGCCTCGTGCGGAACCCGCCCAACACCGTCGCGGAGTTTCTGGCCGAGGCCGTTCACATGGAGAAATTGCTGCAGCAGAGATCGCAACAGTACGCCCGGCAACTGCGTCCGTCGTCGACACTGTCACCGTTGGACCGATTCGACCATGATCCCAGGACGAATCCGGACTCCCTTCGCGAACTCATCCGTTCAGTGGTCCGCGAGGAGCTGCAGCACCTTCAAGGAACCTTTGCCCCTCGCGTCGATTCCGTCACCAGCGTCATCCGCGAGGAAGTCCGGCAGGCCCTCAGAGCACCAGACGCTGCAGTTGTGCCGGCGCCGCAACCGACTCCATACGATCCCGCGCCGTACCCGACTCCGGTCCAGCCAGTCACGTACGCGGACGTCGTGCGCCGCGCGCCCCCATCTCCTGGGCCTTTGCCTTACACCGCACCATTGGTCGCGGTGCACTCTGCCCAGCCGACTCCTTACTGGGCGGATCGGCGCCAGGCACCGCGGAAGACTGACCTCTGGCGCACTCCGGATCAACGCCCGCTCTGCTACCACTGTGGTGAGGCCGGCCATCTCTACCGGCGGTGCCCCTATCGCGCAATGGGACTACGCGGTTTTTCTGTCGACAGCCCCCGTCCACGCCCTGGAGAGCGCCCTCAAGACATCGCCGAGTATGTCACCCGCCAGCGTAGTTCACCATCTCCTCCGCGCCGCGAGTCGCGATCGCCCTCTCCACGCCGGTCTTCGCCCTCTGGGTCCCGTTTCGCCTCAGGACAACGTGGTTCCTCGAGCCCTCGTCGGGAAAACTAGCTCCGGCGGCCTTTGGAGGCGAGGCCGCCGAACGCCGTTCCGACGCAAAGCTTCCACCGCCGCAGCAACTTAATCGCCCCGACGTCGGATGCCGCAACGCTGCGCAGTTTTCCCCGACGCGCCTTTCGACTCGCCGCGATGCCCTAACCCCAATCGCCGACCCGCTTCCGCCGCCGCACGTACCCAATCGCCCCGACGCCGAACGCCGCATCGCCGAAGAGTTTCCCTCAACCCGCCGCTTGAATCGACCCGACGACGCAACCCCAGTCGCTGACCAGTTTCCGCCGCCGCACCGACTGAGTCATCCACAACAGCCATCGACGGGCCGCGCTGAAGGAAGGGTCTCTTTGGATATCCCTGTTCTCGTCGACACAAAGGAGGTTAGCGCGTTGGTCGATACGGGCGCAGATTACTCTATCCTTAGCGGACGGCTTGCGACGGCCCTGAAAAAAGTGACGACACCCTGGGACGGTCCCGACATACGCACGGCAGGCGGACATCTTGTCGCACCACTCGGCATGTGTGCGGCCCGGGTTACGGTTCGAGGCTGCACATTCGTTGCCACGTTTCTCGTTCTCCGCGAATGTTCTCGCGATGTCATCCTTGGCATCGACTTTCTTCGCGAGCACGGTGCGATCATAGATCTCCCGAACCGCTTGGTGACGTTTTCTACCGCAATGGCCACAGAAGAACCAGCGCACCAGGGTTCTCGGTCCGCCCTGCGAGTCGCCGACGATAACGTTACGGTGCCACCACGTGCCAGCATTCTCACGAGAGTTACCTGCGACGAGCCACATAGGGGACTCCGGGTTGTCGAGCCTAATGTCTCCCTCGTACTCACTAAGGGGGTTGCGGTGGCACGGGGCCTTGGATCCTTTCATGAAGGTTGTACAGAGGTCCTTGTCACCAACTTCTGCAATGAACATCGACATCTGTTCCGTGGCACAGCCATCGCTTACGTCGACCATGTTCAGGAAGTGGCCGAATGCTTTGCTTGTGCGGAGGACACACCTGAAGCTGACGCCGAAGCGGTCACCAGCGTAGACATAAATCCTGGCCTTCCACCCACTGAAAAGAGGCAACTCCAGGACCTCTTGCGGGAGTTTGGTGCCTGTTTCACGTCGTCGTCCAAAGTGCGCCAAACGTCGATCGTTAAACACCGCATTATCACGCATGAAGGAGCCCGACCCATCCATCAGCAGCCCTATCGTGTGTCCCCTCGTGAGCGAGATGCTATTCAAACACAGGTCGAAGAGATGCTCACAGACGGCGTCATCCAACCGTCAAGCAGTCCGTGGTCGTCTCCTGTCGTCCTCGTGAAAAAGAAAGACGGGACACTACGGTTCTGCGTCGACTACAGGAAGCTGAACAGTGTGACCAAGAAAGACGTGTACCCGCTACCGCGTATCGACGACTCCCTCGACCGACTTCGTCAAGCCAAGTACTTCTCTTCGGTCGACCTCAGAAGTGGTTATTGGCAGATAGAAGTTGATGAGAGGGACCGTGAGAAAACCGCATTCATTACACCGGACGGGCTGTATGAATTTCGCGTCCTCCCATTCGGGCTCTGCTGTGCTCCTGCCACGTTCCAAAGAATGATGGACACCGTTCTCACCGGTTTGAAGTGGCAGACCTGTCTTGTTTATCTTGACGATGTCATCATTTTTTCCGCCACGTTCACGGAACATCTGCACCGCCTCAGGACTGTCCTCAAAGCCGTTCGATCCGCCAACCTCTCCCTCAAACCAGAAAAATGCCACTTTGGGTTCACCGAACTGAAGTTCCTCGGGCACGTCATTAGTGCTGACGGAATCCGCGCTGACCCAGAGAAGCTTGCTGCCGTTGCTGCCTTTCCGGTCCCCTCCCACAAAAAAGCAGTCCGACGTTTTCTGGGCCTGTGCTCCTATTATCGCCGCTTCATTAGAAACTTCGCCCAGCTCGCCAGCCCTCTGACTCTCCTAACCCGTGATGACACGTCATTTTCTTGGGGCAACGAACAACAGACTGCCTTCGACGAGTTACGACGCCTACTCCAATCACCGCCCATCCTGGCACATTTCGACGAAGATGCCGATACGGAGGTGCACACGGATGCGAGCAACGTCGGTCTTGGCGCCGTTCTAGTTCAGCGGCAAAACGGTGTCGACAAAGCCCGCGCGCTGTCGCGTGCTGAGTTGAACTACTCTACCACGGAAAAAGAATGTTTAGCGGTAGTCTGGGCCGCCGCCAAGTTCCGCCCATACCTCTATGGCAGACCGTTTCGTATCGTCACCGACCACCACTCGCTGTGCTGGCTGAAAAATTTAAAGGACCCTTGCGGCCTCCTAGCACGTTGGGCATTACGCCTGCAGGAATTCGATTTCACCGTCACCTACAAGTCAGGCCGGAAACACCGACGCTGATACCTTGTCACGCGCTCCCGTCGAACCTCCTCCGCAAGACACCACCGACGATGATAGCTTCCTTGGAGCGGTCAGCACATCTGAGCTCGTTTCCAGACAGCGTGCCGACGCCGAGCTCCGTCTGCTCATCGAACATCTCGAAGGTGGGTGCCCTGAGATACCACGAAACCTAGCTCGTGGACTATCGTCGTTCTGCCTGCGGAGAAAGGTGCTTTATAAAAAGAACTCTACTTCAAGTCCGACAACTTACCTGCTCGTCATACCGTCTGATCTGCGGGATGAAGTCCTCCTTGCCTGCCATGATGAACCGACTTCCGGCCACCTTGGAGTTACCCGCACCTTATCCCGAATCCGGCAGAACTATTACTGGCCCAACCTAACTTCAAGTGTCAAGCATTATGTCCGGACATGCCGGCAATGCCAGCGGCGAAAAAAACCCGCGCTCAAGCCTCCTGGACTGCTTCAGTGCATCGAGCCGCCACAAATACCATTCGATAAAGTCGGCATGGACCTTCTGGGGCCATTTCCTCTCTCGTCTTCCGGCCATAAGTGGATCGTGGTCGCCACAGACTACTTGACCCGCTACGCTGAAACGAAGGCCCTTGCGCGAGGTACTGCCGCCGAAGTTGCCCACTTCTTTATGCACGACATCGTGCTTAGACACGGCGCCCCATCGGCCATCATTACTGACCGAGGCAAGGCGTTTACAGCCCGACTTTTACGTGACATCTTAGCGCTTAGCCATACTGCTCATCGACCAACAACAGCGTATCATCCCCAAACCAATGGTCTAACGGAACGGCTCAACAAAACATTGGCGGACATGATCTCGATGTACGTCGACGTTGAACACAAAACCTGGGATGAGGTCTTGCCGTACGTCACCTTCGCATACAATACCGCGACGCAGGAAACCACCCAGTTCACCCCGTTCCGTCTCGTGTATGGCAGAGAGGTCCGCATGATGCTAGACGCCATGCTGCCGTACGGCGACGCAGAGCTTCCCCCTGAAGCTGGCCACTTCGTGGAGCAAGCAGAGCAGGCCCGTCAGCTGGCCCGCTTGCACATCAAGGACCAGCAATCCGCCGATGCCCGACACTATAACCTTCGGCATAGGGACGTGCACTACGAGCCGGGCGACCACGTGTGGGTGTGGACACCAGTGCGCCGCAAGGGATTGTGCGAAAAGCTTTTGAATAGGTATTTTGGCCCGTACAGAGTCCTGCGCCGCCTGAACAGCGCCAACTACGAAGTTGTCCCCCATGGAACTGTGGTCGCCGGCCCTCAGCGTCAACGGCCTGAAATCGTGCATGTAGTGCGCTTAAAGCCGTACTTTTCGCGTGACTGAGCGCTGTGTTCACGCTGTTTCGTACCTTTTCCCCTTACCCCACGTGTGAACTTGACTCTCCCTGCATGTCATCTAGCGCGCACTGTATAGTTCACCTCACCCCCAGTCTTTTTTTTTGTTCCTCCTCCCCTCACTGTACATACCCCATTCCACATCGAGACGATGTTCGCTTTCGCGGGGGGGAATAATGCCACGTGCCTAACGCGCCGCGCGGCCTCCGCGCTGAGTCGAAGAAGACGACGAAGCGGCGGTGGGCTCTCGTGGCGCGCGGTTCTGTTCTGTGTCGTGGAAGCTGGCTCCATAATTAAAAGAAGGCTCCCAGTCTTGGGTTCTTCTCGACGTCTACCTTCACGGCTCCTCTGGTCGTGACAATATAATGTTCATTCTGTCTCTGCCCCAAATTGTTAAAGAACCTACTAGAGTGCTAAGAAGTTCTGGTTTGGTTTGGTTTATGTGGTCTAACGTCCCAAAGCGACTCAGGCTATGAGAGATGCCGTAGTGGAGGGCTCCGGAAATTTCGCCCACCTGGGGTTCTTTAACGTGCACTACCATAGTGCAGTACTTTCCCAATTTTAACACCAATACTGATCGCACAACGTCTCGAAGATTCCACTTAGTATAGTAGACAGCCTTGAAATATACTGGCAATTTTTCATCTGCAGCATCAGTGCATTAATAGCCTGTGGCTAAATTTCACATACGCAATTGTGCATCGCGAAACAAACTTCGTTCTGTCAAGACATAAAAGAAATAAACGCAGAACTCCATGGGTAACTCCTTGGGTAACATGTTCAATATTTATAGTGTTAAAAGAATATTGCTTAGACAGAGAAATAGCAAAAGGAGTGCCCTAGATGTTCTTGTGCAGTCTCGTTATTTGAAGCTGGAAATTAGGAAGGCTGACTGACACATTTGGCGAACGTTTTGGCAAGCTTTTCTGGCAACTCGACCCCAAGTGTTCTGATGCTGTTTGACAGAACCGAACGACTACGCCAATAAATTGGCAATTGCTGGAGCAGTCATTGTGGATGAACACAAAATTCATTCAACTAATATTTCCAATCTGTTTTCATGCGAACAACTGCGGTAAGCATGCCCGAGGCAACGTACTTCCTAAGATTGTTATGACTGGCAGGCGTGCTAAACCTGCTTTTACAGGTCGACACGAAATAGTTCTGTTCAGAGCTTATATCTAATGTGTTTATAAAGCGATATATGCCGAGCAACTGTCCCTGCGCACATTATTTTTTGAGTCGGTAAAAACGGCCGCACTTCCTGCTGACTGGCTTAATGGTACGGTAAACCGTATTCATAAAGAAGGAAATAGAATGCTGATTTACAACTACAGAGCAATATATCTTTCAAGCGGTTTTTGCATGTTTATGGGGCACATTCTTAAAGGCATACTGAACCTTTTGCAACAGCTTCCGATAAGGCTTATCAATAGTAACGCAATTCTAGGAAATACTTAACGAAAGTAATAAATTCTCGGAGAAGTGTCAGGTTTTTTATTGATTGCTTCAAGGCTTATGACCGCGTCACACATTGCAAATCAATTCATAAATTAAAGCTAGTCCGCATTAATTGCAAGGTGCCAACAGGATGGATCAAAGTGCACCTGTCAAGCCTTTGCTTCTTGTGTCCTGATAACAATCAATCAATCTTTATTTCAGTGTGTACACGCAAACTGGCTGGGGATGGTGAGAATAAAGCAGTGAATGATACACCGCTTGACGGTGTATCAGTGAATTAGAGAGCCTTGAAGTAGTTTTCTGAATAACAAAAATCGAAAATGGTTCTTGAGCAAAGAGATGGCGTAACTGTCTCACATTCTCGGTGGGCACCCGAACGGCGCCGTAAGCGAAGGGAGGAAGGTTGGAGTTAAAAGAAAGAAAGAGGTGCCTTAGTGGAAGGCTGCGGAATATCTTCGGCCACTTGGAGCTCTTTAACGTGCACTGACATAACGTAGCACACGGGTGCCTTTGCGTTTAGCCTCCACTAAAATGCGGCCGCCTGCAGGGATCCGTCCTAGGACCGAGTTATTTCTTGCATATACATTAATGATACTTAAGAAAAACGAGCCAAAAAGACGGGGACAAAGGAGAGACGAGGCACACACAACGACTGGACTATCAGCTGTGCTTTATTGAAAAACAGCCAGTCTCCCAGGAGACCCAACAGAGCATGCGCAGCTCAACGGCACCGCAAAACCAGCACAAAAATACAGCGAACTCGTAAGATAGTCAAGCTGCAGTGTCAACGGGACAAGTAACCTAATTCTTTCTGCATCAACGTGAATAGGAGCCGTGCTAACACAGTTATCTCCATGATTGCTAATGTGAAATGCTTCGGTGGTGGTGGTGGTGAAAAACATAATACAATAAATATTTACAGAGAGGTGATTGGGGTAGGCCCTATTGGCCCTTTCCCCTAACAATACTAGGTGGAGCCCCTATTCCGGGGCCCCATTGGCAAGCAACGCCGCCCGCGTCCGGTGAACCAAGGCCTTTTGGGTCTTTAGGTCCTGACAGCCGAGCAGGGCCGCCTCCCAGTCCTCTCTGGTGGGGTTGGGGTTGGGGGGGATAGATGGGTTTGACTGACACGCCCAAACCATGTGGAAGGTGTCAGCCACCTCCCCACAGAACTGGCACGCGCCATCAAAGGATGTATTGAAATGTTTAAGCACCGCCGGGCACAGTACAGTGTTAGTAAGAATTTTGATGAGGAGGCGCTCGTCAGCGCGATCCAGACCCTTACAAGGGGCCGGGTAGCGCCGGTGCTCCTCCTTGTAGTAATCGGTGATTTGTTTGAATGTAATGGCCAGATTGTCTGATTGGGAGTACCCTTCCAAGGACAGGGAGATAGCCCGGGGAGAGAGTGCGCGGGCGGCCTGATCGGCCTGTTCGTTTCCCTGGAGTCCCTGGTGACCGGGGGCCCAAATCAGGTTGCGTGGAGTTGGATCTTCAGATCGACAGCTATATTCCAGTATGCGCCAGGCAAGCGGGGGAGCCCAGCCCAACTCGTAGTTCCGACAGGCCCCTCGCGAGTCGGTGATGATGTGTTTCGACTTGGGAGTAGTGAGAGCAAGAGCAATGGCAATCTCCTCCGCGTGTGTTGCGCTGTAGGCTTTGAAAGTGAGCCCGTTGACTGTGTTTGTGTTGTGTACGACTGCGGCCGTGTACCACACCCCGTGGTGTGGGCCGGCAACGTCCACGTAATACACATGTTGTTGGTTACCATAGTATCGCGCCAACGCTTCCGCGCGCGCCTGGCGACGACCGCTATGGTCTTCTCTGGACATGTTGCGGGGAAGGGGTCGGACCCGGAGGGCGCGTCTCCAGGGTGCTGGCACTCTCTCCCTTTCCTCAATATGGTAGTCATGTTTGATGTGTAGCCGGTCCAAGAGGCGGCGACCGGACGTGGTCTGTGCAAGACGCGTGTATTGGTTGACTAAGTGGGCCTCTCGAAGCTCCCGAAATGTGTTCACCACGCCCAAGGCCAGAAGTCGCTGGTTGGACGTGGTGACCGGGAGGTCGAGAGCCCGCTTGATGACTTTCCGGTGGATGACCTCCAGTTGGTCATCATCATGTTTGCGCAGGTGCAAGTAGGGGGTTGAGTAGAGGATTCTACTCGTTACGAAAGCATGGGCAAGCCGCAGTGCATCCTTGCTTCGTAATCCGCCCCGCTTGTTGGAGACCCGGCGGACCATGCGGCCCACCTGGTCTCCCACCGTGCGAAGTTTGGCTAGGGTGGTGTCGACTCTGCGTTGGTGGTGTATGAAGAGACCAAGGACGCGGATCTCCTTGGACTCCCGGATCGGTCCCGAGGGGAGACTGATGCAAAGCGGGGTTGTGTCCCGAGGGGAGGGACGTATGTGCACAAATTCTGATTTCGACGGGGCGCACTGGAGTCCGCAGTAGGCCGCGTAGTCGTCGACTAGGGTCGCCGCTGCTTGCAGGCAGGATTCCATGTGGCCCAGGTTACCTTGCGTGGCCCAGATTGTAATGTCATCCGCATAAAGAGCGTGATGTATCCCGGGCAAAGAGGACAATTTGGAGGGAAGATGAAGCATTGCCAAATTGAAGAGGAGGGGAGACAGGACCGCGCCTTGAGGTGTTCCCCTCGAGCCGATGGTGTATGGCCCGTGTTCCGCATCTTGTATGCGTATGTAGGCTTGACGGTCTGTAAGAAATTGTTTTATGTAGTTGAATGTTTTGTGGCCACAGTTGGTGTTACTGAGGTGGTCCAGGATTACTTCGTGTTTGACGTTGTCGAATGCGCCTTTAAGATCCAAGGCCAGGACCACCTTGTCGTTGTGGGGACATTCGACAGGATCTAAGATGTCGTGGTGAAGCTGCAGAAGTATATCCTGTGCAGACTTGTGAGGGCGAAAACCGAACATGGTGTCCGCGAAAGTGTGCTGTGTTTCTAGAAAATCGGAGAGTCTGTCGCGCACCATCGTCTCCATCAGCTTGCCGACACAAGACGTGAGGGAGATGGGGCGAAGGTTCTCCACATCAATAGGTTTGCCGGCTTTCGGAATAAAGGTCACGAGAGCCGATTTCCAATCGAGAGGGAGAGGAGTCTCTCCGTCCCAAATGCTATTGATGTATTTGAGGAGCGCGGCGTAGGCTGCGTCGGGAAGGTTGGCCAAGAGCTTGACCGTAACCTTGTCGCGCCCGGGTGCAGTGCCCCGCTTCATTTTGCTCAAGGCCGCCCGGAGGTCGTGGAGCTGGAACGGCTTGTCCAGCTCCGTGTTCTCTTCGCCTGCATACGAGTACGCCGCCTGCCGGGGGTCCTTAGTGGTGCACAGGTAGCGATCCCTGAGCGTGTGCGCTAGTTGTTTTGTTGTTCCTGTAAAGTTGTGCAAGGCCCTATGTAATTGGCGTTGGGTTTCCGTGCGTGTTTGTATTGGATCGATGAGAGCGCGGAACAGGCGCCACGTGTTGCGGCCAGACATCTGGCGAGCAGCCGCGTTGCACCGGTCCACCCAGTTAGTGTCGGCTAGCTGAGTAGCATATTCCGCTGCCTGTTGTGTGAGTTCCAGGATGCGGTTCTTTAGGCGTCTGTTATGTTTCTGTTTCTTCCATCGCTTCGTGAGGCTGCGACGGGCCTCCCAAAGGTGGAGAAGGTGGTTGTCCACGTCTGTTTGTGTTTCTGTAAGCTGTATCTGCTGTTCGTGTTGTGTAAGTGTAGAAGTGAGCGATCTGGACCAGGCGTCGTATCCCGACTGGAGGGGGTCTACAATAGGTAGAGAGGTGCGGAAAGTCGTCCAGTCAGGGATACGAGCTTGTTTTAGTGGGCGTTTCAGGGGACGCATGTAAATGGTTGTGTTGATTATACAGTGATCACTACCTAGAGTGTCCTCTGTATTCAGCCAGTCGGCATGTCGTATGTTGCGTGTAAATGTGAGGTCCGGGCAAGTATCTCGTTGAATGGAATTGCCGACACGTGTTGGGTTGGCGGGGTCAGTGTGCAGGGTGAGTCCAAGTGTGGAAAGAAGTTCCGCAAGCTTCCTCCCACGCCTGTCCTCCCGGGGGTATCCCCATAGCCTGCTCGGGGCGTTGAAATCGCCGACGATTAGGAGGGGATCCCTACCCGCCACCTGCATAGCTTGAGTGAAAATTTCATTGAACGTGACGTTGTTAAGTTTCGGTGGGCAGTAAATATTTAGAATGTGTACAGGTGGGTCAGACCGCTTTAGGGGCAGCACTGAAACCATCGTGTATGGGAAAGACGGTGTTGTGGGAAGTGTGACCTCCTGCGCAGTGTATCGCTTGTGAACAAGTATACATGTCTGCGGGTTGTGTTGAAATGTAGTGTAGTTTGTTAGTTTGGCACCGGCGCCGGGTTCCTGAAGGGCAACCACGGCGACGAGGAACTCAAAGGTCTCAAGATAGAGGCGGAGATGAGTCCGCTTCTTGTGGTCCTTGAGACCTCGGCAGTTCCACTGCGTTAGTGTAAGCGGCTGAGTTGTTCTTGCTCGCGACTTAGGGTTGGGGGCCATGGTCGGAGGCGGAGGGTGGGGTCACGTTGTTAAGACTACCCAGTCCGCTAGTGCCCGGCGCAGACGTGCAGGAGTCTTCCGAAAAGTCAAACTCATCGGGAATAGCTCTATTGAATTTTGAGGGGCGGTTAGCGTCCCTGATGGGTCCTACGCGTTTAAGGACGCGCGGATTATCTTTTATCCATTTTTGGATAATGTGCGTTACGGCTTGTGTCACCTGTGCGATGACACTCTCCACCTGACGCGCGATGGTGTCATGGATAATTTTGGGGAGGTCAGCCAATTGTGTTTCAATTGCGGTCACCCGGGTCTCCAGGGCCGCTGCGCGACTCTCCACAGGAGGAGAGATCTCCCTGTCTGTTATGTTTTCTGCCTCGTCGCTCGACGCGGGCGGAGTATGGAATTGGGATTTGAGCGAGTTAAGCTCGCTGGCTAGTTTTTCGTTTTGAGCTCGCAAGAGGGCGAGCTCGCGCTTGAGTTCCTGTGTCTCGGCGGTGCTGGTGGGGGAGGAGGGAGGAGGGGAAGGAGAGGAGGCGACCCTCGCCCAGCTGCCTACCTTGGGTTGGTTGCAGGCGGCGCCGCCAGATGAAGCGCTGAGAGCTGGGAACTCCGCTGCTCCGGGTGGTGGCGTTACTGTTGCTGTCTTGCCAGGGGGAGGCATCACGCCACGCCGTGGCGTCTTCTCGTTGTTTCGCTGCCGCCTTCCCCGTGTAGCGCCGGCATTGGCTCCCTTGGGTGGCGTCCTGGGACCTGGCTGCGGCAACTTGATGAATTTCGCGGTGCATTCGCGGGAGCTGGTGAGGTGCGGGCCCCCGCAGATTAAACAGATAGGATTGCAGACGTGGGGGGCCATCCCCTCAGTACCAAGCCCCACGTTTTGGCCACAAAGGCCGCATCTTTCCTTGACCGGGGTGGGACAGTTGTCCACCCGGTGCCCCAGTGTGCCGCAACGGTAGCACGCTGGCACTGTTTTTTTGTACTCCTTGACGGGAGTCAGTTCTGCGTTATAGTGGACGTAACGCGGAACAGTGCGTCCCTCGAAAGTCAGCACAGCTACGTTTGATTGTCCCAGCTTGCGCACATGAACTAGTTCACCACCGCGCCACTGCACATTATCTTTTAGTGACTCACTGGTTTCTAAGTTGTGAACAGATATCACACCGCGACACACATCACCGGTGAGCTTGAGGTGGCCGTGAAATGCGAGCGATCCTCTGCTGGTGTTAAGTTGAATGTCCGTGAGGAGCTTTTTAACCACTTCTGGGTTCTGCGTGCCACAGACGATGATGTTCTGTTCCCAATTTGGTGAAATGGTGATGGTGTTCATGTGCTGCCTGCCGATGAGTTGCGAAATGGCAGCGCCGAGCTCACCTTGCTGGAAGGCCGTCTTGAGGGAGACCGTACTGCGTGGCTGCAGCACGACCACGTAGTCGTCAGGGTCCATCCTGACCGTTGGCTTGGGAGTCCACTTCGAGACTGGTGAAGAAGTCTTCTGTGGAGGTGCAGAAGACGGAGCGCGAGCGTCTCCCGTTGCTGAATTGTTGAGAGGAGTCTTGGGTGTTGCCGCTCCTCGTGCGTTCTGCCGGCGGCGGCGCCGGCTCTCAACGACTTGGAAAAGGGCAGCTTGCTGCGCCGAAATGGTGCATGGGCCGTCCTCTGGCTGGCTTACAGGGACAGATGACCACGACAGAGTCGTGGGGTCGTATCCGCGTTGTTCAGGTAGAGCCATGTTGAGAGGTTGGCCGGCAGGCGTCTCCGCAGCCAGCGGCGGAGGAGCCGGAGCCGTTAGGCTTAGCTCGACCGCTACGTGGTGATGCGGAGGATTGCTCGAAATGGCCGAAAATTCAGCGTACCTGGGTGTGATCGGGTTCTCCAGGATCCTGCTGACTTCACGGTAGCAGTCGCACAGGTTTGATAGGCGTTACATCAGGTTACCGCGGTTCCAGCCGAGAAATCGACGGAGCCGAGAAATCGACGGAGCGGGTAGCACCCGCAATCGCGGCAATGGCGAGGCAAGTTGGCTCCGTCAGCCGGAGTCAGAGAGTTATGGTGCTCTCGTAGCCTTTCATTTATACACCGGCCGGTTTGGCCGATGTAAACTTTTTGGCTGGTTTTTCTTAAGTATAATGTACCAACTAACCCAGATTTCAACTCTTCTGCAAAACATTAATGATGTCAGCGATTGTATTGAGCATGGAGAGAAAATTCTTCTGTTAATTCGCGGTCGATTGCGAGACTTGGGGCATGAAAATAAATATATCTAAAACCAAATATTTTGGTGTATGCCATAAAAAAATGACCACTCAGTGGTTTCTGAGTTCATCCAAACAAACGTACGCGTACGTGAAAATGGGACCAACATATTTGTTACGTGACGGCAATCCGATGAAGACGGGACTACATGATGGATGGCGATGGATTGATTTTACGGCGGCGGGCCTAGCGCGAGCACTCCGTGTCACGCCACTGGCCACTTTGTCGCCTTCTAGTCCGCGACACTACCCGCGGGGCCGCCGAGCGATCGTCCCGATTGCGCTAACTAGAAAGAACGGCCTGACGATGAAACGCAGGACGTGACGTGTCAGGAGGAATGAACACAGAGGAGAAGACGCAGGGCTTGCCATCACGATGAAAAGAGATGAGCAGATGATCGGATGAGTGCTGGTCCTGGCAGCTGCAGGGCCACAGGTCACCGTGAGCCGACGGCTCATGGCGCCAAATGGCATGGGCAGGGGGGCTGTGTGCGCCCGTGTCTCGGGTCGGTTGGGTCGCTTGGGGTCTGGGCCGTAGGGTCAGTTCGTCGTGTCTGTGGTCGGGGCGGGGGACGGGGCTGGGACGAACGGTAAGGCCTATTGGGTTATATATATTCGGTTCAATCGGCTCGGTTATATATATATATATATATATATAGAGCACAGAAGGACAAACGTACTTGGTTGCTAGAGGTAAAATGCTAAATTGAAAAACGCTTTATATAGCTAAACATTTTTACCTAAATGATGTGTTTCTCAATTTCGCATGTGTGTGTGTGTGCGTGCGTGTGAAGCATGCCACGAAACCGGCTTTAGACAGACAGGCAAACATACATACATACATACATACATACATACATACATACATACATACATACATACATACATACATACATACATACATACATACATACATACTGACATACATACATACATACATACATACATACATACATACATACATACATACATACATACATACGTACGTACGTACGTACGTACGTACAGTCTGCCAAAAGTAACCCGGCACAGGTGGTTTGTTTCTTAGCCGCGTAGCGAAGCAATCATGGCAGCCCTTAAGCTCTGATTCTGTGTAAAGAAAGGTGAGACCTTGTCCTTACGTTATGGCATCGTTCGGTCTTTAGGGCTGCTGTAAATGCTCCGTTATACGTTTGAGAAGCAAGAACCTGTTGCTCGGTTACTTTTGGCAAAGACTACGTACGTATGTACGTACGTACGTACGTACGTACGCACGTACGTACATACATACATACATACATACATACATACATACATACATACATACATACATACATACGTACGTACGTACGTACGTACGTACAGTCTGCCAAAAGTAACCCGGCACAGGTGGTTTGTTTCTTAGCCGCGTAGCGAAGCCATCATGGCAGCCCTTAAGCTCTGATTCTGTGTAAAGAAAGGTGAGACCTTGTCCTTACATTATGGCATCGTTCGGTCTTTAGGGCTGCTGTAAATGCTCCGTTATACATTTGAGAAGCAAGAACCTGTTGCTCGGTTACTTTTGGCAAAGACTACGTACGTATGTACGTACGTACGTACGTACGTACGCACGTACGTACATACACACATACATACATACATACATACATACATACATACATACATACATACGTACGTACGTACGTACGTACGTACGTACAGTCTGCCAAAAGTAACCCGGCACAGGTGGTTTGTTTCTTAGCCGCGTAGCGAAGCCATCATGGCAGCCCTTAAGCTCTGATTCTGTGTAAAGAAAGGTGAGACCTTGTCCTTACATTATGGCATCGTTCGGTCTTTAGGGCTGCTGTAAATGCTCCGTTATACGTTTGAGAAGCAAGAACCTGTTGCTCGGTTACTTTTGGCAAAGACTACGTACGCACGTACGTACGTACGTACGTACGTACATACATACATACATACATACATACATACATACATACATACATACATACATACATACATACATACATACGTACGTACAGCCTTTGTCAAAAGTTTAGAGCCCAGGGGGTCTGCTTCTGGGCCACATTGCTTTGCTCGTAATGCGTCCTCAGCGTCCCAGATCTCCTGAAGGCAAGAAGATTTTTGGTCCTGCTACTTCCGATGCGTAGGACTTCCATTAGTGATACAGGAGCGCCACAATAGTGCTTAGAAGCAAACCCCCTGGGCTCTAAACTTTTGACAAAGGCTGTACGTACGTACGTACGTACAGTCTGCCAAAAGTAACCCAGCACAGGTGGTTTGTTTCTTAGCCGCGTAACGAAGCAATCATGGCAGCCCTTAAAGGGAAACTGCATAGGTTTTAGAAATCAACGAGCTTAAGAGGGTCGAATGTGTGAAACCTGCAGGTAAAGCATGCGAAGTCTTTTTGGGCTAGCACTTAAAATAGTGAAGTAATCGCCGATTAAAATCCGGACGCCATTCCAGCTTTTCCGCAGCGCACAACGCCAAGTGGGGGGCGCATGATGACGTCATCGAAGGTATGGGTACATCTCCAACGCACAAACGCGTGCTTTGAAGGAAAAAAACCAACGCCACCGAAGGCGAACCCTGCCGAGAGTTGTTTGGCAGCGTCTAACGCGTCAGGGCAGGGTGTGGCTGACGACAGCGGTAATTTGAAATCATACCTTCCATGACGTCACGCTGAGTTTCCCTGCACTTCTCCGGTGCATTGAGGAGAAGCGCAAAATTCAATCGTCGATTACGTCACTATTTTAAATGCTAGTGAAAAAACACTTGGCATGCTTTACCTGCAGCCTATAAAGATCTGTATCCTTGAATGTCGCGAAATTCTCAAAAAAGTGCTGCAGTTGCCCTTTAAGCTCTGATTCTGTGTAAAGAAAGGTGAGACCTTGTCCTTACATTATGGCATCGTTCGGTCTTTAGGGCTGCTGTAAATGCTCCGTTATACGTTTGAGAAGCAAGAACCTGTTGCTCGGTTACTTTTGGCAAAGACTACGTACGTATGTACGTACGTGCGTACGTACGTACATACATAAATACATACATACATACGTACGTACGTACAGTCTGCCAAAAGTAACCCGGCACAGGTGGTTTGTTTCTTAGCCGCGTAGCGAAGCACTCATGGCAGCCCTTAAGCTCTGATTCTGTGTAAAGAAAGGTGAGACCTTGTCCTTACATTATGGCATCGTTCGGTCTTTAGGGCTGCTGTAAATGCTCCGTTATACGTTTGAGAAGCAAGAACCTGTTGCTCGGTTACTTTTGGCAAAGACTACGTACGTATGTACGTACGTACGTACGTACGTACGTACGTACATACATACATACATACATACATACATACATGCATGCATACATACATACATACATACATACATACATACATACATACATACATACATACATACATACATACATACATACATACATACATACATACATACATACATACATACATGCATGCATACATGCATGCATACATGCATGCATACATGCATACAGACAGACATACAGACACAACGGCTAAATGGGGGAATGGCCACTATAAGTGCTCGCGCACTAAAACGCAAAAATGGATACCTGAGCCACGCTACAGAGCAGAAATATGAGCACTCGTCAAAATTTACGACAACTGAACGAAAAAATCATGCCGAACTTGCAACGAAACGAAAAAAAAAACTCTAGCCACATCAGGGACAGTATTCAGATTACAAGAAAAAGAAGAAACAACATGGCTGCGAGTGCACTCCGGCGCGAGGCATTCGGTGTAGAACGAAGAAGAAGAGACGGAGGCTGACCTCGCGGAACCCTTGGAACCAGCTCCATTATTCGCAGTCTCCAGACAGCCTCTGTTTCAACAGAAGACTCCTGTTCGCCCACACAATGGACCATGAGAAGCAGCAGGACGCGGAAGGCATCCGCAAGCGCAAGAGGTCTTCGCTCGGAGTGGACAAGAGCAAAAAGCAGCCCACAGTTGGCACGGACAACCCTGGGCCTCCTGCTGCGCCCGTGGCAGAGATGCACGGCGTCGGATCTTCTCTGCGGAAGCCTAATCTGATCGGAGGCGCCGATGCCAACTTGCTTCCTGTGGCTGGGCCGGGTGTCGCTTTCGCAAAGCCATCGAAGACGTCCTCATCTCGCCGCTCCTCACGAAGCAAGAAACGGCGAAAACAGGGCTCGAAAACATCGTCTTCGTCTTCGTCATCCTCTGCGTCGAGCCAGCGGTCGGAAAAAGAAGCCACCGCGGATGCAAGTAAAACATCAGCTCCCAACCCTCCTGAATTCAAACGAAGTCATGCACCACCAGGGTGAGCTCTGTTCTGTGCGTAAAATTTATGAGCGTCTTAAAAATATATCGCGGGCTTCTAAGGTGAAAGGCAGCTTTTCACGTGTCTCGGCCGCAAAAAAATTGCACTTTTCCGACGTTGACGCTCCAAATATTGCGTGAACAGTTCCAGCGATCAATTCTTTTTAGTGCTTTATTTGCAACGTTCGCATTTTTAATGTATCAGAGACAATGGATTATTTTCTTTTTCTCTGGTTTGGTTGACACCTCGACTGGCGTCATTGTTGGCCAAATTTATCCACTGCGTGTGTTTTGTTTTTTCTTTTAAAGAACTTCGCACTCTTTCGTTGAAAAGAGCACTGCCAACTTAGTCGCTGTTTGTATGAGCTGTCGAACTCTTGCCTTTCGCACTATTATATTGCTGATCATAAGAGTTGCGATAAGTAAGAAGGGCAGCTCATGACAGGCAATGTACTGTAAACTGCAAGTTAGATAGATAGATAGATAGAACTTTTATTCACGTCAATTGCCAGACAACATAAATCAGGCCTACCAAAGCCTCAAAGGGCTTGAGTGGCAGCGCCTGGCAGACAGCTAACATTGGCAAAACAAAGGAAAATAGAGACGTTGCAATGAACTTTGCAAAAAAAGAAAATGGTCACCAAACAGAATGAAACAAATATATAACTATTACAACATCAAGAAAGATTACAGTGATTTGAAATTAATACAGTAAATAGCTGAAATAACTACGGGGCAGGAAGCAACACGGAGACATACCGCAAAGTTTTTTTCAGGGTGTATTTAGTTTTCATGCGGAGTACAGTAGGAGGCAAGCTATTGAAACAGGCAGGTACATAGTAATGACGTGTGCGCTTACCGTACCGGGTTGAGGAGCGAGGAATGCAGTAGCGGTATTTTGGTCTTAAATCCCGAGCAGGGACATATGGAACGGTGAACTGACTGTACCAGAAGTGTTTTAGCACAATAGTTTCTGTTAATAAAGAGTTAAAACTTGGAAGCTTTAGTCTTCTAAAAATATCAATGTCATTACCAATGGACAGGTCGTAGGCAATATTCTTTAGAAGCAAACGCAAAAGCGAATTCACCCTATGTTGCCAGCGAACCGTGCAGTGACCATAAACAGTAATTCCGTACCTAAGTACACTATAGGCTAGAGCATGTACAACACATTTACGGACAGAAAAAGGCATAAAATATCTAATGTTATACAGGACACACGATACAGCACGAAGCCTTTGGCAAACAAAAGAAAGGTGCGATTTCCAAGAGAGATCACTGTCGAAGGTCAGGCCAAGATATTTGACCGAATGCGCATATTCAACTGGTACACAGTTGCAATTAAGACAAGAGGAAGTATGCAAATAAACAAGGTCAGTTAATTCAACTTGTTTTAATGGGTTATGAAAACAGATCAGTTTTGTTTTAGAAGTATTAACATTAATAAGATTAAACTTAAACCAGTCCATGGCTTACCAACCTCTTTCCTAATTTATGACGTTTTCTTAAGATTAGCAAATGTTCAGTCAAGCGTGTATTCGTCCACGTTACATCCTTCACATCGTCCACAGCTATCCGAAGTTTAAATCTTACTTTTCACAGTGGTCCGGCTTTGTTGCCTACTACGGGCAAAGCGCTGAAAGGCCTGAACTACTGTTCTAAACAATTGACCTAAACAATTACGCTGTCGCTCACTTCAGCCGCAAGGATTCACGGGAAGAGGTCGCTGTTGATGGCTGCTCCGAGAAGAAAACAACGGAGGCCGCGTCGGCCCCCGGTACAGTTGGCTTCTCGTCGAGCTCTCACGAGCGTCAGACTTCGTCCTTGGCGACCGGTGCCTCCAGTTCACTGCTGGCGCAATTGGAAAGCGCCGCTACCTCGGGGGTGTTTCAACAACCGAGTGAGAATAACAAGCCACAGCGCGACAAGACAGCCACTGGAACAACAACCGACTCTTCGGCTGCTCACACAGGGCAGCAAGGTTCCTCCTTCGTGCGGCCAGCTGACACAATAGCGGCCAATGAGAAAGCCACACAAGAGGCGGAGCAAGAAAGTGAAGACACCGGGAGGACCACCGCTGCCTCGACTACCTGCCATGGCCAAGCTGGTTCCTCACCTGCGGGGCCGGCAGTAGTCACCGCTGTGGTGGAGTACCATTCCCAGGTCCTTGCAGAAATGCCCCTGGACAATAAGGCCTCGACTATAGCGCCACTTAACTCCGAAGATATTCGAGCTTCTGCGTTGCCACGGCGAAAAAGCAACGACGCCTCCTCTTTGAAGCAGGGTCAGGATCCAGAGCAAAGAGCGCGTTGTGAAGATGACGCCATCAAGGAGGATCAGCGAACTCAGCCAACAGCTCTTCCGACCGCGTCACAGCCACTGTCCCTGCCAGCGGATGAACTTGACAGTGGCGGTCGCGAGAAGCGGCGCTGGAAAGATCATAAGCACGAAAGGGCTGACGACAGCAAGCTTGCTTTCGGTGCCGGCAGCGAAGCGCATGCTGACGATGCTGAACAGCATACTGGCCTCTGCTCATCAGCCAACTGGTCCTTCTATCGTGAGTCTTTACTGCCTTTTTCAGGAGAGGCATTACGGCATTACAACCATAAAATGTAATTTAATTTTACCCCACGGTATTGTATCGATGATGATGACTGTAGACAGAGTTAATGCTCCTTTTTATAGAATGTTGCTTGTCTCTTTGTCCTCTCTGACATCAGGTCTATAAGAGTTCTATGAGGACCATGAGAGGTCTATGAAGGGTTTAAGAGAAGTATAAGAGGTCTATGAGTATCTAACACCTTTCACAGTGACGCCTGCCGTAGGGGGTCCATAGTACCCATGGTACATTATCCTGGTGCTACTCTTCAAAAAAAGTTACAGAATAGGTAGTAAGTGCAGCAGTTTACTAACTCTGATTGCTTTTTACTACCTTGTACTAAATATTTACTGCCGTCTTCAACATAGGAAAAGTACACCCTTCCTACCGTTTCACTGCCTGTGATCGCCAGTTAGTTCCAGGTTAGTAGCCGTTGATATAACTTTAAAATTAAATGATAACAGATAACTTACACAAGCTTTTATGTGATTAAAATCGTTTTGTAATAAACGTTTGTGTATTGTCGAGTGGTTAGGTAGACAAACCTGCTTCTACAATTGCAACTTCATAATTCAGGCTGACATCTTAGCTCAACGAGTAACAGCCACTGGCCCGTACCTGAGAGTCATATGTACGCTGTATATAAAACAGCACGATTTACCCGTGCACCCGCAGTGCGCGTGTGGCTCTTGTGCGACGCTGATTTGTGCTTTTTTGTGCATTCTGAATCTTTGTGTGTTCCCTGTAGGTTGCTTGATGCCATTGCCTCGCATGATTTGTACACGCATACTCAATATATCAAGTCTAATACCCCTGCCACACGGGCATTGTTATGCTTTTGTTGGTTTCTAGTTCAGAGAAAGTTGCACCTGTCCCGCCTGTACGAAAATGGCGCCTCATGGTGGCGACCGGGATAAACCTGTAGAGAGGCTGACATAAAAAGCAAAACGACTGGGCATCGTTACCGTCACCAATTTACTGGTTATTGTAACGGAGATATTTTAAATATACCGTATATTTATTGGTACCGTGAGGAATATTGTGTTGCTTACTGCGAACAGGAGTGCCCTTTTAGCTTGCTGAGGGAGATTGCCGTGCTCGCTTAATAAAAAGCCCCCGTCAGTTAAATCTCCTTAGCTTTTGCGTATGGCACTAGCACAACTGTTTTAATATGAAGAAACAGTACCTGCATGTTTAAGAGGGGTATAATTGTGGTCCTTATGGCCGGGACAGCCTGGTAGTTGTCACCGGTGTTGGGCATTGGTCAAATTGGCCATATAGCTTTCTATTTTTCCAGCGTAACCATATTTAACAAGCTGTGCCAACACACCGCTGAAGACCTAGCAACATATGCGGAAACAGTTTCTGGCAATTTTATCAGCAAATACTGCTACTTTTTTGTGACTTCACTAATCTTCACTTGCTTTTCCAGATAGTAACTTTCACTACTTCTAATTTCACCACCTCCAGTTACTAAGAAAGTAGTGGACTGTGTTACAAGTATCTGGCTAGTAAATTGGCTCAGCTTTTTCTTAAGAATGCATGGTTCCAATCAACAGCGCCTGCGAAGAGCCGCCTCCCATATTAACGCGACATCGTTAAAGGCATCGGTGTCCAGAAAACCTGGTGTCAGCGTTGTGACCGAAAATATTGGTAGTGGTTTAGCTTTGGTTAAACTGAGTAGTCTCGATAGCTTCACGCCGGTATGCCAGGAAAAGTATTAAGTTACGCTATACAGTTATACTTGGTAAAGCTTTTAATAAACTGTTGTTTCCTTGGTAACTCTGGCCGAGGCGTGCGTGGATCATGTGGCAGGTGGTCTCCAGAAAGCAACCTAGGAGGCAGGTGGGCCAACAAGGTCATGTTGTCTTGCGGCGTCATCACAACCTGCCCACATCATAGTGAGCAAACTGGCCACCATGGCAGGAGGCACTTTAATTTATGATTTGTCGCTTGGGAAGAGCAGCGTGTGCAGCACAAGGTCCACCGTTGGAAGCACGTTCTGTCGCAGAGCAGTTATGGGTCGCTTAACCGCTGCACCACTGGGCCAGGAGGGGTATGAGGAATCCCAGGGGTCTATATGTAACGTAGAGAATGACCGCCTGCGTATATGGGAATGAACCCTCATACCCTGAGGACGGAGCTCAAGTGTTTCCTCTAAGTTTTGAGCTACACGCCTCCTTTGGGCGGATTCCGCCACCTAATTCTTACGAAAGGTGAAACGATACAAGATACGCCACACCAAAGAGAGCCGAGCAGATGACAAAAACTGCACGAAAAAATGGTAGTGTTTTCACGTAGTTGATGCGAGTAGACTTGCTAAAGGATGTGGTTAACCCGGTTCGCTCATAGTTTTGCATTGCTGGGTCTTAATATAGGCAGAGTGATTCGTTAGGTGAAACCTGGTTTGACAATAACTCTGTAAGGGCAGTTGATTGTAGCGACAGCTACACTATGTCAGCCGCTTCGCGAGGTCAGCGTGTCACCACCGCTCCGCCAGCTATGCGCATGCGCGGAGTGACGTCATAGCCCGCAGCTGGTTTGCGCGCCGCGCGCCTGCGTTACGCTAGCATTTCGAGCCTTCAGCGTGATGGCACCGTGGCTGGTCACGTGGTGCGGAGCAGCTGCCGGCGGCGCGGCGCGCCGGAGAAATAGAGTGGGGTAGGAGTGGAGAGGGGCGTGGGGAGAGTGAATCCACGTTCAGGGACGAAGATGAGGAAGGAACGCAAATTGAAACGGAGCGGCGAAAGACTGACTTTGCATTTCGACTGAGCGAGTTCCACGCGGCCAGCTGCAGCTATCGCGTCCCTCCATGTTTAACCAGACCTAAACCACAGCCAATTTTTTGGTTACACCTTACCGGTGGCTCCTGCGCTGCCGCGAACGCTGCAGCTCTGAACGTAACGTTCGTGACCGAGTTGGAGAGTCGGGACGAACGACTCCTGTTCGGAGCCATGGTGACCGTGGTCTCCCTGATGTGCTCGCTGATCATCGCGGGTGTCGTCCTGCTGCTGTACGGAAAGCGCACCACGTCGCCGCTGGCCTGCGTGACGCCGGAGTGCAGGGCGGCGCGCGACTACCTGGTGGGCCTCCTCAACACGAGCAAGGACGCGTGCAGCGACTTCTACGGCTACGTGTGCGACTCGTGGCTGGCGCGGGGACCGGACGGCGGCAGCTTCCACGGGGACAGCGTCACTGCGTCACTCGCGAGAATCAACGAGTCTCTCTGGAGCCATGAAGGAGAGGACGGTATGAGAGCCATAGTGGTCGCTGCGTTTCCTGTGCAGCCCTCACCCAGCACTGAGAATTAGAGGACCTTGCAAAGATGTAGGAAGTGGAATTCAGGGCCGAAGTACATGAACCCAGGTTATGTTCATAACTCTCGAGCTTCCATACAGTTGAAGATAAACAAAATAGCAAGCAGTTTCAATGTCCAGTAATACATTTTTCACGTCGATTTCCAAGTGCAGTTAGGTCTTGAGATGATCACTTACAGATCGACCAGTTTACTGTGTTTTCACAGCAAGAGCTGTTAAGCGGCTGTTCCTGGACTTCGCGGCGTATTAGTGTGTCGTAGTGTGTCGCTGTCTGTCGTTGTCCGTCGTAGTCCGTCGTAGTCGTCGGCGAAACCGGTGGGTGCGTTGGCATGGGAACTACTCCAAGGGTGGTGATCGTGCAATGAAGAAGGTATGCCGTGAGAGGAGGAGTACTAACCGGTGGGCTGTTACCACAAGAACCATCTGGAGGGTAGTTACTCTGGAAGAAGGACGTGGAGCGTTACCATGGAAGCAGACTTCTTGGCGAGAGCATAGGAAGGCGTAGCCAGAGGATGGTTACTGCGGTAACCGTCCAGAATGTGCTTACCATGAACGGAGGAGGGTGTATCGGAAGGGGAGAAATCTGAAATCGGGGGGTGATTATAGTTGAAGGAGGCGCGAGTATAGAGAGAGCGTGAGAGCGCGCAACCGATACCTAATTTCCATGGGAACCAGCCAGAGGATAGTTACCCTAGAAGAAGGAGGGTTGCCCTGGAAGGAAATGACACCGTGAGTGGAGGAAGGCGTACTGCGGTACCCATCCGGAACGTTGTTACCGTGGAATTAGGAGGAAGGGTATGGCGCGAGCGAAGCGGTGTAGCATTTGTCATCTGCGGCAGCTGCTATGAAACGCGCCGCATGAGGAGAGGTTCATCGGCACCGCTGCGCATCTAGAGTGGTGGACTGGAGAGCCCGAGAGGAAAATCGACTATGTTTGGAAAACTAATAAGAGCTCCTTAGAACAACGCAGATGGGAGGTCGCTCTCATATTCTCTACCCCAACATATCGTACAATATGAATACCTTAACAGCTGTCGCTGAATCTCACGTTAACCAGTGGTAACCTTCCTGTCAACTTTTTTGCAAGGTATATACTACGAAGGTGACAGTTAATTTAGTTAGACCAATTTAGAGTTCATTGAATCAAAGGAGCTTGCTGGCTTTTGGAAAGGGTGCTCTACAATAGCTCTTATATACTCCATAAGTGAGGTGGTAGAGAAGAGAGCAGAATCTAACCATGCTATCTATATAGCTTTCATGGACAACAAGCGAGGAGTTGACTGAGTCGAAACCTCAGCAGTCATGGAGTGAACGCCTAAAACGGATCTAAAATAGGCGTATGTAAAGGTTATGGGAAGTATCGCGGGTGGAAATATCCGTAGTCATTCACAGGGAAAGTGGTAAAATTGCGGTCAGGAAGGGCGTTAGCCAAGTAAACACGGTCGAGCCGGTGGTTTACACGTGTTTACACCACGTGTTTACAGTAGGTAGGTACTCGTAGAACTGAATATGGAAGAGCTGGCTATAAAACGCAAAGTGGCTAAGGTAAAAAGTTGCAGAGCATGATCGAGTTTACGGTAGGCAGTGAAGCGGTGGAAATGCTAAAGGAACGTATATAAATAGGGAAGGTAGTGTGCGCAGATCCGGGCAACGAGAGTGAAATAATTAGGGGAATGAAATTTTGATGGAGTGCTTTAAATTGGCATCATCTCGTGTGATGAACAACAGTTTACCAATACCTGTGAAGAGGAAGCTGTATGCCAGCTGTGTCTTAGTGGTTCTAGCCTAAGGGGCATAAACGCGGAAGGTAACGAAAAGGGCCGAACTGAAATGTACGACAAGGCAGCGAGCTATGGAAAAGAATACGATAGGCGTAATGTTAAGAAATCGGAAGGCAGAAGAGTGGGTTACGGAACAAACGCGAGTTACTGACATCCCAGTCGAAGTGAAAAAGGAGAAAAGATCTTGGGCAGGACATGCAATGCGAAGGCAGCAAAACATTTGGTCGTTATGATGATTCGCGTGTACCGCCTACGACGTGTCGCAACCATCTCTCTTTTGAGTGACTGGGACCGTCTTGCGCCGATTGCGATTGGGGCGCAGCATGCTTGTGGTCACTGACGATTGCGTCACGAGGCAGGTGGTCAAGGCGGATGGTCCGCGGTTCGGCTTGATTGTTTGAACCCACCTTGAATGGTAATGGACGGGGCTCCAAGAGAGGAAGTTAAGCGCAGCAGGATTCTGCAGAAATTCAGGTGGGCGCATAGATTAGGAACTTTTCGGGAATAAGCTGGCCGCAGCTGGCACAGGACATGGATAACTGGAGGGGTGTGGCAGAGGCTTTTTTCTTACTCTGGACGTAGGCTTATGAAGATGATGATCAAGAAAGCCTGATGATGGCAGAGGGAAGCCGCTGTAGAGGCAGTGAATATAGACGTGAATAGTGGTGACCTAATGAATATTGTTTCACATCAGCAGTTTGGCGAATCGCTCTAGTTTTCCATCTCCTCTAGAAAATTATATTTAACCACTCAGTTTCTTTTGCATAGCCGTTAATGATAATGTTAAAAAGTTTACTTAGTGTACGAAGTGGTGTAAAGCATGGCTCTATTGCTGTTTCATAGATTTTTTATTATTTAATGACCGTCAGATTTTAATATAGTAGATTGTTTCTTAGCGACGGCTGTGTGGCAGAGGATTTCACGGTGTAACAGCTCTGCCTGCGTGATCATATGTCGTGTGAGCGAAATGAAACTTTCGCTCATTAGCGTATTGAAATATCATTGGGGTATGTACGGGCTATAGGGGCATTACTACCCAGCGACTTGGCGCTCTACAGAAGGGGGCACCTTTGGCCATAATACGGCGGTGTTCCTCGAAATTGATATTCTTGAAACCACGGCTTAGTGGCTCTTTAGTTTAATCATTGGTGTACTCCCTCGCCTATAGACATAGTGAGATGTCTTACAGCTTTTAACAACGGACAGCCTCTTTCACAGATCATTCAGGAAACCTCCGCTTCAACTTGTACAACACCCTGAAGGGTTTCAACTAATTTACCGTGCTTAAATGGTGAAAGCAAGGTTCCTTACACATATTTGTTCGTGAAACTTCTGACGCAGATGAATCAGAAGATACCCGCTTGGTGCGTCGCGTCTACCGGGAGTGCCACCGTTACGCGTCCGACAGGACGACATCTTCACTCAAGGGAACTCTACAGTCGGCACGGAAGCAGCTCAACTGGGCCAAAATGGCCGGCTGTGGCGACTACCATGAACTTGTCACGCTTCTGGTACAGACTTCGCTTCTGGTCGGGCTACACACAGTTCTGGTCCTAGAAATCCTCAGTGAAGATGGCCGTGCTGTCATGCGTCTGTCCCGCGGTAGGTCGCTGCACCATAAGCTCATGAGCACGGACGGTGACCGCGGGAAGGTGGAGGCGATATTTCGAAGCATAATGGACGAAGAAGCGAAAGGCCTGCCCAGAATCCTTGAGATTGATGCTCTCGTCATGAGCGATCTGGACGTTGCTGGCTCCACAGGGACTGATCTAAGCGAGGAAACGCATGGACTGCTGGAGGAGTTTCTCGACGGCCTTGTTCCTGGCGTTAAGGCGACCGACTGGCTGGCGGCAGTTAATGATGTACTTATGCCGTTGAATATGTACATCATGCGGCTTTCGGACCTGGCCCTTGGGTCTGGCGTAGATGATATCCGCAGGGTGTTCAGGGACATCACCACCCAAGGCAGTATTGCCGACGTCTCCTTGTACCTGGCGTCTCATTTGGACGCCGAGGTGCTGTCTCTCGAACTGTCGAGAAGGCGGGCGTCATCCGACCACGTGAAGGCCGCGCACTTCTGCCTGGAGCTGGTACAGAGGTCCCATGGCGTCGTGTGGCCGCAACTAGCTTCCATGCTTCTGAAGCCACGCAATAGCGAAGCTGTCCTCGAGAAGATGTATAGCCAGCTTCAAGATACATCGAAAGGCACCATCACGTTCACGTGGCTGTCCAAGGAGGTGCGGCCGTATGCCGAAGAAAAAGTGAAGAAAGTGGCGCTGTCGGTCGTTTCTGAAGCCATGACGGTGAGTACCACATCGTCGCTCTAGCGAAGGCATCCATTGTATTTATCGACGATGAAGCTCCAGTCAGTAGGTTTGGGGTAGGCAGGATTAATTAAGAGTCTTACTATTTCTGAAGTCTTCATGGCCTACATGGAATGATGCCGATATTGCTGAAGAATTAATGCTATCAGTCTTGTTCAAGCACCTATACAGTAGCCACCATTCCGTCCGCGGTCATAGAATCCAGTCTAGCCAGACATGATGACACTGGATATAAGATGGCAATTTATTTTACATAAAAATCTTCGTCTGCCTAACTGCCCGTCTCGGTTTGTCAATTAAGACCTAAGAATTTGTCTACTGACTGAGCCCAAGGTGGTGGGGTCGAGTCACCGAGTCTCAGGGAGACACGATCTCGCCTATGCTATTCACTGCCTGTTTATAGGAGGTACTCCGGGTCTTGAAATGGGAACAGTTGGGGATAAGAGTTAATGGAGAATACCTAAGTAATCTGCGATTCGCTGATGACATTGCCTTGCTAAGCCACTCAGGACATGTACTGCAAAGCATGATCAATGAATTAGACAGGCAGAGCGGAACGGTGGGGCTAAAATTAACATGCAGAAAACCAAAGTAATGTTTCACAGCCTAGCAAGGGAACAGCAGTTCGCAGTTGGTAGCCAGGTGCTGGAAGTAGTAAGAGAATATGTCTATTTAGGAGAGGTAGTGACAGCTGATCCCGACCATGAGAGCGAAATAACTAGAAGAATAAGAATGGGGTGGAGCGCATATGGCAGGTTATCTCAGTTCATGAATTGCAGTTTACCAATATCCCTCAAGAGAAAAGTATACAACAGGTGTATCTTACCGGTACTCACCTATGGGGCAGAAACGTCGAGGCTAACAAAGAGGGTTCAGCTTAAGTTAAGAACAACGCAGCGAGCTATGGAAAGAAAAATGATAGGTGTAACGTTAAGAGATCGGATGCGGGCAGAGTGGGTGAGAGAACAAACGCGCGTTAATGATATCCTAGTTGAAATCAAGAGGAAGCCGGCTTGGGCAGGGCATGTATTGCGAAGGCAAGATAACCGCTGGTCCTTAAGGGTAACGGAGTGGATTCCAAGAGAAGGCAAACGTAGCATGTGGCGGCAGAAAATTAGGTGGGCGGATGAGATTAAGAAGTTTTCGGGGATACAGTGGCGGCAACTGACAAAGGACAGGGTTAATTGGAGAGACATGGGAGAGGCCTTTGCCCTGCAGTGGGCGTAGTCAGGCTGATGATGAAGATGATGATGATGATGAAATAAATAAAATTGCGTTCATGGGCTTAGAGATATAAATGCTCGTTAAAGAACCCGGCTGATCTAGATTAGTTCGGAGCCCTTCAGTACGGCGCTTGTTAAAACGCTTGAGGTCTTGGACGTTAAGCCCCATACACTGCATACCATACCGTCTGATGCATGAATAATAAGGATTATCTTAAATCAATTACGCCTACAAGGAGTTCCTGACGGCTCACATTTCGGGGAAAGGAAAGTTTCACATGCTTTAATGAAACGTGCTTCAGTTGCTGTTTCAGTGAATCTGTCAGGTACTAAAGAATAAGTGTATGTAAACCGTTTCCTCGATGCCGCAGCCGAAGGAAGCATGGACGGACGAGGAAGACCCAGCACACATGGACACCATCAAGGAGACTAACCTGAATTTCGTCGAGCTCTACCTCAGGGTTCTGAGCTTGGTTCATGAAAAGCGCCTACGAAGTCCTCCAACGTTAGCCCGCTTCACCATCTCACGGCTTGAGCGGCGCAACGAGTTGGCGCACTCGCGGATAACGATGTCCGTGGTGGTGCCGACAGTGTACCAGGGCTCACCTTATCTGTACGCGACGGGCGTGCCGTCGTACTTCAATTACGCCGCAGTCGGTGCACTGCTGGCGTCTAGCATCGCAGATGTCTTTGGGCCGGCTGTCTCCGCCAAGCCAGAGACGGTAACGCTCCATTGCTTGTCTAGAAGGGCGCACCACATGAACTTCGGTTCCGACAGTGTGCCGCAAAATAAGACGTCTGAGCCAGAGTGTGCGGAAGTGTACCTAGGGCGGCAGTTTTTTATAAAGCACACGGTTATGGTGGGTGCCTGGGGCAGCATTGTGCAACTGGACAATGCTCGCAATAACGCTAAACAGCATGAAGTTTTCTTCCCATTTGCATTACTATATACAATAGTCGGTTAGTATATGTATTGGCAATTATAGAATAGGGTGGCGGAGTGTCATATGCACGGGTGAAGTTAGTAAGTTTTCGGCTATAGGGTGACCGGACCTTGCGCAGGACGGTTATTAGTGCTCACCGGCAGAGGCTTTTGTCATGCAGTGGGTGTATTTAGGAGGAAGCTGCTGCAGCTGCTGCTGAAAAGCAAGTTATTATAGAACCAACATTACCTAGTCGGGCTGAGCAGTAATCTTATACGTGCCTCCGACAACTCCTTTATCATTATTTACATTCTTATTTACTCCCTCGCATAACCCATTTTGTAACTTACACCATGCCGTAGTTAGTAGCTCAGAATCGCCAAATAACTGGCCTCTCAGAATGCATGGATTTGTCACAGAAGAGCAACGAAACTCGCGTTAACAGAAGTTTATGGAAGCAGAGACCACATGCTTTGGGCCTTTCAAGTGTTTTTAAATTCTTATTTCAAGGCATTTATCTCGTGTGTGTCTATATATCCTTAATGCACCTTTCTAATGTAATATATGACCTGCAATAGGTAATATATGATAGCAACTTACATAGTACGTTAGGCTACTTACTACCTTATAAGAATCGTGTGCCACATATCTTGCACAACTCTGCAAATTAGAATTTGATAATACCTCATTGGCGTATAGTTAATGCCCCTTACCACGTAAATTAATCTTAAGACACTTTTCAGGGGAACCATCGACAAAGCGACATCTGGTGGACGCCGGAAGCGATCAGCCATTACAACGGGACAGCCATGTGCCTGCAGGGATTGCTCGACCGTCTGGGCCTGCAGCGCCCCCTGAGCGGCATGGATGACCTTCAACGGCGCGAACTGTTCCTCCGCGCCCAGGGACTGCGGCTGGCGTACGACGGCCTGGTGGCCAGCTTCGGCTCCGCGGCGGCCACCCACGGGTTCCTGCAGCTCTGGCCAGAGGCGCAGGCTGCCTTCTTCGCCCGCTTCTGCCTGCTGTCGTGCGACGCCGACCAGACGCCCAGGCTCCTGTCACCCCGCGCCAGCTGCCTTGTGCCGCTGCACAACATGCCCGAGTTCGGTGCCGTGTTCGAATGCGACAGCCGGCAGGACTTCGTCGCTCACCAGTGCCTGCCGTAGCAGTTGGTGGCCCGAAGATTGCTGCTTTTGTGCACTGCAAGACAACTTTATAGTCGTGGGCAGGACCAGTGCTGCGGAATTTTATTTACATAGCTAACATCAGCCGCACCGAGGATTGCGAAGATATAAGCGGTACTCTGCTCAGCGACCATGGCCTTTAGGACGACTGAACATATCGTAGCTCGGGTTTTGATCTGAATGAGTGGTGCGGCTTGAAGCCAAGAAGGTTCCATGCAGCCCGAAGGCATTTTTTTTTAAACTGTTTTTGTTTACATACTTTGGTGCTTTGGTATTAGTTGTTCATTTATAATTTGACCTATGCAGTGCTATGCTTATTATTGTTTTCTGCCATACAGGAGAAGTATCACGCCTGAACTATAGGCAGCAAAAGTTGAGAGATATTTTCCTCCTTTCACAATTCTGTACATCTTAAGCGGAATGTCACATTTCCCTAATGCCGCGCATATATTTCACATACATGCCTACATGTTGATGCCCTTTCACTTCGCGGAAGGTAGATACAAAGGTTATATTTCAAGCAAGCTTAGAAACGAAACGCGCACGAGTTCAATCATCTCAAGAACTGAAGCGTTTTGTCTTACCGTTCAAACAACTGTATGCACTCATGTCGCACTGACTGGTTTATTTTGTCCAAGGGTGTTCGTGTGCTCTATGTGAGTTTCTGTTACTCATATCGCACTGACTGGTTTATTTTGTCCAAGGGTGTTCGTGTGCTCTATGTGAGTTTCTGTTACTCATATCGCGCTGACTGGTTTATTTTGTCCAAGGGTGTTCGTGTGCTCTATGTGAGTTTCTGTTACTCATATCGCACTGACTGGTTTATTTTGTCCAAGGGTGTTCGTGTGCTCTATGTGAGTTTCTGTTACTTGTGTCGAGAATACCTTTAGTTCCCGAGAGGCTACAGGACTCTCCTACTGAGAGACTGAAAGTACACGTGTTAAAACACTCCGATCAAACACATCTGAATGGTTTTTTTCTCGAGATTGAGTGTTTTGTTGCCGATGATGTGACACTGCCGGCTTACAAAATTAAATTCACCGCGTCGAGGCTTCCAAATGCAGGTTTTAAGCGTCGGCTGCCTGAATACAGATTTTTGACTATCTTTTTGCGTTGATGCCGCGCGTGAATACTCAACCACTTATCCTACGCTTTGAATGATTGGAGAAGTCCGGAAGTATCGTGTCTGCGACGATGTGGGGAAATGCCAGAAGCATTATGAGCCTTTCCACAACAGCGGGAAGTGATACCGCGCTTGTTTGTGACGTTTCGCGCCTTGCAGTAAAGCACTGGACATTTAAAGGAATGACGAGCTTCAGGGTATTGCCAGGGCCCGAGTACAATAGAAATGAATAGCATATCGGTCAAGCCGGGTGCTACTGCACATGCTCAATTGCCACGTGCATATGCCCCCACACATCCCCTCACCCAACTCTGGAATTGCGCATGCGGGGCAGACGTAGGGCCAGTCGGTTAACATGATTTGGTTCTTTCTTCTTTCTTAGGACATACTGCAGGCCCAGTGAAGGGCCCTGGCAGGAGGGGCACAATAAACACAATACAAAAAAAGCACAAAACAAAAAGTACAAGGCAAGTAAAAAAAAATCAATGAACGGCCTGTTCAATGGCATCAATATCAACTGTTGATGATGGTGGTAACTGATTCCACTCGTTAATGGTGCGGGGAAAAAAAGAGAATTTGAATATGTTAGTTCTGGCAAAGTAAGGTTTTAACGATTCAGTGTGCCTGTTTAGTTCTGTCCGTGATGTGGTCCGGAAGAATGCCGTACCGCAGATCGTTGCTTTTGAAATGGGTTGGTGGCGTGCGCCACCGTGGCTCGGCATTATCTTCTTTTAATACTTTTGAAACTTAACCATTTGTTGTGCGCTGCCGTACAGAGTCGATCACACTTGTCTCGAGCGCTCGAGCGGTTTGTTGGTGAGCGAATGAAGTTAAATCTTATCGCAACTGATTTGCTGGGGGTAAGGCGCTGGTGCCTGTGTGGTGCACATGTCTATTAGGCTTCTCCCCAGCGCAAGTAATATCAGTGAAAGTCAATGTCTACTTTAGAATTTCGCATTATATCTTCCGGAGGGCACCGCTCGAGCGCTCTAGACAAGTGTGATCGACTCAGTACATATATGGCGGCAAGGGCTTTTCACATCGTCACTGCCTTACAAATACGACGGAGATCAACTGTGTTCAGTTCTCCGTTCAACGCTAACAAAAGAAGCTTTTTTTGAGACGCTGAAGGCTGCCTCCGCTTGTTTTGTCATCCGATCAGTTGTTTTTTAACGCTTCATTTTGACCGTATGCTTATGATCTTTAACTGTGGCACTACTGCATGGAGATTTGAGCCATTGGAAACGACGTATACAATGCTGAGACATGACCAAGGTATTCAATGGGCTAAGACTACTGTGAAAATGACCAGGGTGTCGCCAGGTTTCATGGAAGACAGTTTTCCCGAGGGGCAACTGGGCAGCTCACTGGCAGGCTTCCTGTCTTTTTTTCAGAGAGGAACCCTGTCTTTCCCATACGCAAATGGGCAATAAAAATGTAAGGATCGATGCGGAAGAACATTCTTCTCGATGTATGTGCGGCGCTGGAGGAACAGAGAACCAAGCTACCAATCGTTGTCGCAGCTGTGAGTGTTTTTCTCGTATCTAACATGTGACTACTTTGGAGAAGCTGGCAGCTAGAAATGCGAGGCTGACTCCTCTGGTAGCCACCGAAAACCGCAATCTCCCACATTTTGAGCAAGTGGTTCATGCTGTCCTGAGCAAGTCAGCAAATAGTTACTTCGATTTCGACTCACGGGAAACAGGGGGACATATTTGACTGTAAACTCAGCGCGCAGAGGCGGAAGACGCATGCATTCACGTCACCAATGTGCACAACACTCGAGCAGTGTTCATCGGGCAAAGAAAGCGGGCAAAGTGCTCGTGCCTAACCTGCTTAGAGGTTTAAGTGGTTCTACTTGTGCTGAAGCGTTGCCACTGCAACAAAACAGCGCTGATTAGGTGCTGCTTTGTTCACAGGAAAGTGGTCGCTCGAGTGCTGTGCACTTGGGTGACACAGTACGGTACCAAGTGCCACTGACGCTGAATATCAGGCTGTGTGCTCCTGAGTGCACTTCGCAGGAACACGAATCTATAAATTGTTTGTTTCCTCAGCTCTAGCAGGATGACATTTTTAGCAATCGGGAAGTTGATTCTGGATTAATGTACTTGCTGCAGCGCGATAAAATGTTTAGAATTCCAGTTTTATTGTGGGCATACGTGGTTTATTTTTGAGCCCCAAACTATTTACAAGGGTTTTTTTTTCTCTCTCTAAATCAATTTGGCAGCAAAAGTTAGCATGTCGGTGGTTTTTATACTCCTGGTAAAGTGTCTGCTCCTCATTAAAAGGTTATTTTTGTCTAGATATAGTGCAGCTGATAGTACAGACTCGTCCTGTTGGCCTCTTTGCATCTGCTCCCTTCCGCTGGTTTTATTTCTTCAAGATGTGTAGCAGCTCGCCGAACTCTCCCTTCTACTCAATGAAGAATGAGAGGTTTATTGTGGTGTAACGTCCTAAAGTGACTGAGGCTGTGAGGGGCGCCGTAGTGAAGGGTTGAGGAAATTTCGACCACCTGGGGTTATTTAACGGGCACTGACATCGCACAGTACACGGGCCTCTAGAATTTCGCCTCCATCGAAATTCAGCCGCCGGAGCCGGGATCCAACCCGTGTCTTTCGGGTCAGCAGCCGAGCGCCTTAACCACTGAGCCACCGCGGCGCCACGACGAATGAGAGGCGTGAAAAATTTCTCTTAACCGCACACGCACACACGCACGCGCGCACACACACACACACACACACACACACACACACACACACACACACACACACACACACACACACACACGCACACACACACACACGCGCGCGCACACACACACACACACACACACACACGCGCACACACACACACACACATGCACACACACATACACACGCACACATGCACACACACGCACACACACGCACACGCACACACACGCACACATGCACACACACACACACACACACACACACACACACACACACACACACACACACACACACACACACACACACACACACACACACACACTCATGGTGCTTTGTCTAATCAGCTTCATCGTATATGTCTCCTCCCCAAGGGTTTCCCGTTGGGTGCAAGTGATGAACCACGAAACACCAAAGTTAGTTACCTTATTAGTACTGGTATTTATTTATTATGTGTGCAATACAATTATTACGCTTCACGTGCAGTATTTTGTTAGTTGAATTCTTGATTCCTCCTGCGTGAGCGTCCCTGGAAGTTCACAAAACTAGGCCTCAGAGCATATTGTAGGATCACGTTTTTGTTCTCTCATGTGGAAGGGAGTGTTTGAGCGGCGTACTGGAGCCTTAACAGGCACTGCGTTCTTACTAACCATAAAGCGGCCTATAAGGCTGTGATTACGTTAGGCGTTTCCCGATTAGGCCTGACTACTTAGGTTATGCTGAACTACACTCAGGCTTTACAAATTAATCTCAACAATAAGTACTTAACAAATATTTAGTTGTAAAGTATGCACAAAGAACGCCTGATTAAGGTTTGTTGAGTAAATTCAAGGACTCTTGACCTTTGAGTTAACCGAAAATATAAACGAGCGCTCAAAGCCAATTTTTGTAAGGAATATGATGAACCACAAGAGCACGTGCTCAGTGAACTAGAAGAGCTCAGCGTGCAGAGATATCCGCGTGACGCCAGCTTGACGCCAAGAGTGGCCCCCTTGCGGCGCCGCCAGAAACGAATCCTATCACCACCACGTTCGAGGGTTTGCGAGATGGCGCATTTGCTTCACGTAAATCACGTTCGGCCTTCTGAATGCCTAGCCCAAACAAAACGTTTCGCCCTGTTATACCACCAGGGGCGCAGCTTAAAGTAAGTTACCAATTCTACTTACAAACGAACTTAGCAAAGTTACAGTAACGCGTTCAACCGTTCATGGGTGACTACAGCGCCACTGCTTCGTTCGCGAGGGGTGGGGTCAAGCGATACATACTTATTACAAGCTTTGTGCAACGCAACCTCGTCTAGTACACTGTTGCACGAGCTTCTCCAAGCTTCTGCACTTTTGAGCCGCAAAGCTTTGCGCGAAAAAATGTAGAATCAGGAAAAAGCCAAAGATGGATGATATGAAGAGATGCACAGTGCTTACCGACACCGCTATGGGAAAATGAGCTCGGTGGGCTCAGCAATAAAAAAAATAATATAAAAAGTACCCTATGCACAACTGCACGTGGAGGATAATATACTTTTATACTTCGTGTTTCTTTCCCGTCCCCTTATTTTAAAGTTGAGCTGCGTTTCACATCGCCACTTGTAGACACCACCATTCTCTTTTGTACACCTGCGAAGCCTTTTAAGCAAGCTGTTTTCAAATGTGTTTCACCCGCTCACCATTAGGCGACGCGGTCTATTACACCCCCTGCCAAGCAGACGTATGTGCGCTGCATGAATGACGAAAAACAGAAAAACTTGCAAAAAGCAGGCAGGCCGCAGCGATGGCATGTGAAAAAAAAAAACGATTGCCCGAGTATGTCGCCTGACAGCCAAGGAACGCCCCACTAGCTTTGGCTGCGCATATCGTTGTCCATAGATGTATTGTTTCGGGCGACATTATGACGTCACTCATCATCTGCTGCTTCAGGAACTCAACTGTTGCGTCGTCACTATTTACGGCCAGGGCGAAGTGCACGTTGATCGTAAACAAGGTATTTGGACCAAGAGGCAGCGATGTGAGCACCGCTGTCTCTTTCCACTGTGCGACTGGATACACCAGAGGCAGCGGGCGGACCGGGAACATGGTCAGAGCCAGAGGTGACCAGGAGATATCTAGCCTCTTGTGCCTGCTCGCTCGCTATCTGCACTTGCCAAAGGTGCCAGCCATTTTGAGAATGTCCAAATGAACACTACGTTAGTCGCCGAGCTATTTCGCGGAGCCGAGGAAAGGCCATACTGCGCATGCGCGAGGAGCAGCGACCTCACACGGCGCGCAGGCGGCGCACCGTTGCTGCGCGGGTGACTCGGAGGTGCCGCCGCCGTGCTCGCCAGTTGCGCATGCGCAGTAGCGGCGCATGCCGCTAGCGTGCCGGGGCCGCCGCCACTGCCGCGCTTTCTCCATCGCCTCTCTCTCTCTCTCTCCTGGTTCAGGTTTAACCAGAGCTAAACCACTGCCAATTGCAATGTTTTATTATTAAGGAAGCAGTTCATATGAATATATCATTACCTTTATGTCGTGTAGCAAAGGCGCAGCAAGCCACACCTAATAACCCACAAGCAAACAGTTTTCGCAGACGACCTCATGGCGAGATGATTAGAGTGTGACACTAAATTCACAGTTACTCTCATTACTGTACTAATCAGTTTTTTGTGGGTTATATACTCACATTATTAAGTGTTGACAAAAAAGTGTTTGCTTTTAGTCATTTTGTGGCCTTTGTGAAAATTGGATAACTGCACGCTGCATGCGTAACGATTGTCAGGTGCAAGGTCATCGACTGCGACTCTGGACGTGTTTCCGCCGTGGTTGTTGCAAGTGAAGTGACGCCAAACTGAAGGTCCGGGTCCTCTTAGGTGGAAGCATAATCCGCTGCAGTCATCGAGGAGGCAGCTCTTCACATTAGACACGTGCACCACGATTTCCAGCGAGGTGTTGCTAGTGGCTCTGGCCTCGGCCTCGAAATCTCCAGGATCTTCATGGAAAAGAAAAAAGAGACAGCAATTATAGGCAGATTTACTTGCAATACATATATTTTTATAAATACCTAAAAGCGGAAGTGCATTGCGATCATTATTCCTTTAAACTATATTTGTTAGGCGATGTGCCCCAATATGTCTATCTAGTGCTCTGGGTTACAAATTATCTAAACTGTATTCCGAACAGGCAGATTACGTTAAAGCCGCTGTTGGCACCTCATAGTCTACATTCGAAGGGCCCTTAAACTTCCTGCTTCTAGTGTTCGTCTCCTTGGAAACGAATCAATCGTACATTTAGTATTAGATTGTTCTGCCTTCAGTGGGGATCCATTCAAACAACATATCTTCAGCAGAACTTAAGTGTGCAAAAAAAAAGGCCATAGTTTCATGTACTTTGCTTTCAGGCCCACGTCTCTAACAGCGTTACTTAAGAGAGCCCATTTATCAAGGTTCCTTCAAAGAAAGCGCGTGTCCGTTCACTAATGTTTGCGTCACGTAAAACTCAGAATCTCCAGGCGGATTTCGCTGTAACTTCACATTTTTCTTCTGGGTATGTTACAAGGCAAATTCATAAGCTTGCAATAACGTATTTCCGGAAAAAAATATTTTTAAGTTACTCACTATTTTCCAAGGAATCTTGCCGACTAGAGAAACCTTGAAATCAGATAGGTGCTGTGGATTTATGGATTTTTTCTGTTGTCTGCTTTTGATTTGCTGGTTTGCGGGTTTTCTTTAACTTTTTTTGTGTGTTTAATGTGCGTACTGTTTTGTTGCCTCTGTTTCTATAGCTTAGAAAAATAAATGAGAAATAAACAATTGAAAGACCAGCGTAAGAGACTGAAAATGATAGGGGTTTTTTAAAGGTTATAAGCGCAGCAACTTGAATTACAAAAAAGTGGAGTTAGCGATAGTCTAGATAATTAGAGGGTGAAGGAGTGGGACAGGGCAGGACATGTGACGCGGAAAACGGGTAGCCGACGGTCATGTGGATTAAAGCCGCTTTGATTAAGAAGGAAAAAAGTCCACCTGGAACCGGCTCTCAGAAAAGTAAGAAAATTAATAGAGGCTCTGGAAGAGGAGGCCACGGTTGAAGCAGGACATAACTAATTGGAGATTGTTCTCAGAGGGCACCAACTATGCTTGCGCTGATGAAGGCATTACTGGTCGCGTATCCTGACAATGAAGTGGAAGGTATTTAATATTGCTGACAAATATGGGTCCAATGCTCGAAGTTTGCCGCACTTAGGAAACTCGGGCTAATGTCCAGCACTTCTGCAGGCATGTTCTGGGTGTGACCTCTACCACGCGAAGGAAATGACTCAGTTTCGAACATTTCTTGCTCACGAAATTCATTGGCAGTGTGAGGGAACTAACTAGAAGGATAAGAATGAGGTGGAGCGCATATGGCAGATTCTCTAGGATCACGAATAACGGTTTGCCGATATGCCCTTAATATCATGCGCTGCCAATATCGTGCGCTGCCGGTTAGTTACTAAAAGCACGAAACTGACTCCTTTTCTGATCGGAGACAACAGATAGTCTGGTCTATATCGTACTTTGAAAATAAATCACCAATAAAGCTTTGTTATCAGTGTAGCAAGCGAAAGCTGTAAAGGGTAGGTCCGCTTGAACATGACACCTTGCATTGCATTTGGTGCTAGTGAAACCTTCGCGCACCGTAAAATCATGGTAAACGAAAAGCGTAAACATCAACCTGGTTACTGCACGCATCGAGTAGCATGGTAGAGCACCGTGGTGACATCGTTCAGAGCAAGTGCGCATCGGCATTTCACCTTTGTCACGAAGAGCAGCCATCTTTACCAAACGCTCGACAGCAGTTTCGTTTTCTGTACCGAACCAACATGGCGGGCCTAGTTTTCAGAGTGCGAACAGGTGGCGCTGTGCATTTCGCAATGCGTCGATTCCGCATAGACCGGCATAAGTATAGGCAGAACACAAGCGTCATAAAAGTACTTACGTGGGAGGGATCTATAATGCTATGGCATTTTACTCTTAAAGTGTAGGTTAAGCGTTATGTGATGGTGAGAGAAAGAGAAGCATTAGTATTCATTATTTGCGAACCGGTACGCAAAGAGCACATCCGGCCGCTGAAAGGCCCAATAACCCTATGGCGTCATACCGGTAAGGCGGAAGCCTTTACGTTGTAAGCAGGGGTTGTCGACAGAAATGTCACGCTTTTCAATTGGTCGAAACGGTCGTGACATCACAGTGCGCGAATTGCAAACGGGGCCAATTGTACTTTGGCTACTAACCATGCAACCAAATAAAGGGATCGTATAGTGATGCTCCAAGTAAGTGGGAATGAGCCTAGTTAAATGCTTACTTAACCAATTAGCCTAATTAACCTTTCTAGTCAGACCAGATAGATAAATAAAACCGAGAAGGAAATTGGAATCGAACCCCGGTCTCCGGAATGCGAGACGAGCACGCTACCACTCCGCCATGCCAGCTCGATGGTTTGGAATGAACAAAGGCGCGTCTAGTGAATACGGTGTCTTCGTTCACTCCCATCTTCCTCCCTTCCCGTTACGGCGAGGTTTAGGTGTCCACCGAGATATGCGAGCCAGATACATTTCCTTTCCTCAAAAACCAATTTACCGACGAGCAAGGCGTAGTACCGAACGGGCGATAGCGTTCTATCAACTCCCTGGCAGCGTTGCAAGACGCTGTTGCATTTCGCTCTTAGAGGCGAAGCTTAACATTTTAACCACACATCAGTGACACAAGCAGCAACACCACGCTTAAGGCTTTCGCCTCACCGCACTTTAGGTCAACAAAGGGCCCCCCGGAATTTTTCTTTATACGTTCCAAGGTGAGTGAAAGTTGTTAGGCTTATGTTAATCAGGTAGGGCTCTCAGTTTTTAAGATTTCATGAAATGCGAGTTTAGGAGAAAATTGGCATACGCACAGAAAATATTTATTTTATGGGTTCTCGCAAACGCGAGCTTGGTGAGTAAGAGCTTATAGGTACGCGGTCTCTAGCATTTACACGCCCTGAAGCGAGGCTGTGTGATCAGGCCTGTAAAACATCACCGTGAGTAAAAACTAGTGGAAAACCTATCCCCGCATACTCGATTTTACTTTGTGAGTTTTAAATTATAGTGAAAAAGCTCTGTTGTCAGAGTGCTTCTGAAATGAACAGGTTATTGAGGTAGCTCTGTAAGTCAATACTTTCATCATCATCATGAGCCTGACTACTCCCACTCCAAGGCTAAGACATCCCCAATGTCTCCCAGATTAACCCTGTCGTTTGTCCGTTGCAGCCACCGTATCTCCGCTAACTTCGTAATCTCATCCGCCCACCTAACGTCTGCCGCCCCCTGCAACGCTTGCCTTCTCTTGGAATCCACTCCGTTACCCTTAATGACAGCGGTTATCTTGCCATTGCATTACATGTCCTGCCCAAGCCCATTTCTTCCTCTTGATTTCGACTAGGATGTCATTAAACCGCGTTCGTTCCCTCACCCACACTGCCCGCTTCCGGTTTGTTAACGTTACAGCTATCATTTTTCTTTCCAAAGCTCGCTGCATTGTCCTTAACTTAAGCTGAACTCTCTTCGTCAGCCTCCGTGTTTCTGCCCCATAGGTGAGCACCGGTAAGATACAGCTGTTGTATACTCAGTATAGTCAGTACCTTGGCCGGGGATAAATATTCCTCCGAGTGTGACACCCTCAGATGTGCGTGCCGGCGGCCCGTTGCTGTGGGTCCGAATGTTGAAGCTCACATTAGTGCAGGCCTCCAGGTGACCGCAAGTGAGCCGTGTTTGGCCCGGATGAATGATGGTGCCATTGCGGCACGAGTCCACGTGGTAATGCTCGCTGCCACCGCTGCCACCCTCGTCGTCAGTGACAGCGACCCAGTAGTAGTCGAAGTGGCCCTCCGGCCGTTTCCAGGTTACGGTGAAGGAGTCGACTCCAATGTCTTCTAGGGTGAGGTTGGTTACCTCGGGTGGATCTGCAGAAAAAGCTGCTCTTTGAATGCATTGCTTTCGCGGGTATTTATACATTGTAACGGTATGTGAATGCATATTGGAAGCAGGCGGGTGCACTGTTTTTCCTGAGTATGAAGACCTTTTCACAAAACAGTAAATTCCGTTGGCACTATGAGAGCATTTACTTCTGCCGTTCCGAACGTATTCCGTCCACAAGCACTAAATAAACCAGTGATAAAGAGCTGCCCGAATGGTGATCTTAACTAAGCTCTCCGCTCATACCTGAACTGACGCCATCGTAAATAGGATATTTTATTTTGCCATACTTCTTTTTCGAACGGGGCCTAAATAACTAGCGCCGGACACGGTGGAAAATTATTTTGTTGATATGAGGAGTTGTGGAAAGAACATTGTACTGATTAGTAATGTCCTGTCTGCACCCAAAAGTAGTACAAGTTGGAGTTTTCATGACATGATCTCCTTTGAAGGCGGTGTAAAGTAATACAGGGTGTCTAAAATTAATGTGTACTAGCGGAATTAGCACGCGCCTACAGATATTGGAGTGTAATTGACGCTATCTTCTACAAGCTGGTGCCTTTGCTAACTTTCAGAACTGAAGAAGAATAAAAAACGAATTAAAGGTTTTTAGATCTTACAAAAGAATTTAAAAAATTATGTCTAATAAGATCACGGCACATTCATTCATTTAACGCTACAAAATGCAAGCCAATTTTGCCAAAAGTCAGGGCAAGCAGGATGAGAGTTTCGTTGTGCATGAGAGAAGTCTCCGTCGGATAATTTCATTACAATAACAGCGACTGCCGTTGGGTTCACACGGAGGGAGGGTGGCTCAACAGGCGCTGTGTTGACGCTAGCCTTGTAGGCATCCGCGTTAAGGTCTTCACATGAATGTTGACACAGATGAAGACGCTGGCTTTGTCTGAACTGAAAGCGAACGGGAGGAATGCCAGCGATAAAATAGGTCTTTCAGTGTAAAGAGCTTCTGTCCAGACATCTTCCGCTAGAGTGGTGCGTATTTGTTACTTTCTCTCACCATACAAAAAAATTTATTGGGCACTTCAACGATGTAAAGTGCGCGAGGCAAAAGCCTTTCCACGAACTTTGGCTGCACCGCTTTAGGCCCATACGAGGGGGCTATGGGCCAACTTGGATTGGCTAGTCATGACTAATTAGTCGCGACCGAAGACTAGCTATTCATGATTTCTTAATGTCTAACTAGTCATCATTGGCTATTTACTAATTAGTTATGATTGGTTAATGACTAACTGGTCATGACTAATTAGTTGATTACTGGTTGATGACAGTTATTTATGACTAATTAGTTTATGACTAACTAGTCATGATTAGTTAAGGACTAAGTAGGTATGACTGGTTAATGACTAGTAATGACTAACGATTCATGACTTGTCCCGATTAGTCATCACTTGTGACTGGTTAATGACTAACTAGTTATGACTGGTTAATGACTAACTTGTCTTGTCTATCGAGTCATTGTTAACTAGTCATGACAGGTTAATGAACAGTTAGTCATGACTTGTGACTAGAGATGATTTGTTACCACTTTCACTTTAGATGTAATGGACGGAGGGGCAGAGCCATGGCGGCGAGTATGAGCGCTTTAAGGCCTTGATATAACTCTAAGCCTTACCGAATGTGGGCGTCCTAACTGTCGCTGAATCCGGAGTGCTTCTCACGATGTTGTTGCCGCATCGCGCACTGGACGTGACCAGGACGCAGTACTCAGTGTCGGCTATGCTATCGAACTCCAGCCATGTCTTCGACGTCTCGTGATGTGCGCAGCTCCTGCTTTGCTGGGTTGCGTCGCAAACCCCGTTGGCGTCGCAGATTTCAACGCTGTAAAGAGTAGCGGGGGCCCACGGTGCAGTTGAGGGATTCCATTGCACTCGCGTCAGGGTCGAAGACTTCCACGTGAAAGTGATGTTCCTAGGTGGATCCAGGTCTGCAGTGAAAACGTGCACGAGTACGCGTTGTACTGTTAAATTAACCGCGGTGATGCTGTCTAAAATATCTGGCTTACATTGCATAGCAAGCTCCTTAGGAGGAAGCTGCGTGCTAAATGGGCGTGAAATAAAACCAGTATTATGGGTGACTAAGAATCTCAGGCAGGTTGATTTTTATAGAGTATACTATCCTAGCTTGCAGCACGAAGCCGAACACACATTACTTCACTATGAGTCATTGAATCTCCTCAGACACAGTGATCACCGATGGAAACGCTTTGTGGCAACTAGTGGTACAATTTCTCTTAATTTTTTACTAATTGGTATATTCATAGAAACAAATTTATCCTAATATAAGAATATGTGTCTGAGTTTCTCGCGCTTGTAAAACTAGTGGACTGTCGCATGCGCTGCGATCACGACTGAAGGTAACGACAAGCATTTTTAAACGAACGCAAAACTAACATTGGCAACTGTTTCGGAGTAAATTCAAGCATAATTAGCAGTGGTCACAGGCAGTATTTCTCGTTTCTCATACCACAGAACATTTCACCCTACTCGGCGAGGAGTAAAAGCATAGCAAGGCATCTTGAGGAGCACATGTTTTTTGCTTAAATACAGTAACTGCGGTCCCACGCGTGCAGGGGTCGAACTGGACAGATTAAATATTTAGTACCAGGCTTTGAACGGAGTGAGCAAGGCCACAACAGTATGTATAGCGTTGTTTGCTCTGAGCTCCCCTATTTTGACAGCCCCGCCGCGGTGGCTCAGTGGTTACGGCGCTCGGCTGCTGGCCCGAAAGACGCGGGTTCGAACACGGCCACGGCGGCTGAATTTCGATGAAGGCGAAATTCTAGAGGCCCGTGTACTGTGCGATGTCAGTGCACGTTAAAGAACCCAAGGTGGACGAAATTTCCGGAGCCCTTCACTATGGCGTCTCTCATAGCCTGAGTTGCTTTGGGACGTTAAACCCCAATGAACCAAACCAAACCTATTTTGACAACATGTTCGTCGCTTATGAAAGTGTTTCAGGTTTGAAATGAGAGCTGCCGAAAATACTGATAGAGTGAAAAATGTGTGTCAAGGCTCTTTAGGACGATAAGAGCTGCACCTTAGGACAAAGAAGCTATTGTTTGCGCCTCTGGGTACAATACATCACAGACAGTTACTGCTCTTACATTTCTGCCAAACTAGGTCGAATGAGTGCGAAAAATTTGCTCATTATTGAAAAGACAAACCGCTCGCCTTCTTTTTTGGTACCTTTTGATTAAGAAAGGAGGAAGACGCGTAAAAAGCACAATGAAAAATCTACATGGTAAAGTTAGGCATGGTTTCCGAAGTGTTCCTGCTAGACAGCTGAAACGGGCTCGAACGATAGCAAGTAAAGAATAAAAGACATCGGCTTCAAGGCGCGATCACGTGATTTAAATTTCATTAACAGTCATTCTGTGGCCCGTGCACTCAGAAAGAGCACTCCACTACAATACAGCACGAGAGAGAGGTCAGAGATAAGTTTCCATTTTTTTGGGGGGTTATCGGTTGAATTCTGCGGCTTGCTGAGCTTTGGCGCATGCGCTTGTCGGTCGGCTCAGGTATCGTTCGGCATGGTCTTGTGCGATTCCGTCAGTCGGATGTTAGCGCTCGTGGTGTGTACTCTGTCTTCGTCCCTCGTCCTGTTCTCGCGTTTCTTTTGATATGAATCAGCGACATCGACTCGCCCAGATTTCCACCCTTCCCAACTTCGCCTCTGTTAAGTGTAGTGCTGTTCTCAATAAAAAAACAACACGCAAAAATAGAGCTCGGGAAAGTTGCACGCCTATAGCCGTCGCTACCATACCGTGGGGAATGACTGACTAGCGTGCAATTTTTTTTTAATATGCCTGGTGCGCGTTGATATACGCTGTTGATTGAAAGCAAACAATTCATTGGGATTTGGTGCTGTACGTTTTTGTTTTATAACTTGTAAGCATTTTTGGTTTGGTTTGGTTTGGTTTATGGGGTTTAACGTCCCAAAGTGACTAAGGCTATGAGAGACGCCGTAGTGGAGGGCTCCGGAAATTTCGACCACCTGGGGTTCTTTAACGTGCACTGACATCGCACAGTACACGGGCCTCGAATTTCTCCTCCAAAGAAATTCAACCGCCGCGGCCGGGATCGAACCCGCGTCTTTCGGGTCAGCAGCCGAGCACCATTGCCACTGAGCCACAGCGGCGGCTTGTCAGCATTTTTAGAATACCTATGTATTCCTAAAATAAGTAACTATGAGAAACTGTATGTAGACTCTCTATAGCTATCTAACAAAAATGAGTTCTTCTGCACTTAGGGAACTGTTCATTGACTAGGTTGTATTTTGTTACTCTGTTGAAATGTTTTAACCCGTCATTTCTCTTTTTTTTCTCCCCTTTCTCTAACAATGTATAATGACTCTCATGTGTAACTGTCACTGCCAATGCTGCCGACTTCTACGGGCGACGAAGATTGTCAAGCGGTCATTGCGAACCGCTTTTTTTATTTCGTCACCCACGGTTTTTGTATGACAAAAGCTGAAATGAACTAGACTTGACCCGCTTGACCCATACCTACCGCCCATGTCCACCTTCGACTGGTGGCGCAGTGATGCGATGAGTGTTTCTGATCAAGGAACTGAAATCTCCATGCTAAAATTTTACATTACTTTTGCCGGTTTAGCCTTGTTTTTCTGAACTTATTCTCTCTTAGAAGCACTGTGTAAAAGATGCAACGGGTACGAAGTAGGCCCTTCTGCTCCTCCTAGCTGCATTGAGTTATTCAAGGCGGCTCTGCACTGCCGGAGCGTTGCTTTTTTTTTTTCACGGCAAATGGCACAACGAACTACCTCTTCTGCGTGCATGGCTTGCTTATATTCACTTGATAAACTGCCATGAATAGTCTGAAATGAACACCAGTTCTTTTAGTCGCGGTAGGTTGTGCCACAGCCTTGAAGCACGGAAGCCACTTTGTAGCCCCGTAGCCAGCCGCCGCCCTCCTAGGGACTGCTTCTGTCTATACATCGAATTTCCCCGGAAGCTTCACGACCAGTAAAAGATATTGACGGACTCCGCTGCAGATCCTACCATATTTATGAATATTACCCATTAGACCATGCTATCCCCGTTCCCATGAAGAGCATTCACCTAGGTGCCTTGTCAGATGCTCATGAACAAATTCGTAATTCAAATTACATACAAGTAGAAACATTCACGTGACGTACGTTTTGCTGGAAGAAATATGCCCTCCACGGTGACACCGTGGGATGTGCGTTCCGGCGGGCCATTTACGTGCGTGTAAATGGTCAGGCTGGCGTTCGTGCAGGTCTTCACGTGGCCGCAGCTGACTCGCGTCTCGTGCGGCCTAAGCAATGTGCCGCTGACGCACGAACCCACGTGGCGAGGCTCAGTCGTTTCATGACCAGTGTTGTCGTCGCTCACTTCCATCCAGTAGTAGTCGAAATGGCCTTCGGGTCTCTCCCAGCTAACAGTGAAGGTGTCGTTCCCCAGCTCGGTAACTCTTGCGTTCTCCACATCAGGGGGCCCTGGAAATGTATTTGTTATTTTACGACCTTCTAGGATGACACACATTGCCGCGAACCTGTGCTGCTTTTCGTTCACATTCACCACTAGGTGACGATATGCTGATCAGCACGCTGCTTAGTAGGAATAAATATTATGCGACTTGCTGCAGCTTATGCCACACAAGGGCTTAGCCCAGAAGTTAGCCCAAGGGTTAGCCCAATGTTTCCTCCTATGCAAGCGTGTTTAACGGAGGGAAGCTTTGGGCCAGTTGATCTGACATGTTGGAGAGGAGGAATAACCGCGAACTTGGACGAGACTTGAGAACAAGAAGAAGACAGTGTTTAAGAGCATAGAAAGAGAGAGTCGGAAGCTTACGGAAGGCGGGTGTAGGGACTACTGCCGCCGCTGGTCGGCTGCGAAGTACGGTGTCACCACAGGGGCTGGTTGCCGTCACCAGTACGCAGTATGCTGTGTCGATAGTACTATCGAACTCCAGCCTCGTGGCCGTCGTTTCGTAAGTGGTACAGGACATGTCATGTGCTTCTGCATTGCACGTGGTGAAGGAGCTGCAGACCATCACCACGTAGGCACCGGTAACATCGAACGACTCATTAGGACTCGCCCACTTCAGCAGGCTGCGAGTGGGTGACTCGCCAAGAATTGTGATATCTTTCGGTGGATCCGGTTCTGCAAAATAGAAGGACATGGGCAATCAGTACACAGTCTTGTGGGCACAGAGTGTACGTTGTTCGAACCGCGACTAAGGTGCTGTGTTCAGTGCTGATATTTGTTTGTCGTAGACTCAAAGACGTGGATTTGTGTTTTGTCAGAGAGTTAGACTAAACTTGCCGTGTTTGTCACTGTCTCAAATATAACAGACGCTATTCATTATAAGCGGCCACTCCCTAGAGTGCAGTTCTTTACAGCTCTGGCTGCTTGATATTTCGGAAACTAATCGAGGAAAGAGCACCTACTACCGTGTCCGAGACAGGTTTACACCCACTAGTGGTTCCCCTTCCCATTTCAGCCGCGGTGGCTCAGTGGTTATGGTGCTCGGCTGCTGACCCGAAAGACGCGGCTTGGATTCCGGCCGTGGCGGTTGAATATATTTGGAGGAGGAATTCTAGAGGCCCGTGTACTGTGCAATGTCAGTGCACGTTAAAGAACCCCAGGTGGTCGAAATTTCCGGAGCCCTCCACTACGGCGTCTCTCATATCCTGAGTCGCTTTGGGACGTTAAACCCCATAAACCAACCAACCATTTGAGCAAATGGACGGAGCCATAACTTCCTGGACAAAATAATTAACATTTTCAGACGTGCACTTCTAGTAGAATACCTGCTCAGCTTGCTGAAGAGGGTCAAAAAGATGGTAACTAAAGTGAATTTTCGCCACCTACACTAATTATTCCACCATTACTGTATAGCACTGAGTGGTAAAGGACACAGTGCCGGCCTCTACGAGGGGTACCTCGGACTTAGGGTATTTAGCACTGGAATGCACTTCTGAAGTACCACGTTTTCCTCATTGCTTGTGTTTCAACATTTTCTCAAGAAGCCGAGCGATCGATGACAAAGCATGAAAGAAAGTTGGTTTTATGGGGTTTAACGTCCCAAAGCGACTAAGGCTATGAGAGACGCCGTAGTGGAGGGCTCCGGAAATATCGACCCCCTGGGGTTCTTTAACGCTCACTGACATCGCACAGCACACGGGCCTCTAGAATTTCTCCTGCAAAGAAATTCAGCCGCCGCGGCCGGGATCGAACCCACGTGGGTCAGCAGCCGAGCACGATAACCACTGAGCCACCGCGGTGGAACTACCGGCCTATTTATATGCTTTTTCCCACCATTTCGACATCAGTGCATTATACGCGTGGCTCTAAACTGTCGCTGTGGCAATTTTCAGGTGACACTTTATAAGCCGCGGTTGTTCTTTAGATACAGGTTTTAGTGAAAAATCCAGCAACACTTTACAAGCAGGCACATTGAGATAAAAGTTCACCTTTGCCTGGAATGAAGACATCCCAGAGCAAGCAATGGTTTTTCTGAACATGATTAACATTTTAATATCTACGCTTCGAAGAGCATACCTCCTCATTAGGCTGGAAAGCCTCGAAAGCTGTTAATTAAAGTCAATTTTTTACAACCTGCACTAACTCTTCCACCGTTACTGCATAACACGCAGTGGCAAAAGGTACACTGCCGGTCTGTAGGTGAGGTACTCCGGATTTGGGACATTTAATACTGAAGTGCACTTCAGAAGCACCGCAGTTTCCCCATTGCTTGTTTTTCAGTAGTTTCTCATAAAGCCGGGCGATTGGTGCCAGAAGAAACTATATACCTGCCTATTTGGATGCATTTTTTTATTTTTCCACATCAATGAAATATTTTTCTTGCTCTAAACTGTCCCTATAGTAATTTCCTGGCAGCATCTTAAAACCCTGTTTGTTATTTAGATACAGATTTCAGCAAAAATTCCAGCAAGGCTTTCGAAACGTGTACGTTGGGATCAACACTCACCTTTGCCTGGAATGAGGATGTCCCAGAGCACAGCGCCAAGAGACGTGCGTTCAGGCGGCCCGTGCCGATGAGTCCGCACCCTGAAGCTCACGTTGGTGCAGGCTTGCAGGTGGTCGCAAGTGAGTTCTGTTTGGTTCGGCCGAAGGACTCTACCACTGGCGCAGGAACCGGCTTTGCGGGATTTGGGTGGAGCACTGTCCCCACTGTTGCCGGCTGTCACATCGACCCAGTAGTAGTCAAAATGGCTGTCCGGTCGCTCCCAGGCTGCTGTGAAGGAGTCCTCGCCTACTTCTACAAGGTTGAGCTTGAGCACTTCGGGAAGCGCTGCATTCAAGTTTGAATCCTTCATGATTAATATGCGCGATCGTATTGATAAATGTGATCGACTGTTTCTTTTTTCTTAATACCTAGACTGAACACGTTTGGTCATGAGCAACTTAGAGAAAGAATTTTGTAAATGTCCGGCTAGAGAGGAGTGGGATCTTACTCTACTTGGCCGGCTACGAGGACTTGTTGCATAGCTCATATGATATATTATTGCAGCTTTACTTGTTGCGTATATTATTGGTACTATACGCATGACGCTTCTCAAAGAATCAGTACAGTCTAGCCCGTTTATAACGAAGCCACTTATAGCGAAATAGCGGTTATAACGAAGGGATTTCAATTTCCCATTGCCATTTTTGCATTTTCAATACATTTTCGGTCCGGTTTTAACGAAGTAAATAAGAGCGCGTCAGCGGATATAACGAAGAGATTTAATACCAACCGAAAAATAATCTGCCAATCAACACATTTTTGCGTCCTTGAGGCGATTTTTTCCGCGAAAGTAAGAGCAAAATTTGGCTGACGGCGTCCTTTCGTGGCGTCGTCTGCTCTCCTGCGGAGCGAAACGTTGCTTCACTGCATCGCATGGCACGCCAGTCTCGTGTTGCGCCGTCCTTGAACGGCGTCACGGCGTAGAGCGGTAGAGCACGCCGCGCAGGGGAAAAATGTAAAAAAGAACAGAGACTATTTTTTTTCGATGACGTCGCAGAGAGCGGCCGTCTTGGCCAATCTCGGTTCTCTATTTCTCCCAGGCAGTCGGCGCCACGGCTGGACTGCAGTCTGCAGGAGGTGTGGCAGCGCTCGCTTTGTTTTATGTCGGTGCCGCGGTGCGCAAGGCAGGGAGAAAGCGCGGCAGCATTGTGCATGTTGGAAGCGTGGCTCATTTTTATCGTTATCGCGTTATCGCGGAGTTCGACCAGATCTTTGGTTCGCAGTTGGATGGTATGGAAGCCGCAATCCTGAAGTCGGCACTCGCGAAACGTGTTCAGGGGACGCTGGACGACTTCTTTCAGCGGCAATAAATCGGTATGCCGATGTTTGCATTTTTTTTCGTAGTCCACATATAACGAAATAGTGGATATAGCGAAGTGATTTCCGATTCCCGCCGACTTCGTTATAACCGGGCTAGACTGTATTACGAAATGGTTCATTTTACACAATTTTGGCAGTCCCCGACCATGTGCTGGAATCGAGTTTCGGCATCAATTTTTGGGACTAGCTTTGCATACTCGAGTAAGAGCTGGTGACAGGGGGAACTTCTGTCACTCTTGCACACAATGATTTGTGCTGGTTTTACTCCACTGCAGTAAGGCTAGCATTCTAATGGGTAATAAATCAAAACATGATAAGTGACTCAAGAACGTCATAATAAGTGTTGGACTCCTGACTAGATGAGTTGTAGTCCTTGCAGTAAAAAAATATTGAGATTGTAAACATTGTGAACATAAATCTCTCAATACCAGATGCGCAGAATCAAATTTCTAGATTTTTTTTTTAATGGAGCACCAAATACAATTTGGGCTTCCAATCCAGATGCGTCAAGTCCGTTGCTCTATGAACCAGTTGGAACGAAGGGCCGCTTCGTAGCTTCCTACAGCACACGCTACCTGAATGAAAGAAGCGCGAGAAAATACTGCGTCTAGAGAGCAGTTTCAAGACTCCTTGCATGCGTTTTGTGCAATGACGTCTTTCGTGCAATGAGCTGCTCGCCCGTAGAACGTATAGGCCTAAGTGGTTCTTGGGGCCCACTACTTCTTGCCGGCAACCAAAGACAGAAGACTATTTCAACAGCCACAGTGTAGAGGAATATTATGTGTCGGTTGTGCAAGTGGTTAGTGTTTTTGACCTCGATGTTCCTGCAGTTCTTTACCAGTAAATTGTAGTTTTGAGAGGATTCAATACCGGAGTCTAGTGTGCGATCTGATTCTGGAAAACATAGCTAACGACAGAACCATTCAAAGGAGAAGTTTTGGCCATTTTGGTGTACCACTTAGTCACGACCTCCTGGAAAGAGCATTTATAATGTGGAGGCACGATAACAATGGTTTCTTAGGGTAAAAAAATGGATTGCAAGAGAAGGCGAAGCTAACAAGGGGTGTCAAAAGGTTAGGTGGTTGGGTGAGATTAGAAAGTTGGGAAGGGGCTGAGGCGGCTGCAGATTGAGGCGGCTGCAGATTGCAGAGGACAAGGTTAATTGGACAGCGACAGGAGAGGCCTTTGTCCTACAGTGGGCGTAGTCAGACTGATGATGATTATCGTGATCATCATCATCGGCGTCCAGTCGAAGTTTGTGAAATTTTCATTTACCGCAATCGAGACCGATTGCGATCGAGGCATTTTGAACAATGGGCACCAATACTGGGCTTCTTCGATTATCCACCTCTGGCAGCCCGCGGGTTGCCTGCGGGCTGCCCGAGCGCGCTCGATTTTCTCGGGTTGCTCCGCCCACTTCCGGTGGCTGCCCGGAACGCGTTCGTTTTTCTCTGGCTGGGGGGTTTCGGGCTGCCAGCCGGCGGCCATACTCGCCAGGACGATTTTGTGCTGGCAGCGCTCGGGCAGCTAGCAGACGACAGAGAGGTGTATGGTAGCGGGAAGCTCGCGCGGCCATTTTTATAAGGACTACAAGGATCGCGGTTCTTCATGCGATGTTTTGCGCGATGCAGGCGCTTATTTCGACTAGGCCACGGTGCATATCGACTGTGTCGCCTGCAATGGCACCTTTTGCGGCAGTTCTCGCTGTTTATTGATATGTTTTGCGTGCGTATGCGCGATCATATTTCGATCGTCTCACCACCTCGCAAGCACAATTGCTCGCTTCATATTACGATCGCATACTTCTGATTCACAAAATATTAAGGCGGAAGCCTTTAAGGTATGTCACCACCTTTGAAAAAGCGCTTTTTTTGGAAAAATGACATTTTTTCTTTTTTATATTTTGGGAATCCCAAAACATTCAAAAATGTTTTGCAGCAAGAATAATGTTCGTATCTTATTTTGTTAAAAAGTTATAGCCAACTTTCGAACAGGTGGTGAACAGTTCTGAAACCGAAACTAATGTGGTTTGGTAACAGAAAATGATAACCGGCAATAATCAGCGGCGTATATTGAAAATTTTTTGTTTTGTTTTAGTCTGATATGTAAAAGATTACTCAAAGGCAATTTTTAAGGCTTATTTTGTTTTTTAAACATTGCTTTAAATTTCCGCAAAGGGGATGCATGAGGCTACAAGCGTCTGAGTTGTTTGCTTCGCGCTATCGCTTTGAATGCTACCGAATTCGTCCTTCAGTGATGGCAACAGAAGTACAGCAGATATTTTGAGGGAAGCAGGCATCGAATCTGGCCGCCACACTCTCCTACCATGTTGCACCAGTGACCATTACCATGTGATGAAGGCCCAACGTCAATCAACGGGTGAGGCAAAACACCTCCGCAAAAAAAGTACGGGCAGCAACAAATGCCAAAAGAGAGCTCACATCAGCTAAGGAGTGCCCTAGCTATGAACCTGAAGGATTTTAACTTCCTAGGGCATGATGATCTTCTTTCTACAATGATTGAAAAACTTTAATCTTGTTTTTCTCAAAACTTTATTTCTTGCACTTTCGTGTTGCGCAAACAGTCATAACTTCGAAATAAACAAATATTTTTCAATGAAACTTTGCACGCTCTTTCCTTTGTTATTAGCCTGTGCAATGAACTAGGATAAATTAAATCGAATGGTGAGTTTTGATATAATCATGTTTTATGTCAAGGAATGCAGGCAAAAATGACACATTTTTTTGTTTTCTTTGGCATTTTTGCTATAACGTTTTTCCCAATTATCAGATGGCAAAGATCCTAGTTGGTTGCACAGTATGGTTAGTTGGCTAAGTCTGCGCCAAAAAGTTTAAAATTCCTGCTCTCCATTCGCTAGTTATGAATGTTTGCATAACAACCAAGTTTGGGCATTTTTTTGTGAATTATTGATACCAGCATGGCTTTTTTCACTCTTTCTTCCTTTTGAATATCATATAAAACGGTGATTTATAACGTAAATGTGAAATAAAAATTTCATAGTCAAAATTAAAAAAATTTTTGAAAAAGGTGGTGACATACCTTAATGCCTCATCGTTGTAAGCAGGAGTTGTCGACAGAAATGTCACGCTTTTCAATTGGTCGAAACGGTCGTGACGTCACAGTGCGCGAATTTCAATCGGGGCCAATTGTACTTCGGCTGCTAACTATGCAACCAATTAAAGGGATCATATGATGTTCCAATTAAGTTTGACGGAGTTTGTTAATTGCGTACTTAACCAATTAGTCTAATTAGCCTTTCTAGTCAGAAAAGATAAATAAATAAAACCGAGTAAGAAATTGGCGGAGCTTGGGAATCGAACCCCGGTCTCCGGAGTGCGAGTCGAGCACGCTACCACTCCGCCATGCCAGCTTGATGGTTTGGAATGAACAAAGGTGCGTCTAGTGAATACGATGTCTTCGTTCACTTCCATCTTCTTCCCTTCCCGTTACGGTGAGGTTTAGGTGTCCACCGAGATATGAGAGACAAATAATTTCCTTTCCTCAAAAACCAATTTACCGACGAGCAAGGCGTATTTGTCCGCGTTTCATATTGGTCGAAATTGTCGTGATGTCACCGCGCGCGAATTTTGACTGGTGTCCACCGAAATATGTGAGACAGTTACTGCGCAACTTCCTTTCCTCAAATACAATTTTCGACTAGTGTCTACTGAGATACGTGAGACAGTTAATACGCGATTTCCTTTCCTGAAATACAATTTTCATTTTCTTCATTACGGCCCCTCTTTCTTCTTTCATTCACACTTCCTCCCTTCCTGTACGGTGCGGCTCAGGTGTCCACCGAGATGACAGAGAATTACAGCCCCATTTCCTTTCCTCAAAAAGCGTTGCGTTCAAAGGGCAACGCATCGAGCCGAACGGGTGGTGGCGTTCCTTGGACTCCGTGGCAGAGCTACACCCTGGAAGATTTTTTTTTTGTGTGTAATAAAGTTGTTTCCATCCATCCAACACGCTGTCGCGTTCCACTCCTAAAGGCGAAGCTTAAGCATCATTAATTGGCAGTTAATTAATGCACCAACAGAATGTGAAGTGAACAATCGCGTAGCAGAATGCAGCACTCAGGCTTTCGCCTTTCACCACTTTAGCCGCTAAAGTTCCTCGTAATTTTTTCGGCTGTTAATTTCGTGCGCCCGGCGGATATTGCGATGGTGTTCGAGGCCTTTCACCAGAGCAGCCGGATTCCAGTTCCGAGTACGCGTTCAGACGCGCGCATATATGCATGTGCTGAACGTGTTTTACGAAGTTATGCTTTGAAAAACGCTTGACTGAAACATGTCCTTTATTAAAATCCCTCACAAGCACATTGCTCGAGACATCTCTGCGGGCATATATGTGGCCACACAGAATTGTCGCGCCGACCAAATGCATGATTCTGTCGTCGCCAACTGTAATACAGCTTCATGCTCGGGCCTTCTGTCACATATGCTCAAAATATCTAAAAAATATCTAAGAAGTACCGCCGCCGCGGTGGCTCAGTGGCTATGGTGCTCGGCTGCTGGCCCGAAAGACGCGGGCTCGATCCCGGCCGCGGCGGCTGAATTTCTTTGGAGGAGAAATTCGAGGCCCGTGTACTGTGCGATGTCAGTGCACGTTAAAGAACCCCAGGTGGTCGAAATTTCCGGAGCCCTCCACTACGGCGTCTCTCATAGCCTTAGTCGCTTTGGGACGTTAAACCCCATAAACCAAACCAAACCAATCTAAGAAGTACCGCAGGCATGCACCTCCTCGCGTTTGGCTCATTTTAAAAAAAGAGAGATAAAAATGAGCTCTAGCGCTGATCGTCATGCAAACACACGCGGAACATGAGGCGCCGACACGCAGGGCTTTATTGTAGCGCCTTTCATTCCAGTGCCAGTTCTCTGCTATAAAGCTGCATTATTACAGAAACGATATGCAGCTAAATTTATACAGTGCACCCGCTTTGTTCTAGGTGGACGTTCAACAAGCTGATATGCGCTTTTGCCGAGATTATGCGTTCCTTGCCCGCAGCAAAAGCCGGCGGCCGACAGACTACAGTTGAACGAACGTATTCCGATTCTTTTCTGCTTACAGGAAGCAGGTTACGAGCGTAGAAATCGCAACGACCACAGTAGAGTCCACCAGGGTCGATCGTCGGCGGTCATACCAGTCATATAATTACTGCGTAGTAAGCAAACACGCAATAATCCGAGAGTACGGCTTGTCGTTTGATAAACAACTTCTCCTCACTATCCTCTCCCTTTCCCTTTCATTTCCGCCGGCTGCAGCTCGGGTGCTTAAGATATTAGATAGCAATTGCCGCGGCCGGCAACACTCTTTTGCTTCACTTTTTTATTTTTTAAATAAACCACTACCACCACCAGTTTTTCCCTCCTATGTGGTGTCGACTGAAACACTTTAGATTGCGATTGCTCATCGCATGCTTTTGAGGATTTCTTGAAACTTGCACAGTGCACCGAAGGCACACGCTCGCGTTATCGTTGCTGATGTATACGAGTGCGAGCTTGATCAGTGTTAATGGTGGTGTTGGTGCGGGGCGTGGGAGACCCGCATGCGAGGAACCTCTCAAGGCAGTTGCTGGGTGGAGACTGGGGGTTTATTACCGTAGAGGGAGAGAGAGAGAGAGAGAGAGAGAGAGAGAGGGAGGGAGGGCGAGTGTACAAGAAAGCACTTTCGCCGCTGTGGGAATGCAGACGGTCACGGCAAGGAAATCGGGAATGCGTCAGTCGACGGGGCTTTGGGGATCAGACGTCGTCGGAGGAGACAGACGCCTGCCTGCTTTTGTGGGGAATGGCCGGCCCGCGCTTGTTTCTTGGAAGCGGGCGGCGGGTATGCGCGGAGGAGGCAAGGGCTGCTGGAGCGGCCTTGAGTCGCAAAGGTCGACGAACACGACAATCAGCTGCATGTTCTGCAGTCTGCGGCACGCAGCCCTCAATAACTGCAAGTCGCTGTTTGGGATACCAAGCAGCCTATTTCTACCGTACGCGTGCGTAGCAATGAGACGCAGAACGCGAAGCTAGAGAGAGCATCTGCCCTCCGTGATCCGCGGCCTGCTTGCCGCCGTGATTGCCGGCTGGCTGGTTCCGGTGGCCGCCAGCCCACGTGACCATGATGCGTTTTCCTGTCAGAGACGAACTTGCGGGCCGCCAGCGGGCTGCCCGAGCGCGGTTAATCGAAGAAGCCCACTGACGAATTGGGCACGGTTAGAAATTATGAAAGAAGGAAGCCCGATATTTTCAAGCTTTTATATTAGGTTGGCACGTGAAACAAGGTCAAAAGCATTCTTAAAATCTTGAAAAATGACGTCTGTCTGCCCTCCCTGACATGTTTAGATATTTTTTACTGTAAAAAATCTCGTCTGTGACGACAAGACTGTTTTTTACGATGTCATACGTGAAGTGCGCGTTTTTGTGTGAAAAAATACCAAAATTTTCCCAGTAACTTCCTCTGTTGAATAAACATTTTAAGGCGATTGCTTTAAGATATCTGTTATGGAGAAATTTGGCTGTTGTCGGCATTCGCCGAGTGTTCACCTTGCGTTGGGCGTTTGTGAAATTAAAATCCCTGATTGGTCGACTGGCGCCGGTTTGCAGCGGCCGTTAGAACTACGAAGCGTCGCGTAGTGCCTCTGCGCTAAGAGATGGCGCGCGAGATCCGGCCTTATACAGTAACTCTAGGCCTGGCCTGCGCCGCTATGTGTTCGTGTCCCCGAACTGATACGCAGCGGTCTCCAGACCATTGAAGGGAGGTGCTGAAGCTATAGCGCCAACCTGTTAAGGCAGAGCTTCTGGGTCCCCCCAATTTTTTGGTGCGTTTTTTTCTGCCATGTCCAGTTTAGCATTAGAAATATAGCGTTAGGCTCTCAATCGAGAGAGTATCTTATAAGTTTTCTAATTGAAGCTAATAATAGACTTCATTCAGAACCCTAAAGTGAAGCCGGCGCTAACATTCGCTATAATGTACGCCAATTTAAAAACAAGGCCCACTTCAGGGACGGTTAGTAAATTCAACATATTCGCCGCGAATGAAGGTGATCGACGGGCTGAGGATATTTGTTACGCAGGTAATAGAAGAGGAGTGACCGAAAGCGAAGCAAACAAACAAGAAACGCCTTGCACCAGCTGGACAATACATGGACGAGGTTTTCATGGAAACAAGTTTAGTCACCTGAAACTCTAAATGGGCCCAGAGCCGGAGATATGTACGACATGGCTAGTAATAAATGAATCATCATCATCATCATCAGCCTGACTACGCCCACTGCAGGGCAAAGGCCTCTCCCATGTCTCTCCAATTTACCCTGTCCTTCGCCAGCCGCGGCCACCATATTTCCGCAACGGCCTAGCAAGGGAACAGCAGTTCGCAATTGGTAGCGAGGTGCTGGAAGTAGTAAGAGAATATGTCTACTTAGGGTAGGTAGTGACCGCAGATCCGGATCATCAGAGGGAAATAACTAGAATAATAAGAATGGGGTGGAGCGTATATGGCAGGTTCTCTCAGATCATGAATGGTAGCTTACCAATATCCCTGAAGAGAAAAGTATACAACAGGTGTATCTTGCCGGTACTCACCTATGGGGCAGAAACGTGGAGGCTAACAAAGAGGGTTCAGCTTAAGTTAAGGACAACGCAGCGAGCTATGGAAAGAAAAGTGATAGGTGTAACGTTAAGAGATCGGAAGCGGGCGGAGTGGGTGACAGAACAAACGCGCGTTAATGATATTGTCACGTTTCCACAAGCAGCCACTAGGCGGCTGCTCTTCGCAAGTCGCGTGCACCGCCGAGTGAAGGAAGAAGAAGATCGGTTCCGGCCTTCTCTGGGTGCTCTTGGCTTGTTCTCCGGTGCCGTCCACGTCACCCCCCATTAAAGCCTTTCGGTTACGAGCCCCAACGGCTACGTAACAATATCCTAGTTGAAATCAAGAGGAAGAAGTGGACTTGGGCAGGGCATGTAATGCGAAGGCAAGATAACCGCTGGTCCTTAAGGGTAACGGAGTCGATTCCAAGAGAAGGCAGACGTAGCAGAAAATTAGGTGGGCGGATGAGATTAAGTAAATAAATGGTATTAAATGTTAATTATTAAATAAATGGTATAAATGGTAGTAAATAAATGGTTACACTATGGTTACACTATGAATCCTCTGATGGGTGCTATAACTATCTGCTCAGATATCTGAAAGGAGAACGAATGTGCACTCACCGCCATGATAATTTTCCTTGTTAGAGGAAGAAAAATGGGGTTCCTGAAAAACAAAAGTCACATTCGTCGTCCGTTAACATGTCAACGTGCCATTCTCGTACTTCTTAGCCGCCGTTATCAAGCAGTCAAAGTTGCACTTTTTCGTGCAACGTGGATATCCGCAAAGTGACAATAAGGGCCAAATTGATGCCTTCATAATCGATTTTAAAGAACCAGAGTGCGGGCAGTGCGCACTAAGTATACCCAATGTAATAAGCGTTCATATATATCACCTTAGGGGAACAGTCTCGATTCCTGCGTCTGGATTTTACACAGCGTTTTTTCTGTTATTACAAATGCGTCGGTGTCGGAATAGCAGGTGGCATTAACTATAAAAGGCAGCGGCAGTCCTCAATAGTAAATATTGTTACTTGATGGAAAATGTATTCAGCAAGTAACATTTGGTGGAGGTAGCCGAATTCGATGCCGGGCCCCAAACTGGATCTCCGCAGTGGCCGACACCTCACCCCCGCGAACCAGGTACATTCTGCGGTACCGACGACGTTGATTTGAACGACTGTCTCACCCTATATGAACGCGTCAGCACCCATAACAGGTCGGATGCGACGGTGATAGTTGGATTCCCACTTGATCTCGTAGAGGGAAATTTAGTTAATGATGATGATTGAAGGATTCTTGACGTCTTGAAGATTCGAATTGCTCAATCACATTGCAAGAGGACACTTTAGGAGAGGCTAACTTTTTATAACAATTAAAAGCACAAAGGTGGATACAAGCAAGGAGAAAACATATTTACACTTGACTGGCTCGCAGTTCTAGGTGACGAAACCAGCCCTTGGTCCTGCCGAAGCAGCGGGTTTTAAATCCTATGTCCCCGCCCTCGGTGGGAGAATAACCAATCAAGTACTATACAAACATCCACCCAATAACTTATTGGGGAAAGGAAAATACCACCAATCAGCAGTTGGGGAAAGAATAACACAACCAATGAATGATTGGGGAAAGAAGGTAACTCATCGCGACACTGTACACATATGCACACTTTCCACCATCACGATTTCGGATAATTATGCTTTCCCGCTGCGAGCTTCGCGAACACTCGCTTTCCCAACGTCCGGTTGCCGCCAAGTTCGAGGAACGCCATTTCAACTCATATGTTTCTCGTCGTCGCTACTCATGCCTGCAGCTAGCTTGACAGTATGTCAAAGCATGCCGCTGCAGACATGGTACAAAGAGCCACGCACTGTGACGCGGGTCAGCCTCGCCGTACACACGTGCACACAGGATGCCGCCTAACGACTCCGTCCATGAGGGGAGTTTGACGTCTCCTGTAATCCCCCGCCATTCGGCGCCCCCTCTTCTCCCGCCGGGTTGACTGACCCCTTCCTGTGTGGTTGTGCGGAGGGCCCAAGAAAAAGAACGTAATGGGCATTCCCATAAAGCGACCGGATGCAGCAAACAACATACGGCACCGCGAACTTCACTGTGATGCTCGCAAATGTGATATTCTATCTCACCGGTACCGCGAGAGTGTAGTTAGAAACACACGAAGATGACTGGACATCATGGGACATCTGTCGGCAGAAACTCCGCGACCTTTTCTGCAAACCTATCGGCCACGAACTAGCCGCCAAAAAGGCTGTTGCGTCGCGCGCCCAAACTTCTTCCTAGCCATACATAGCCTACATTCAGGACGTCCTGGCCTTGCGCCGTAAAGTTGACAAAGACATGTCCGAGGCAGATAGAGTCCGCCACATACTTAAAGGTATTGCCGACGATGCCTTTAACCTGCTGCTCTTCATAGACTGTTCTACGGTTGCTTCCGTTCTTGAGCTGTGCCGGCGTTTCGAGCGGGCCAATCGCATTAGCCACCGTTTTTTCCGGCTGTCGAACACTGCTGCAAGCTCCTCCTGGGATGTCCTGGCAACACCGCGACAGCCTGCACACCCGGATAACTTGGCTCGCATCGTGCACTGCGACCTGGAGGCGCTGACACCCGCTGTCTCCACCATGCAACTGCCGGACAACTCCCTGGCACTCATCCAGGCCGTCGTTCGTCCGGAGGTTGCGAACATGGCCGTCCCTTCTGCTCGGGTCGTGGACAACCTTAATGCCAGCCCGGATCCTCTAGTGATCGTGGCTGCCTCATTTACAATCCCGCACCTCCACCAAATGTTACGTGATGGCAGATGTATTCAAGAAGGCCATAGGCTGAAGGCCTGAGACTGCTGAACCGCTCGCAAAATATCACAAGAGCGCACCGCAACGTCGTCATTGTGCTCCAAAACGTTTCATCGTCCTCTAAGCGCACGTATCAATATTATTAACCAACAGCAGCTGTCGCAGCATGAGTCTTTTGGCTTTAAATGGCCTGAGATATGAGTAAAGTGAAAGAAAAGCTCTCTCCGGCCACCCGTGGTGTGAAAAATCTCAATGTTTTTAGAGCTGAAGCCGTCAAACATGAAACTGTCTTTTGACAAGCTTCCAGTGGGTGCTGAGCTGCCGTAGAGAGCAGCGCGTCACCGCCGTTGAGATTGCTTTGGAACTTATGTTAAGATTAATATTGTTACCGACATCAATGGCTAATTAGCTGCTGTGCCGGGGTGCACGTGAGGCGTAGTAATGTGTGGTAGATGAGTGCTGCTGCAACGTTGCTCCCGATCGTTATCATTACATAAAGAAGCAATTAGGGAACATAGGTGGAAGGAGGAGAGTTTCTGCAAATATTTTAAGTTTCAGAACAATAAAGTGAACTTCATTTTATTGTTTGTTTATTGGCGTTTAACGTCCCAAAGCTACTGAGGCTATGAGAGACGCCGTAGTGAAGGGCTCCGGAAAACTTCATTTTATTACTGAGCTGGTAGCTCGCTGATATAGGAAGCGTGGCTGAACAACTGAGCTATAAAATATGTCAGGATGTCATGCTATATATTTTTATTCGTCTGAACTCAACCGTGCTCGCGTTTCAGCTGAATGCTGCAACAAGGATGTTGCAACAAACCGTGAATGCAGTATAGAACACAAATATTGGCGGCTCAGAGCGAATAGTAACTGGTAACTGGTAAGCTGGAACATTCGCGCAGGGATTCTTCCTAATGCGTGCTGTTTTTGCAGCTAACTATTTATGCATAAATATAAATGTCAACTCAGGAGCTTAAAATTCTGCGTTACTTCGTATGCTGCGCAGAGCTCGGTGAGTTTTTTGTTTGATCACTCTCTGTAAAAAGCTGAAAGCCGTAACTATTTTAGACCAAAATTTTAGTTCTTTTTGCAGCGACCAGAAAATAAAATATAAAAGAACAACCCCAGTTGATGCATAAAAGTTAGAAAAAAACCAGCTTACCTTCTGAGTGCTCCGCAGCCAGAAGAAGGTCAAAGCAGTCCCAGCAATAATAAGTCCAAGGATTAGGAGTGCCAAGACGAAAACAGGCTTACACCGTGGAGTGCCTCCCTCGTGGTGTCGTCCTCGCTGCTGGCTCCATGGTTCGGCACCGGCATCTTTGACCAGCCTGACTTGGGCGTTGTCGGAGAGATATTCAACGTACGTCGACGTTTCTCTGTTTTCCATTACGAGCAAGCGAGCTTTCTAGCGGTTTTGGTCTTCGTATACGCGCTTAGGAAGAAGCTTAATTGCTTTAAATTTCACTGCTTTAAAATATATAATATACAGATGATAAGGATCGTCAGTAAAGCGAACGGGAACCGTGTTCTGCCCGTTATTACTACACGGAAGTCAGAAGAACAGAGAAAATTCAAACCGTGGTATCATTACGGTCTGAGCAAACGTCAGAGGGTTAAGACCCGTGCTCTTGACGCATCGGCTGCACATTCAGATCCTGTTCACCAAGTACGCAGAGATGAGAGCTGGGTTCACTGGCGCCGATATGTAGCGCAGTCGGATTCCTCGTTGAATGCCCAACTCACAAGTAAGCTTGCGATTAAGTGCTTGTAGGCATCTTCTCGCCCCTATGATTTGCTGTAGTCTGGCACCCCAGCTTTCGATATTTGCAACGTACAGCCGTATGAAAAGAGAAACAGGAGAGGGAATTATCAAGGCGAGAGAGAACAGGAAGCTCCCGAAGTCACGAGCATGCTAGAAAGGAAATGCGGTTGGTAACAATACTGGGGCGCACGAGGAAGACAGCTACCGCTTTCTTGAGACGCGATAAGTTTCTTGTAGGCGGCTTACGATCACTTCCTGGCAAAGCAAGTTGGCATGAGCGCTTTTGTGCTCACTTGTAACGTGCATTGGCTTAAAAATGTTTTAGTGTGGAGTAAAACATGTCCTCTTCGCCTTTGGTAAGGTCAAAACAATGTCGACAACAAACACAGAGATGTTGGAAGCCGAGGCTTGAAAAAGGGTTCTGTTTGAGGAGATATAATCAGACACGCGTGGAGTACCATAGTCATCTTCCAGCGAACATAGTTTCTTCCTTAACATTCTTGTACCCGCACTGTCGATTGAGATGTCGTAGAATGTCATCCTTGTATTTTTTATCGCAGTAGCAACGGCATCGACACAAGTCACGCGATTGGGATGAAAGTTAGCACTAGAAAAAAGAGGTAGCGCATGCGGAAATTACCCACAGAAAGTATACTCACAAGAAGGTGGGGGCCGCCGCGTATGTGTTCTTAGCTTTACTCAATGATTTTCTTCTTAACTCAAAAAGGCGCACAGCGCCTCAGAAGGTTTCACTTATTTGCAGGACGATTACTTAGTAAACAGGAGTTAGGTATGCAGAAGGGTTGAAATGCGGGCCAGTTGGTACATTGTAAACGGAGAAAAAACCAGTCACACAAGACGACGGACAAGAAGAGTGTACACACCACAACGACTGGTTGTGGTGTGTACACTCTTCTTATGAAGGTATTATGAGCACCCGCGATGCATTGCAATGCCCAAAAGGTTTTAAATACATGAACCCTATTTAACTGTCGTTGAGCTGTGCCCCGGAGGCCTTAAGCTAGTGTCTTGCACGCGACATGATTCCGCGGCGTCTACATCGGGCACACCAACCGCTGCATGAATGGCCGGGTAAAAAAAGACGCATATTTCGTCAAGTCCAATCTCCCGCAACATCTGGAAACTGAGTGTTCTTATAGCGCTGTGCCGAAGGTCTAGCGACCCCTGAGATTGCAGAAGCCTTTTATTTCATAAAAAGCGGAAGCACCTGCCACCTATCTATTGCCGTTTTGATAAAGTGGTTGGCGAGCTATTTGCAAAACCTCCTTCGTATATTGACATTATGAGAGTTTTACTTATGTAAGCGTTTCAGTCCTCGCCACTTACTGTAGTTTAACCATTTTCAGCATTTTACTTTTCTGGTTCTGTCTAGCTGTGTATTAAATCAGTCTTCTTTTCAATAAAGTTCCAGTTGCGATTGAGCCGTTCTCCCGTCCGCTTTGTTTGTTCCCCGTTTTACCCAACTTTCTTGGTGCTTAAGAAATGAACATGCGCTAATTTGTCTGGAACTACCGGCGTAAAACGTAACCACGCAGTAACAGACAGGGATGTAGACACATCGTTTGTGTGTAGTTGCGACCGGAAGGGCAGCTCAACTCAAAGACCAAACCGATCGGCGCTTTCTCATTTGATGGCGCAAAACCGAGACTATAGCCTGGTATGAGTCACTTGTCTTCGCTGCCCATTCGTTGTCTTGCGCCACGTTCGCAGCACTTGCGAGTCTGCTTCCTGTCTAGCTTCCGCTGCATCGCAGTTTGACATCTGCTTGGGCTGTGACTTCTTGAAAGAGGAAACTAGGCAGCAGGACGCGTTGAGTGGCGATGTGATATCTGTGACTCACAGACAAGAAACACCCAGAGAAGGATCTTACGGAAACACATAGTGTGGTCTGGCGCTATTCCGTTTACGCCATCCCTGCAGTAGCTTCGATAGCTTTCTGTTGCGTCACTGGTTTTCTTTGGGCGGGGGGGGGGTGTAAGTCGTACTCGAATTCAGTGACTAAGCGGTCAGCTTCTTTTGGCTACTTTTTCTTCGGGCATTAAGGTATGTCACCACCTTTGAAAAAGCGCTTTTTTTGGAAAAATGACATTTTTTCTTTTTTATATTTTGGGAATCCCAAAACATTCAAAAATGTTTTGCAGCAAGAATAATGTTCGTATCTTATTTTGTTAAAAAGTTGTAGCCAACTTTCGAACAGGTGGTGAACAGTTCTGAAGCCGAAACTAATATGGTTTGGTAACAGAAAATGATAACTCGGCAATAATCAGCGGCGTATATTGAAAATTTTTTGTTTTGCTTTAGTCTGATATGTAAAAGATTACTCAAAGGCAATTTATAAGGCTTATTTTGTTTTTTAAACATTGCTTTAAATTTCCGCAAGGGGGATGCATGAGGCTACAAGCGTCTGAGTTGTTTGCTTCGCGCTATCGCTTTGAATGCTACCGAATTCGTCCTTCAGTGATGGCAACAGAAGTACAGCAGATATTTTGAGGGAAGCAGGCATCGAATCTGGCCGCCACACTCTCCTACCATGTTGCACCAGTGACCATTACCATGTGATGAAGGCCCAACGTCAATCAACGGGTGAGGCAAAACATCTCCGCAAAAAAAAGGACGGGCAGCAACAAATGCCAAAAGAGAGCTCACATCAGCTAAGGAGGGCCCTAGCTATGAACCTGAAGGATTTTAACTTCCTAGGGCATGATCATCTTCTTTCTACAAGGATTGAAAAACTTTAATCTTGTTTTTCTCAAAACTTTATTTGTTGCACTTTCGTGTTGCGCTAACAGTCATAACTTCGAAATAAATAAATATTTTTCAATGAAACTTTGCACGCTCTTTCCTTTGTTATTAGCCTGCGCAATGAACTAGGACAAATTAAATCGAATGGTGAGTTTTGATATAATCATGTTTTATGTCAAGGAATGCAGGCAAAAATGACACATTTTCTTGTTTTCTTTGGCATTTTTGCTATAACTTTTTACCAATTATCAGATGGCAAAGATCCTAGTTGGTTGCACAGTATGGTTAGTTGGCTAAGTCTGCGCCAAAAAGTTTAAAATTCCTGCTCTCCATTCGCTAGTTATGAATGTTTGCATAACAACCCAGTTTGGGCATTTTTTGTGAATTATTAATACCAGCATGGCTTTTTTCACTCTTTCTTCCTTTTGAATATCATATAAAACGGTGCTTTATAACGTGAATGTGAAATAAAAATTTAATACTCAAAATTAAAAAAAATTTTGAAAAAGGTGGTGACATACCTTAAGTGTGGGATTAATAAATTTTATTGCCTATTTTTTCATCTACGATTTTGCGCCTCGTAAGAATACCCGCTCCAGCGTCAGTTGGCGTGTGGCGAAATATGAGAGTTCCGCAGAGACACTTCGTGTGGCGGCTTATTCTTAAGGCGCACCCTAAGAAGGTAGCTCACATAGCGTATATCGCAGGGAAACTGGAGAAATTTTATTTAATTTCATTTATTCACTCTAAGAGCCCACAAGAGGGCATAACATTGAGAGGCGTGGAGGTTGAAAAGAAGATGTACACATCATATGACGTAGAACCATGATCGCTAAGTACCAGAACAATCGCACTGTTGTGTAGGCGTATAAGATGACAAGCAAGGATATAAAAGGTATAAAAGAAGCGATATAAGTACAGGGAAGGCTGGTGTATGGTGCATTCTCTGATGATGTCATTCTTACTCCGATAAAGTGCAAGGCACTGTTAAAAGATTACGTCAACGACGGAATATATGCGAGAGAGTGAGAGTCTATTTCTTTTGTGGATGTTTATTTCGGCTTGTTGTAAAGTTTTGAACTTGTGCGTGTCCACATTCTTGGACCAAAATTTTGAATGCCAGAAAATTTAAGGTACTGTTATGTAAATATTGAAGGTAATGGACTTTTCTTTGATATGTGGCAAAGCTTTCTTAAATGTTTTCCATCGCTCGCATTCTGCATTTAAGTCTGACTTAGAAAACCAATGAGGGAACATTTTGATTGCAAAAACGTCAATAGCAAAAAACAAATGCAAGCCTGCCGGTGGGAGATCTGCGGATATATTGATTGTTATACCGAAATCTTACAATATATAAAAAATTGCGTCCATATTCACTTTCGCGTTTGAAGTTATTTTGTCCAGAATTGTTGGCTATGATTAGGAATGCCTTTTCGTTTCTTAGATTTTCCAGATTTGCAGCGTGTATTTCACTGAGTTGAGTATGAGGAAAGCGCCTATGTTGGAATGTATTCCAGATGAAAAAAAAAACGAATATGTTATCGCGAAATATGTCATGTGTCAGGTTAGTACCAAGACCAAATCCGGCTTACACCGACGAGTGCCTGTCTCCTGGTGTCATCCTCATTGGAGACTCCGTGGTTCGGCCTCGAGATGTTTGACCAGTTTCACCTGGTAACATCCACTTGAACCCTCGGAGTATGCCGACAGCGCGAGCCAGTTTATCTTCCACTTGCTCGATACGATCATCATGTAATAGAAATTCTTTAAAATGAAGGCTAATGTCTTTACAACATTTGTGCTTTCATATATACTACCACACAATACTAGGTCTGTATCTGCTGCCCATTGAAGATTCCTTGTTCTGAAAAATATAGCATTGGTTGTTCACGAGTTTATCACCAAAGAATTTTTTTCAGACTAGGAGCTATGTTTCCCGAAACGTGCTTAGCCGTGCCAAGTATAACGTTGGCGTGGGTACGTGACAGAAATAAAGTTGCGTAGTGAGCATAAATTACATATTCCGTTTTGGCATAAATCCCCATTCAATCATTAATATACACATTTAGCGATACAGGATCACGAATAGTTCCTTTTGTTACGCTATGCTTTATTTCATTAAACATTTACCGATGATTATCTGTGAAACATAATGATGTCGGCCAGCCAAATAGCTAGTGATTAAGGTCAGGGCTTTCTCACGAACACCCTACAGAGAAAATTTCAACAGAAGAGTTTCATGACAGATCGTGTCAAATGTTTTGGAGAAATCAATGTATATTTTTAGAGCTTTCGGTTCACACTCAAATTTACTTGAAGTTATTTCCATTGCTTCAGGAGAGTCATTTCAGTAGAGGACTTGTGTCTTGGGGACAAACTGGTTAGCTATTATTGCATTATATTTGTAGGGGAAATCAGAAAGTCGTGCATGCATTTTTTTCTATGCCCTTAGAAAAAATTGGCAATATACACACTGGTCTATATTTCCAGAGATTGTTTTGGGAACCACATTCATATAGGACTACTATTTTCTATTCATATCGGAGGGGAAACGCCAGCATTTGAAGATAAACTATAGATGAAAGCTAAAACCAGGCGAATAGTATCTAAGACGTGCAAAAAGGATTAATCTTCAATCCAAAAGCGTCTTTACTGCTCGTGATGCTCATAGTTTTGTACATTTTAAGAACTCATCGTAACAGCTTGTGAGAAAGGTACTTTTACTCACAGCTATTGATGTAATCCAGAACACTACTATCGTGTTCACTATAAACAGGTGCAATGAAATAGATATTAATTTACTTGCGGTGTACTATTACAGTATAATTAAGGCCATGAATTCCAAGACTGTCAGTTATATTTGTTGAATTTCAGTTTGAATCGATTAAGACAGTTGAAAGCTTCCTGATCGTAGATCAAGCCATTGAGCATATTAACGTCATGTTCATTTCTCACCTTTCTCAATGTTGAATTCTACTTATTTCGGTATTTATTAAACGTTTTTTATGCTTCGGGACGTACTATTGTAAACATTTCTGACAGATGGCCTTTTATCTGCTTCTCATATGAGGAATGCAGGAACTAATCTGATGTTTACGAGCTCGTTTTAGTTTTGTTGCATTTGGTAGGAAAAAGTATTGTGATATGTGCAGGCCAATATTCGCAGAAAACATCTAAATGTCTTCTCAGTTGTCGAAACAGCAAAATCAAGTTCCTAGATAAATTTAAATTTTTTGGGGGGGCCGGAAATCATCTAATGTCGTTGAGTTGATCAACAGCATTTTTTACATTTCTTGTTTTCTTATTTGATTTGAGGTTAAGATCCACATCACAGTACAGAAATAGGCAGGTGGCCACTAATTAGGCTTATAATAACAACTCTGATTGAGAACGATTGTGTGGTATTTACAATAAGTTTACCAATATCCCTCAAGAGAAAAGCATGCACCAGCTGTATCTTACCGGTACTCACCTATGGGGCAGGAACGTGGAGGCTAACGAAGAGGGTTCAGCTTAAGTAAAGGACAACGCAGCAGCTATGGAAAGAAAAATGATGGGTGTAACGTTAAGATATCGGAAGAGGGCGGAGAGGGTGAGGGAACAAACGTGGGTTAATGACATCCTAGTCGAAATCAAGAGGGAGAAATGGGCTTCGGCAGGGCGTGTAGTGCGAAGGCAAGATAACCGATGGTCCTTGAGGGTAACGGAGTGGATTCCAAGAGATGGCAAGCCTAGCAGGGGGCGGCAGAAAGTTAGGTGGGCGGATGAGATTGAGAAATTTGCGGGAATGCGGTGGCCGCAGCTGGCGAAGGACATGGTTAATTGGAGAGACATGGGAGAGGCCTTTGTCCAGCAGTGGTTGTAGTCAAGTTGATGATGATGATGATGAACGACAATCTATTGGCCAACGTGGTATTTTTGTGGAAAGTTTTCAAGCTTCTCTCCTCTTGCATAGATAGCACTCAAAATGGCATGGATAATAATATCCTCACTTCCCTTGCTGCTTCCCGCTCCTCTCCAGCGCGGCGAATAGCATGTACCACATTTTCAAATCTCGAAAAAAAAGCTTAAGCCTTTTTCTAAGCTACCGGCTCAGTTACACCGGAAATCGCTTCAGAACATGCCAGGAAGGTTTTATCGGGGCCAGCCATGTCTTATCAATTACTGGCCGAAGTAAAAACGGAAAAGTGCAAAGCGTGGCACTTCCGGCAGCAGCGGCAGCACGGTAATAACCAAAGTTAGGAAGGCATTTGGAAAGCAACTAGCCTGCAACTAGTTGTAAGGACCAATTAGGGTGCGAAGTGCTCTCTGGCACAACCGCTGCGGAATCCATGTTTGCAAACAGGAAAAATTGACTTCACTTATTCTGGCATTTGTTTTCTTTGGCCAATGTGTCTACTTTTTTTCCGCACTGATCAAGTGTTTTAATTTGTTTATTGCCTATGTTATTCATTGCTGTTGTCGAAACGCTGCTTAATATGGGGCTGCGGCCTCGTCAAGCCGCCTACTGGTAGCTTTTTTCCGTTGCCCTCCATTTGTAGCGTACATGGTGGACATAAATATTCGATTTGATTCGACACTAGGTCTTCATGGGAACAATATTTATTTATTTATTTATTTATTTATCATCATACCCACAGCGCCATTGGCTGGCATTACAGTGGGGGGGGGGGGGGGGGTAGAAGAAAAAGTACACAAATGCCACCGCGTGCAGGTGGTTACAAAAAAAAGATAACAATGAGATAGAAAGAACTCGGAATTATTATACACAAAAAAATGTCACAGCATGGAAGAAAATGAATCATTTGATAATATGGACACTACTTCCTCAGGCAGCTTGTTCCATTCCGAAACCGTTTTGGGGAAAAAAGACATTTTAAAAAGGTCAGTCCGGCACCTGTATTCTTTAACTTTAAGTGAATGATCTCTACGTAAAGACACGTAATCAGGGTTGGCTATATATTTGGTTCTGTCTATTCCAGTTCTAGAATGAAATATATTATGAAATAATTTTAAACGCAGTACTTTCCTACGTTTTTGAAGTGAGTCCCAACCCAAAGATTTTTTCGCGCTCGTTACACTAAAATATCGCCCATAGTTATTGAAAACAAAACGAACGGCCAAATTCTGAACTCTTTCTAGCTTTTGAACGTCAAGCAAGGTTTTCGGATCCCAGACTGTGCAAGCATACTCAAGTATGCTTCTAACGTTTGTATTATACAGCAGTTCTTTAGTCTTTAAAGGGAAAAGTTTAGCGTTACGTCGCAGGAAACCTAAAACACGACCGGCTTTGGCAGTAACGAAATGCACGTGACGATGTCATGACATTGAACTTGTTAAATATACACCAAGATATTTAAATTCCAACACTGAAAGCAGTCTGCTATTATTTATGTTATAAGTGAAAATATGGGGAACCTTCTTTTTAGTGAAACACATATGTACAGATTTTTGTAAGTTAATATGCATTCTCCAGTTCTCACACCACTGGGCCACTTTACACAAATCCTGTTGTAATGCATCGCAGTCACTTTGATCGTTAATAATTCTATACAATACACAATCGTCCGCAAAAAGACGCATGTATGAAGAAATACCTGAAAAGATGTCATTCATGTAAATTATGAACAGTAATGGGCCCAAGACGGATCCCTGAGGCACCCCTGATGTTACAGCCACCTCATGCGATTGTTTCCCGTTGACAACAACACATTGACGCCTAACGCTCAAATATTCCTTTATCCACCTAATAACGTTCTCATTTATGTTGTACCAGTATAATTTTTGTATTAATAAGGAATGTGATACAACGTCAAAGGCCTTCTTAAAATCTAGAAAAATACAGTCAACACAATATCCCTTATCTAAAGCACTTGACAGGTAATGTACAAATTCGGTAAGCTGGGTGACACACGAGTAACCACTGCGAAAGCCATGTTGATTAGTATTTAATAATGAATGTATACTAAGATGATTCATAATACTAGTATAAAACACATGCTCTAAAACTTTGCATAATACACTGGTCAAGGACACTGGTCGATAATTTGAAACAACATTCCTAGGTCCCGATTTATGTATAGGTACAACATTAGCAAGCCTCCATTCATCAGGCAAGGAGCCTTCCTGTAATGACTTTGTGAAAAGAATTTGAAGGTACCTTGACAACGCAAAAGCGCAAGAAGAGAGCAGGATCGTGGGTAAGCCGTCCGGACCGGTGGCACTGTTATCTTTTAAGCGTTCTAAGAGCGACACAATTCCTCGCTGATCAAATTCAATGTTCTCCATGGGTTCCGTACAGTTCAAGGCAAGGCGAAAATCGGCAGGGCTATTGCTGTCCTCAACAGAAAAAACTGAGCTGAAAAACGTGTTAAAGCACTTGGCTTTCTCCAGATTATCATGAACGATACTTCCGTTGTGATCGAGTGGCGGGATAGACAATTCATCCTTTCTGTTTTTTTTTTATGTACTGCCAAAATTCTTTAGGGCGATCCTGGATACGCATGTCGAAAGACTGAAAGTAGGTAAATTTAGCCTCTTTGACCGAAGCATTCATATCCTTTGTAATCTTTTTTAACTGATCCATGTTATCTTCCGACGGATTTCTTTTGAAGCGCGCATATAGTTGTTGCCTCTTTTCAACGACTCTGCGCAGCGCTTTTGTGAACCATGGCTTGCTTTTGCTGCGACGTTTCGTCATCACCCATGACGGCACATGCTGCTCACGCAAATCAAAAAGTTTGGCTGTCAGTGTGCGCCACAGCTCATCAACGCTGAGTGAATCAGACAATGTTTCGTACACATCGACATAGGATTCAAGTGCCCAGGCTATCTCGGGGAAATTTGCCTTTCGGTAACTGTAAATGCGCCGATTGCCACAGTCTTCAAGTTTAACATACTGAAAGTTCATTTCCGCTAAAACACAACTGTGATCACTGATACCGGGCACTACAAGGGTAGAACAAGCTGCCGATGGTTGGTTAGTGAATAATAAATCCAAAACATTGTTGCCACGGGTTGGCTGCAGCACTAATTGGGATAAGCTGAATGAATTGCACAGATTTAACAATTCTTTGCCTACTGCGGAATTGGCTCTAGACGGAAGACATCCTGAGCTCCAGTCTAATTCAGGAATGTTAAAGTCACCTCCAACAACTAAACAGTCAGTTTTAACAGTTTCAATCATATCAGTTAGGTCGCTGATGGGTTCAAGCTGATTTCCAGGTGGCCTGTAAAACGAGCAAACTGATAGTAATTTACCATTTAAAAGTCTAATTTGAGCCCATACTGCCTCACATGTCCCAACATCAATTTCCATCTTACGAGAACTAACTAAGACGTCCACCAGTATAAATACGCCTCCTCCGTGCCTGTCACGATCTTTTCGATAGCTGATATAGTTACTCGGAAAAACTTCGCTATCGCTAACATCCCCATCCAGCCATGATTCACATCCGATCACAACGGAAGGTCTCGCCATGTCAATTAGACCATGTAGCTTGTCCACTTTATTCTTAATACTTCTGCAGTTTAGTACTAGAATCGACAAAACAGAGTGATCCGGCTTAACTTGTCAAGAGGCTCGAACTACCTGCCCCTGAGATTCGTCGTAAATGTACTTGACATTATTCAAGTAAAGGACATCGTATTTCAGATGTGCTTTGTCATTGGGTCCCTTGCGAGGTTTGGCGTAGTCCCATAGCATTTTCCTCTTGTTTCGTACTGGTTCAGAGAAGTCCTCTGAAATGCTAGTAGAACTTCCTTTCAATTTCTTCGCATTTGACAGAACAGCCTCTTTCTCTTTGAATGAACTAAAATTAACAATTATTGGGCGAGTTCCTTCTGAACGGAACCGTCCGAGGCGATGGGCTCTTTCGATTCTGGGGTCAATTCCCAGAGTAGATCTACACAAATCTAGGACAAGTTTTTCAGAAATTGGTTGTGACTCGCGTTCATCCTCGTCCTTAATTCCATAAAAGAGCAAATTGTACCGTCGAGATCGATTTTCAAGATCATCCACTTACTTCATCAGAGTCTGCCACTCGGAACGCTGTCTTTCACTACTCGCCCTACAGTCCTCGACAGCGGCCCTCATTTCCTCAAGACCTGCAATCTTTGCTTCTAAATTGGCCATACGGGCATTCAGATCCGACATAGCTGTTTTGTTTTCATCCTGATAACTCTCGATAGTTGCAAGTTTTTCCTTAATTTCTGTCTGGCCTTGCAAAAGCTGCTGCAGGATTGCATCGCTAGGTCCTGGGTTAACTTCTATGTCGCCGCACAAAACCAGAAGCAAAAGGTAAAACGCAGCTCTTCGAAATAAAGAAAAACGACACCTTCTGCGTAACATGGGTCTGTGTGCTACAGAATGAGAAGAAACGCATGCATACAATACAGGGGGTGGAACCGGCAAAGCATACACTAAACATATATTGAAATATGTGTCACTAACCTGCGTGAAAAGCAGTAAATGCGTGAGCGGCAACGCCATTTCGGTATCGCCGGTTCCACGCCCCAACGATGAAGTGACGATTCCCGCCTTTTGTAGAGTGTAGTGGCACGGGCTGTAAAACCATGGTGGGTTGACTGGCACCGCACAATGTCCAAAATCGGCTGCGAGGCACACACAATCGTTGAAGTCGACCGTGGTTAGCACAGGTGAAAGCTTGGTGAAGGAACCAGTATCCAGCGTAGGCGAATCATGCACAGCAGACAATTCCTCGGGATGAAAGCAGTGACTTGAATAACCAGCGATGAATACCTGGAGTCAGAATACCTAGAATAGAGTCAGATACGTGAGAGTCGAAGCATACGGGTTCTTGTTTCTTGCTCACTTATTCGTTTTCTTCCAGTGAAAGGCGACTTTGTCTTGTACACTTAATCGTGAATCACACACCTCAACATTTCACACATAGTTATGAAAAGTACTCCGTAAAAAGCAGCTGCGGCTTATATTCGAGCTCGAAGGTGTTTTACAAGCTTGTAATATTTCAGAAATAATTGTGCTCCTCGATAGAGGTATTGAGCTAAAGCCCTGCACGTGTCATGATACTGCAGTGCATATGTCGGCCAGACCAATGACTGCATGAACAGTTAAGTGAAAGGTTACGCATATTTTTAGAAACCCCATCTCAGGCGATTCAGCAATCCTTTGTCGTTCTCATAACTCTTCATCCTTATGTTTAAGCCCACATTGGGATTGTAGCGCCACTGCACAGACTGGCACAGAAGAATGGCCAGGCACGCGCCGAGTAGACGTTGAAGGCACAGCGGCAGAGCGGACGTGTTGTTCGCTGGCCGCCGCCGCGGCCAGTGAACTCATAACCTATACCAGCTGAAGCTTTCGCATGTGGTAATGCAAAACCGAAACTATAGCTGGGTAGCAGTGAGTTTCCGGCGCTGCGCTCTCGACGTGTCGAGCGCCGTTCATGGAATTAGCATCTGTGCTTCCTGTGAAACTTCCGCTGCGTCGCAAAATGGCATCCGCAATGGATTTCACTTCGCGAAAGACAATGCTAGGGCAGAGAAAACGCCGCGCGGATAGTGATAACTGTGACTCACAAACCAGTAACACACAGAGGAGGAACTCAGATGAAGAAACAGCCTCGTCTGGCGCAGCTCCTTTTAAGAATCCTTCCGTTAACCTCATATTTAGAAAACACTGCTCTGTACTGGGTCTCCAGTTTTTCAGGAAAATAGTAGCAAAGGATTTCCTTTTTCCATCCCCCATTTCTCTTGCACAATTTTTAGAATACCTTAGTTTTTGGAACGCATATCTCTTGGAACATCAGCTCGCCAAGAAAGTGTACCCCGTGAACCGATTCAGATGTACCATGACAATGTTTCTAAATCAGCGCACGAAGATTGCCAAGTTCTGCGTTAAAAAATGTAATACGCGTTTTTTGAACATGATAGATGCTTTTTATCCAGGAAAGCACAATTTGAGAGAGTCAACTGCTGAGCTAGTGGTATTTCAGACGTATTACAGCGATTTTCAGCGCATATAAGAAATACACAAGAAAGAAGGCAAAACCGGCGGAATAAATGGGGAAAAAAATTTTTGAGATCACTGCGGCGCAATGCGAGAGCAAAACGTCCATATGCTATATCGACGACCGTGGTTGTTGCGACGTCCATGTACTACATCGACGACCAAGCTATTTTCACGTCTAAGTGTATTTTTTCGCGTTTTTTTCACGTTTAATTAATTAATTAATTGCACCTCATCAACCAAATTTTTCCCACGAGAACATTTTATCACGCCATCTGTCACAATCACTTTCACGCATTTGTTTTCAGAGAACGACGTAGTCATGCGGACAAAACTGCGGACACTTTGCTGACGCGATGCCATATAATAATATCACATTAGAAAGCGCCACTTGTCCTTTTTCTGGTTTGTGTTTTCGTTGCGCTGCAAATTGAGGTAATATGTCTGAAAGCACAATGGGTGTAATATTACTGGTTTAACAATATGCAACTCGGGTGGCCTTGTTTTTACGCTTAAATTCCTCTAAAGGTGGAAGTACCTCCCGCCACGTGACCTGGTCGGCGGTGATTTGGATTTTAACCGCGCTCAAAAGTTCCGGAGGGGCGGGAGCGCTTCGTTTTAATTATTGAAGTATTTTCGCAACTGGTATGGTAGGATGAGTTTGACGCCTGAAAGTATCATGGGGGTATGAGTGAGGTTGTAGTGGAGGGCTTGAGATAAATTTAGGCTTCTTGGGGTTGCTTATCGCGCGCTAACATCGCACAGCAAAAGCGCAGTTCGGCGTCTTCATCGAAATGTGGCCGCCTAGGGCGTGTTTTCATAACTTTGGGTAGTAATTGATTCAGCTGGTACCACTGTGCCCTTGATATGAATGACTCGTTAACGATCAGCAGTTCGTCTTTTCTTGTTTTATCAGCAGTTCGTCTTTTCTTGTTTTATTCAGTAGAAAAATCTGCATTACTTCTTCATCGTGCTTGCTAGAAGCCCTGCTTTAACAAGGAACATTCGCGGAAAGGCCATCATGTTATAGTTCCTTTTTAACCATTTTTGCCTGTTTAAATAGTGTTGGACATTACTCTTCGAGTGGGACAGCGAGGTTAGATTTCCCGCTGCTTTCACGCTGATGGAGTCTTCAAGGGGCATTATATTTCTTGTGCCGTGAGGATGCGTATTGCCGCTTAAGCCTTCTTCACAACTCCGTGTTAGGCCACATATGGGAGTTGTCGCCTATATAAATGCGGAAATTGGCGGTTCAGCGTGAACTTGGGTACACCAGTAATTATTAGACGCTTCCCATCCCATAACTTACCCGCCTGCCCTACACGGATGCATGACAAATGAAATGGAGCGTTTCGAAGCCCACAAGGAACAGAAAAAAGACGGTGACGATAGTCAGGATGTGTCAACTTCTCCTTTGTTTAAGTTCGGCTCAGGAGAACAACTGCGCATTTGAGCAGCAACAACAAGTCATCTTTGTGCGGTTGAGGCATGACCTTTCAGTTGACGCTTGCATTGTAGCATATCCAAATGGGAGGGAATTGCTGGTTCCAGCAAAAGATCTTCCGCACATAATGACCGTTCAGCTGGAATCAAAGCAACTAAGAGGTCAAGACATGAATGCGAAGTTCATGTTTTTAGAGTTTCCTTATGATCGTTCCGCTAAAGCACACGTGCAATTTTTGGGGAATTACGTTGCTTGTCGCATATTTTTTATTGCTTTTTTCTAGGGGCGTGCTAATGTTACGTTTCTGTAATATGAATCGAATACAAAATGTTACATTCAAACATGAAATCAAAAACTAAGAATTGAGACACAGGGCAGATTTAGATATACTAAATAACGAGGCCATAAGCAAACGCGTAAAGGAAAAATGTGGACCAGTAGCTGAAGAGACTGGATGAGGATATGTAGGTTTACGAGAAAGAAAGGACTTTATTTATCAGCCTTTCGAAATATCCAGTTTAGAATGGAAACACGTTTTTTATGGTTACCATCTCTAATGGCAATTTTAGTGGCAGCAAATTGGCTAGTATGCCAAGAGCTTCTGTGCTCTGTCGCACTTATGCTCACGTTTGGCGGCTGCTTATGTCCACTGAGGTAGCACGGTTTGCCTTTATGTTTTCGTTGGGATTCAGGTGCCGCATAATGCGTGGTCTCGTGCTGAACATACCTTGCGCCTGATTAAGCTGCACGGAGTGAGCGTATTTCTATTAGAAGGAGTTGGCAGTCAGTCTTGGACAGTCTAACACCACTTGTTAAGACTAGATGCGTTGTTAAAACGACGTATTTTGCTAACCATAAAATATATTTTAACATATACTAGGTCATTTAAAAAAATGACATTCATTTTTTGCCCAAACGGTCCCCTAGTGAGCCTAGTGTTCGAGTATTTGTCAGAGTAGACTATACACTCCTCCTTTATTAGATTTATTTGTGGGGCAGTAATGCGCAGCAAAATCCCAAACATCGATGTATTTAATAAATATATTATTCAAAGGTGAAAAGAAAGGTAAACAAATGCATGAGATTACGGAAGCAAGCCAGCTCCAAATGTGACAATGCCAAAGATCAACCGTGCAAGTGGTGCCCGGATGTCAGTCTGAAAATGTTCATATCTGTGGCTCGTACCACAGTTTCTGTTTTTTGTTTCTCACCTCTCGTCCTAATTTTTTATTACGTAGCCTCATTGCAGCTTCACTATATATATTAATAAAACCATGGTTAAAACATTGTGATAACAACTACGCATTGACTGAAATGAAAAAAAAAATTAAAAAAATCGCATTTTTCTTTGAAAAATGTGCTTTAGATTCAGTGGAAAGCTTTGAAAATAATTGTTAACCTCTATTGCTGCAATACTTACGGGTTCTCGAAAATCCCAGCGTAATACAATATGTGCTATGTGTTTTCTAAGCTGTTTGCAGCTTTCTTTTATAATGTAACAACAAGGGCTGTAATCTTTACGTTAGCGAAGACTTCGGTGATCAGTGTTCTTAAATCTATGGCAAATCACTATTCAGGATATAGAAAACACCACATATTCTTGCTTTATATAAGAAGATCATAATTTCCTCACTTTACTCGTTGTATTAACGTAACTTCACGCATTACAGTTAAAACGCAAATCTACATGAGGAATGTAATACTCTAAAAAATTGCTCCTGATGCTCACTGACAGTTCCAGGGAAGAGTAGCCCTGAATACGTGTACCCAAGACTAACAGACGACAGAAGTACGGAAGGAGGATTGATTGTGATAGTCAGTGACCAGATCAGTCCTAAGTGCAAAAAACATTAGTTTTTGTAATTCAAATTTATGTATTATGATAAGGATATCACAGAGGAAGAAGAGGTGAGCAATTTTCACGCCTTCGTACTTCAATTCATATTTTCAGCTGATGTGTTCTTAGCAAAAAGGGGCAGTAAACAGTATTACAACAATAATTTTTGTACAGGGCTCTTGTTAACTTTTTCTTAAAATAGAGCTAAAATCTTCCGGGCATACAATTTGAATGGATGCTTATTTATTTATTTCGTCATACTGTTAACTCTTTAATGAGGGTCGTTACAGGGAGGGAACAAAAACAAATACATTTCATAAGCACTTCAATGATCAATTGAGTTAGAATTCAAAATTTGTACACCAGCTCTCAAAAACATATCGACACCTAGCTCAAATTGTTGCACGTTCACCATCTCCACAACATCACTTGGCAGTTTGTTCCATATTTCAGTCACATCAAGGAAGAAGGAATACCAGTACACATCCGAAAGTTTGTTAATAGGCGGTAGTACCCTGCTGTGGTTTCTTCGGGAACCACGTTTTAGAGGCGCTTCCACATAATGTTCTTTATTTATTTTTAATGCCCCTTGCATTATGTGGGAAAAAAGTTTGAGGCGATTTTTATTCTTCTAATTTCCAACGTTTCCAATTCACACTGCTGTATCATATGTGCAACCGAGTCAGTACGGCAATACTTGGAACATATAAAACGTGCTGAAATCCGCTGTACTCTTTCCCCCTTCTTTTTTAAGCATTTTTGGTGGGGCTCCAGACAGCATTCGCATATTGTCGCGAGTGGAAGAAAAAGACGCTGAGTGTTTGCCGCGCGCCGACAACGACGTTGCTGCCGGTGGACCTCCCTGTTTTTCTGTGCTCCCTGTCTTCACCCGTTCTCGCCGCCGGCCTGTACGTCAAGCCGTGACATTTCAACGAGTCATGGATACTGTGCTAGCCGGTCTGAAGCGGCAGACATGTCTCGTGTATCTGGATGACGTTGTCATCTTCTCAAGCACTTTCAGAGACCATCTGGTGCGTCTTGAAGCAGTTCTTCAAGCTCTTCTGAACGCCGGACTTACGCTCAAGCCTTCGAAGTGCCGCTTCGCATACAGTGAACTGAAGTTCCTTGGTCATATCGTCAGCCAAGTGGGTGTGAAGCCAGATCCCGAGAAAACGGTTGCCGTCGCATCCTTCCCTCCACCGTCGGACAAGAAGACCGTCAGAAGCTTTCTCGGTCTTTGCGCATACTTCAGGCGTTTCGTTCGAAACTTTGCCCAGATCGCGGCGCCACTTTACCGCCTTACGAAGGATAGCGTTGCCTTTGAGTGGACCGAGGAGCAACAATCAGCATTCCGCCAATTAAAACACGCCCTTGCAACGTCCCCCATACTAGGCCATTTTGATCAAGACGCCGACACTGTACTCCACACGGACGCCAGCAACAAAGGACTAGGAGCAGTGCTTGTGCAATTCCAGGATGGCGCTGAGAGGGTTATTGCGTATGCCAGCCGAGCTCTTTCGCAGGCGGAGGGAAATTACTCGACAACTGAGAAAGAGTGCCTCGCAGTCATCTGGGCCATCACCAAATTCTGGCCCTATCTGTACGGTCGCCCTTTTCGTGTCGTCACCGACCACCATTCGCTGTGCTGGCTCGCCAATATTAAGGATCCCGCAGGCCGCCTTGCTCGGTGGAGCCTTCGGCTACAGGAGTACGACGTCACCATCACCTACAATTCCGGCCGCAAACATCATGATGCTGACTGCTTGTCTCGAGCCCCTGTGGAGCCGGCACCGGGAGGCGAAAATGACGAAGAGGACGGCTTTCTTGGGGCATTGGACACGGCAGATATGGCTGCTCGGCAACGCAGTGATCCTCAGATTGGTCAGCTGATGGCGCACTTGGAAGGCCACGAAGCTGCGGTGCCTCGCGTTTTCCAGCGCATGCTGCCGACGTTCAAGATAATGCACGGCGTATTGTACAAGCAGAACTTCGACAGCAGCCCGAGGTCGTGGCTCCTTGTTGTGCCGGAGGACCTGCGCTCCGAGGTCGCCCAAGCTTGCCACGACGATCCTACAGCTGGTCACCTTGGCTACAGCCGGACGCTTTCACGTATTCGAGAACGGTACTACTGGCCGACACTTCCTAAGTGCGTGCGTCACTACGTAAGAACTTGTCGAGAGTGTCAAAGGCGCAAAACACCACCCATACGACCAGCTGGTCTTCTCCAACCACTCGAACCACCGCTTGTTCCGTTCCACACCGTCGGAATGGATTTTCTTGGTCCATTTCCGACGTCGCAGTCGGGCAACAGGTACATTATTATAGCGACGGACTACCTAACGCGATACGCGGAGTCCCGAGCACTTCCGTCTGCGACAGCTGTTGAGGCAGCCAAATTTTTTATTGAGTGCATTGTGCTCCGTCACGGTGCCCCTGCCGTTTTGATCACTGACCGGGGTGCCGCGTTTCTGGCCAAGCTCACACAGGAGATCCTCCGTCTCAGCTGCACCAGCCACCGCCGAACTACTGCGTACCATCCGCAAACGAATGGGCTGACGGAGAGGCTGAACAAGAACATGGCCGACATGACCGCCATGTACGTGGATGTCGCCCATCGCAGTTGGGACTCGGTACTGCCCTACGTTACATTCGCTTATAATACCGCTGTCCAGGAGACGGGGGGGGGGGGGGGAAATCCGACTGTGCGGCCTGCCCGTGGCCCCCCCTGCCACCGGATACGGGCCGGTGTAGTTTCGGCTACTAGGCTTTGTTCCGGTGCAACGCACAGCGGTGGGTGGATCCGCCGGAATCCACTCCTGGGGTTGCGAATCCCCAGGAAAGGTGCAGCAGACTTTCCGCGACATTGTGAGCGTGGCGCGCCCACGATGCCCTATGCCTGAGTGGGAGGGCAGGTCCGAGAAGGGAGACGGACTGGGCACGTGGAATCCGGCTTAAAAGCAGAACTGGTGACTAGAACGGCTGTTTACTTTTGGCGTGGTCGACGCGGTAGACGCGGTCGGGACTTTGTCGTTTTGCCGTGGTGCTGGCGCCGCGGTAGACGCGGTTCCGACTTAGCTGTTTTGCCGATCGACGAGATCGCCCGGGCAGACGCGGTCGTTCCAAAATTCACAAAATTGAAAGGCACGGTTCCCTCTCGGTACCAGGGCGTACCACCGAGCCGCGGACGCGTTGGTTTCCGATCACGAAGAGCTCGGTGCCTCGCGGGGGCATGCGGTTGGGCGATCCAAGCTTGGGTTTTGGGGAAGCTGCCCTTGGCCTGAAAGCACGAAAAGAGATGGAGTAAGTAGCAGCAAACTCCAAGGCCAGTAAGCTCCGAAACGCGGGAAAGTCTGGCGGCTGTCTGAGTAACGGTTAGTAGACTGGTGAAATCGCAGAGGGCATCAATGCCTGGCCCGGGCACGTGCATATATACCTTGTGGTAGCGCGTGATGCCACTGCGGACATCAATCGAGACCTCAACCAAGAAAGAGTGGTAGTATGGATTGAGGTTTCACATACTATGCCAGGGCGATCGCTGGCGACGATCGCCGCGAAAACCGTGAAAGGATGGCTGCAGCGTGTGCGAGTACTGCAGGAGTAAGAGCCGAAGTACCGAACGAGTGCTGCGAAATATCCGTCTCTTAGTATTGTGGGAGGGTCGGGGTGGCGGAACCTGGCTTGGGGGAGGGGATCCTAGTCGAGCCCCTGTAGGTTTTTCCCTGTCTCGGACGGTCGGAGATCGCCGGCAAAACGTTCTCTGTGGTGTGGGAGTACGTCCAACGCCGAGGGCCCACAATTGGTGCACTGAGTGCTTGCCCTTCAAGGAGGCCTGAAAAGGAACTCAGGATCAAATCAAGCCAGATGTGGTCAAAATACCTGCTGTCCCCAATCCCACCTAATTCCCACAACCCAAACCAATTTCCAAATTCCCATTTCCAAACGCCCATCCCATCCCTCTACGTCCCAGGGGAGATCAGGGGAGTCTCCCCGGGCCCGCTTCCTCGGCGGTGGGTCGCTAAACTAGAGCTTTCCCTATTGATTTCTTTCCACCTTCGGGTGGCAAAATCACAATTGCCCTCGGGCCAAATCTTTTATTTTGCTATTGGGCTTATACCCGCGATACATCAGTGGTGCGGGAGAGGCAAATTTTCTTATTCATTTTTGTCGCCTCAACTATTATTTGTCCAGGAGACGACCGGTATGACCGCTTTCCAGCTGGTCCACGGCAGACAGGTCACCACGATGCTTGACGCTATGCTACCGCACGAGCCGCCTGTCGACGTAGACGATGGTGCCCGAATAGTATGCGAGAGCGCGGAAGAAGCTCGGCAACTCGCTGGACTCCGCATCCAACACCAACAGCATGCCGACGCTCGTCGGTCCGATCTCCGTCGACGCGACGTACATTTTTACCCTGGAGACAAGGTCTGGGTGTGGACGCCAGTACGCCGTCGAGGTCTCTCCGACAAACTCATAAAGCGGTACTTTGGCCCGTATACAGTTCTTCGCCGCATCGGTGAACTTAACTACGAGGTGCTGCCCGAAGGAACACGACCGTCATCACGTCGTTCACCCCGCCCTGAAATTGTGCACGAAGTGCGGCTTAAGCCGTATTACGCGCGATGATCGTCTGCCCCGAACTGATTTTCCCACCTCCTTCTACACTGGCCAGCAGGAGTTTTTGTGCGCGTGTGCGGTTTTCCGCCCTGTGCCTTTGTTTTCGTGTTAGCATCGGGACGATGCTTCTTTATAGGGGGAGGTAGTGTCGCGAGTGGAAGAAAAAGACGAGGAGTGTTTGCCGCGCGCCGACGACGACGTTTCTGCCGGTGGACCTCCCTGTTTTTCTGTGCTCCCTGTCTTCACCCGTTCTCGCCGCCGGCCTGTACGTCAAGGCGTGACAATATTCCAGAACTGGTCGTATAAACCGTTTGTAGGCGATCAATATAATTTCTTTAGTCGCATTTGGAAGTTTTCTCCTAAGAAAGCAGAGCTTCTGGTAAGGTTTTTGAATAGATATTCTCAATGTGAATACGCCAGTCTAGATTATGCGTCACTGTCACCCCTAAGTATCGGAAACTTTGTACCGCTAGCAATGCATTTTCTCCTATACGATATTCAAATCTGATAGGGTTCTGTTTTTTAGTTACGTTAGTGCATGCAGATTTTTTGTACTACCATGCCCCATCTTTGGCGCCACGAGTTTAATGATTGCAGGCATTTGTTTTCTTTAATCCGATCTTCCGCGCAAGCTACACGCGTGTAAATTAATAACCTTGTTATTCAGTAATAAAAAGTGACGCTTGTACAGCCCAATATACCTGCTGTTATTAGTGGGTCTTTTAATAATAGAAATAGCAAAGGAAGGAAAAGGTGTTGGTAGCCACGGCGTCTGCCATCTAAACCTACAGCACATGAGCTGCAGCTACAGTAAAATTGTAAATTGGTAAATTAGTTTTTGGTTTGGTTTGGTTTATGGGGTTTAAAGTCCCAAAGCGACTAAGGCTATGAGAGACGCCGTAGTGAAGGGCTCCGGAATTTTCGACCACCTGGGGTTCTTTAACGTGCACTGACATCGCACAGTACACGGGCCTCTAGAATTTCTCCTCCAAAGAAATTCTAGCCGCCGCGGCCGGGATCGAACCCGCGTCTTTTGGGTCAGCAGCCGAGCACCATAGCCGCTGAGCCACCGCGGCGGCTAAATTAGTTTTTGAGGAAAGGAAACGGCGCAGTATCTGTTTCACATATATCGGCGGACACCTGAACCGCGCCGTAAGGGAAGGGAGGAAGGTGGGAGGGAAAGAAGAAAGAGAGAAAGAGGTGCCGTATTGGAGGTCTACGGAATAATTTCGACCACCCGGGGATCTTTAACGTGCACCGACATCGCACAGTACGCGGGCGCCTCTTGCGTTTCGCCTCCATCGAAACGTGGCCGCCGCGGTCGGGTTCGAAACCGGGTGAGAAAATGAACACGGAGAGGACATAGAGAAGCAAAGAAAGGAGGCAGGAATAGAAAGAAATTTGAGCGGTAAGGCGCCAACGTACGCAACATAAAAATTAAAGTATACAAAATTACTTTTCTACTGAAGCTGGGATGTGTAAAAAAAAATAAAAATAAAGGAATTCTACTCCTTGCCCAACAAATTTGCTAACAGTCTAAGAATTCAAGCCAAGCGAGCAAAGTTCACTGCTAGCGAACGTTTCGATGTTAAGGATTTCTGTCCTTTCATTTCGTTTGGTTGGCGGAACTTATAAAAGAACTTTACAAGACCACTTGTCTTAATGCATTTAGCGCTGAGTTGATGGTGGTGGAACTTTATTTCCAGCGGATATAGAGGAGCGACCCGAAGTCACCCCCCGCTTAAACGGCGGCCGCTATCCCTTGGGCAGCGGCGGCGTCTTCAGCCAGCTGGAGGAGCTTGATCTGTGTCCCCGGGTCGGGGCTGAGCAATAGAGCCTCCCAATGATCAGAGTCGGTAATGAAGCGACTCTCGGGTAGGGACTGCGGGCAGTTCCAGATCATATGATTTAGATCGGCTTTGGCATCACAGTTTTTGCACTTGTCTGAGTAGAGTCCATCCGAATAGAAGCTACACAATTGGGGATTTGGATAGGTTTTAGTTTGAAGTTTACGCCAGGCTTTGGCCTGTTGCTTGGAAAGCGTTTTATCTGCTGGGGGAAATCTGAGTCTTGCAAGCCTGTAGTGCTGCAGGATTTCTCTGTAAGAAAACAACCTGTCCTTGCCGGAGTATAGGGCGGGTGGACTGCACGACCCAGCTCGGCGGGACAGTTCTCGAGCTAGGTTATGAGCCGCCTCATTACCAGCAAGGGAGGCATGAGCAGGCGTCCAGATTAGGCGAATGCGCCGCGTGGGCTGATAATTTAGCAGAATCCGTGCTGCTTGTGGAGAGATTCTTCCAAACGTGTAGTTACGTATTGCCAATTTTGAGTCGCTGACAATGGTTTCTGCCGAGGATCCCGCAATGGCTAGAGCAATGGCTGTTTCTTCTCCAACATGTGTGTGCTGAGTGCGTATAGTGCCCCCAGTTATGAATGTACCACATTCCGTGGTGACCACAGCTACCATCTTGTCAGCCGAAGAATCTGCTGCATCAACATATACCACAGAGGTATCATTAAGGAAACGTTTGCCTAATGATTTGGCTCTCTCTGCACGACGTTCAGCGTGGAAATCGGGGTGCATGTTCCGAGGTAGTGGAGGAATGACCAGAAGCTGGCGTATATGCTTGGGAAGGTCAGTTGTTGGTCCGCCTTGTCGTTCGTATGTTATGCCGAGTGTGGACAGAATGTGTCTGCCAGTTGGTGTGGCCTTTAGTCGTTCGTACTGCGAGACGGTTACCGCTTCAATAATCTCACTTAGGGTGTTAGGAAGACCGAGACCTAAGACTTTCTCAGTCGCTGTGTGCATGGGTAGCCCAACTGCCTGTTTGACGCATTTTCTGATTATGGCTTCCACTTTCTCTTTTTCAGCTGACTTGAGATGTAGGTAAGGGCATACGTAAGCGATGCGGCTGATCACAAAAGCTTGTACTAAACGGAGAGTATTGCTTTCCCTCAATCCCGAGTGGCGGTTACTAATGCGGCGAATGAGTCGCATAATTTGCTGCGAGGTTCCCTGAAGCTTCTGAATTACGTCACCATTGAAGCCGTGTTCTTGTAGAATTAGGCCCAAGATTTTAATTTTGGGTACTCGAGGAATGGGGACTCCGCGAATACTGAGTTCGATGGCCGGTGGGGGTTGCGCAAGGGATCTGATTTTGCGGAATATGAGAAATTCAGATTTGGCTGGAGAGCACCGCAACCCCCTGGGGTCTACATAGTTCCCCACGATATAGATGGCACGCTGGAGACTCTCTTCGATTTCGGCATCACGGCCCACGGCGGTCCACAAGGTGATATCGTCAGCGTAGAGGCTGTGGTGGAGTTGCGGGATTAGCGCTAATTGGAGTGGAAGTTTCAACATTGCAACGTTGAAGAGAAAGGGTGACAGGACCGATCCCTGCGGGGTGCCCTTGTTGCCGAGGGAAAAGTCACGCGAGTGGAGACCTCCTACTTGAAAATGCGCCTTTCTACCTGTGAGAAAGTCGCGGATATAGTTGAAGGTGCGGGCTCCCACCCCGAGTTCATGAAGGTTCTCCAAGATCGCATCATGTCTGACATTGTCAAAGGCCTTTTCCAGGTCGAGTCCAAGAATTATTCTGGTGTCCCGCGTTTTTGCCTCAATAATGTGATGTTTGAGCTGAAGCATTACATCCTGCGTAGAAAGTTTTGGTCGAAAGCCAATCATGGTTGGGGGGTACAGCTCGTTCTCCTCCATAAACCTGTTTAGGCGGGTATGAACTACGTGCTCGATGAGCTTACCTACACAAGACGTGAGCGAAATTGGCCTGAGGTTCTCAAGGCTGAGTGCCTTCCCGGGTTTTGGAATGAGAATGATCTCTGCCGTTTTCCATATTTGTGGGATTGAGCCCTCCGACCAGCATTTCTGCATATACTCAGTTAGTGATTGTAGCGACTGTTCATCTAGGTTGCGGAGGATCTTGTTGGATACTGCATCTGGGCCAGAGGCGGATTTACAGTTTAGCCTGGCATTCTCTGCCCTAACCTCATCCACAGTAATCGGGGAGTCGAGCTGCGTGTTTTCCGGACCAGCATAATCTGGGAAGGCTTGGATAGGAGCATTGCCAATATATCTGTCTTTAAGTTCAAGGAAAAGGTCCTCTGGTGTGCCTGCGTATGCATGCACAAGCTTTTGCAGGTTCTGCCTCTGGGTGGTTTTGCTACCTGCAGGGTCAAGTAGATGACGGAGCAAGTTCCAAGTCTTATAGACTCCCATATTGCGATCCATGCGGTTGCATATGTCCTCCCAGTTTTGCTGAGTAAGTTTGACCGCATGATCCTCGATCTCCTTGTTTAGCCTAGCTATTCTTCTGCGCAGATTGCGGTTCCACCGCTGTCGTTTGAGTCGGTTCTCGAGACCTCTCTTTGCCTCCCATAGGTGAAGAAGCCGGCTGTCCGCAATCTCCAGGTGGTCAGCCTGCTCTAACGTACGGGTGGCTGCCTTGGTATCTTGGCAAAGATCCTGTGCCCAGACATCTATGTCTAGTATATCGGGGGTATCAGCTTCTCGGGCGGCCCTTTTAGCGCGGAACATGTCCCAATCGACAAGGGTGGGAGCTCGAGCGCTACGACGCTTGGGGACAGTTGAAGCCACTATTTCCAATATGTAGTGATCGCTGCCGAAATTTTGCTGAGTGTTTATCCATGTTGGAGTGCCCGAATTTTTAGCAAAAGTCAGATCGGGAGTCGTATCCCTGGAAACACTGTTGCCGGAGCAGGTGGGGACTACTGGGTCTGTAAGAAGAGTCAACCCACACTGTTGTGCGGTGAGCCACAATTTTCGACCTTTAATGCCCTCCTGTGGGTACCCCCAAGCCGGGTGTTGCGCATTAAAGTCTCCCGTGAAAATGACGGGGTGATTGCCTGCAAGTTTCAGGGTCGCCTGAAAGAGCGGGCCGAAGCTTGCTTTCCGTAACTTTGGGCTGCTATAGACATTCAGCACAAACAGACTGTGGTCAGGTTTCCTAGGCGGAATTAATTCGACTAGCACGTGTGTGACATTTGTGACTGGGGTATCGTGCTGGACAACCGTAATATTTCGTTTGACGAGAGTCGTGACTCCAAGCGTGTCACCCCCCGATGAAAAGGATTGATATCCAGCTAGCTTGCTATTGGTTTGTGTCTCTTGTAGTGCGATTAAGTCCGGTGCGTCCCTATTGTGGAGGAATTGTTGGAGTACAGCTCGTTTGCGGTTAAATCCTCGGCAGTTCCACTGCCAGATGGTGTAGTTTGGTTGTGGCGCCATATTGTGCTAGTCTGATACCGCTTCAGAAGAAGCGGGTTTGCGAATTTTGACGGGAAAGAGCCTACTCTCTGCCTCCTGCTGCCAGGTGCCTAAGTTAAGTAATTCCTGCCGGTGTGTGCATAATTCTTCCATGATGGAAGTCATTGTAAGCTGCATTTGAATGAGGGTGTTGGTAGTCTGCGTTTGCGCTTCTTCAATTTTGTGAATGCTGTCGGCTAGCTTTTGGTCCTCGGAGAGGGAACCGCCCGCTTTTCGCTTAGGCGGGGGTGCCCGCGGTGATTGAACATGCATGTCCGCTCCGGCGGAGGTAGAAGGGGTAGGGTTATTGGCGCCAACGGTCACAGGCGGTGACCCAGTCTGCATTTGTTGCTGTTCTAGAGCGGCATTTTCTTTCTTTAGTTCCTCCACCTTGCGAAGTAATTTCCCTACCAGCACTTTCAGGTCTGCTAGCTCAGAGGGGTTGGAGTTAGATTTCTGGGAGGCTGTATCTGCCCAGCCTACCTTTTGCGTGCCGACGGCGTCCTGGTTCAAACAGGGGTTCCGTGGCTGGTGTGAAGGAGTCCTGGATTTGGAGGCGGACCGGCCTCTCTGTTGCAGTCGTGGAAAAGAGCTGGATCGATGTCTATAGTCCGTCCGCCCCCTGCTTTTGGAGCGGCTGCGTCGCTCTTTAGACTGCGGCGTCTCTTGGCTATGCTGGGTCAGATGTTGGCGTTCCTGTTCCCAGCGGCGTTTGGACACAATGTATAGAGTGCGGTAGATCTCGCGGCATTTGTTGCTGCCCAGCTCATGGCCCTTACCGCACAAGGCACACTTAGGCTCACAGGTATGCGTTTCAGGAGGGTTGGCCATGCCGCATCCGCGGCAGCGAGCGTTTTTCGGGTCCGGGCAAACGTCTCTGCGATGTCCGAGTTGTCCGCACAAAGAACACATTTCGTATTTTTTTTTGTAGAGGCAGCAACGAATCATGCCACCACCGAAGCTGATCCAACGGGGAACTCTCTCACCGTTGAAGAGAATGAGGACCGTCTGCGACTGCGCACCCATGCGCCGGACACCACATATTGGAGGATTTCTGGGATGCTGAAGGTTCGCTAGGATGACAGCGTCCGATAGATGTTTGGGAACGCCTTGGATCACTCCTTTACCACTGCCGTCCGGCGTGGCGACATACGAGGTGATGGCGATCTTGTTCTCGCCGTAGGTGAGCTCCTGGATGCTTAAGTAGCGTTCCACTCGTGCCGCGGAATGGGTGGCCACCAGTATGGTGTGTTGCTTGAAGTTGAGGAGCATGCAGTCTTCAGAAGATTCCGCCAAGGTTACACCCGCGGCATCACGAATGAGTTGAAAGATTCCGAGTTGGCCACAGCTCTCGAGTATACGGAGGCCGCCCGATGGCCGGAGTATCACCTTGGTTACGCCCTTGGGTAGGCGAGGTAAGTTCGACGCCACCGATTGTCGAGCAAGTCGTCGGCCAAGCTTTTCCGCAGAGGAGTCGGCAGATTGCCGCGTGCTGCCCTGTCCCTGGGCGCAATCGGTTCCATTGTGTGCCGCGGGGTCAGTCCTTCGGCGTTCGTGACCGGATAGTTGAGATTCACCGACAGTGAACCAACCATATTGGTGCGAAACTTCTTCGGGGGCTATATCAGTCCCCTCCACGGTGACTTCCATATCCAATGTGGGACGAAGATCCCAGTCAGAAAATGCGGCACAGCCTCGTCAGAGCGGGGTCGCTAGGCCTGGCGTAGGCCTAGCGGGCCGTGTGTACCGGCGAGAGCCGAATCGCAAAAAAGTTCGCACAAACAGGCAAAAAGGGACTTGCCGATGCGTTCGATGGCGTTATCCGAGCTTCAAACACGAAATCCAGGAGAGAGCGGTGTTGACCGTCGCTGAATTCAGCCGTGGGCATGGGTGAGGCGAGGAGCGTTCGCACGAGCGTCCGATCCACGCCACGTCCAGCCTAAAAGTCTTTCAGCGCTGAGTTGAACTTTTTTTCCACAGAGCAACAGAGTCGTTCCATAGAGTCATTGTGTCCTTGTCTCGAGCGCTACCGTTTTTCATCAACATAATGAACTTGTGGGGAAGACAGTGTGAGTCAACTATCGGTGTTAACAGGAGAGAAAATTAGGCATGCTATAATTGCACTTGTGTCAGTAATTTAAGCAGCGCAGCTTTTTTGTGCATAGCTCTCGTTGGGTTTCTGTTTGCGGCGACGGAAGCCACTTCGTGCGCGCAAACATGCTAGCTCGCATAGACGGCGTTGCCTAGATAGAACAAACCGGGTTCATGAAACATTGAAGAGGCGAAGAAATTTCCGCCAGTGCTCTTTTGAGCGCCATGAAGGTGGCCAACCTAACAAAACCAGCTTTACAGGTGCCCTTTAAAGTGTCTGGCATCTCTCTCACTGCCCCGGTAGCTGGTGAATTTGAAGCACTCTAAGCCTTGGCGTAGGCGTCGAAAACGAGACGCTACTAACATTGGCAAAGGACGCGTTGGGATATTCCAATCCAGTTCACTATTTATAAAAACAGAGCCATGCTACCATTCTCTTTTAATCAGCTGCATTACAACGGCGAAATAGCCAGTTAAATTCACTTAAATATTTAGGGCGATTGCAGCGAAAATAACTGATGCAGTTAGGCAAGAAATATCTAAGATGTGTTTCTGCTATGTACGCTAAAAATTGTGCTTCTAAACAGGCCCTATATTATACATTTTCTGTATGGAAACAATGCAAGTAATGGTGCGCGACGATAGAAATGAGGCTGAAAGTTCTCTGGCCCACAGTGCTAGCAAAAATTTTTTTTTGACCGAAAGACTGACTGTGTACTGAGGACTCCAATGCTTCGTCCATTATTTTCTGAACACAAAGAAAATAAGAAGGCAGACACTGTGTGGAAGGTCCATCCTCATTTTAAAACCAGGTGGTAGACTAAAAAAGGAATAAACAAAGGAATCGAAAGAAGACAGCACACTAGTGGCCGGTCGCCTCTGGTTAACATACTTTCATCGTCCTCATCCCCGCTTTACACTGCAATTCCAATCAGGTTCGTACCGGAAGTGTGAAATTTTTGACAAAATTTATTCGACGTTCCGGTCAACTTGAGTAATGTGTCTGCCTCAAATGAAATCACGTAAAGATTTAAAAATACGTGGTTGAATGCAAAGAACATCGGCTGGAAACACGCCTTTCACATATTTGCCAGCACTGGATCTCGGTACGAATGGGCAGCAGCTTTGCTGCTATGTATTTGTCAAGTATAGTGAAAACAAAACGCGCCCTGCATTTCGCACGGGAAAATCAGCAAAATTGACGGCAATGAGCTGGCCCATCAGCTCGCACGCGACACACTTTTCCGGGCACCGTTGATCCCCTGGCCCAAGCCCTCGGAGGACGGTGGGAGACACACCCTTCGCCGCACCATAAAAGAGGTCTACCTTGACCTCCGCCTCGACAAACGCCTTTACCCTCCCCCTCATCCATCACTCACGGTGCCGGAGTCTCGCCTTATGCGGCACGTTCAGATGAATGCAGTCATCAGCCCGTATCGCCTCTTTCTCTATCGCTATCGATCGGACCCTTCCTGTCCCAACTTCCCCTGTATCTATGCGGACCTTGCCCATTGCCTCTTCTTTTGCCCGGCTGCTCAGCAGTCGGGTTCCTTCCCCCCACCCTCTCTATCCATCACCACCTGGCTCGACTGGCTTGGCGCTGAAGGGGAAGAAGAACAGCGGCTTCTGGTCGCCCAGGCGGTCGACATGCTTGGCCTATAAATTATAGTCGAATAAAAGTCCTTTGCTACTACTACTAAGGAGCTACTATGATTGGGTTCTTTATCAGGTGAAAGAAGTACTTTAAATTACACGTTATGAGGCAGGACACTATCACGAGGTGTCAAAACAATACATCATATGATGATGCTATCTTACCCTGAATTGACAATTACGGCTAGTGTCTCATACCACCCGCCTTCGTAGCTATAAGCGTAATCGTGGGAACAGGCAGAACAAAGAGATCATTTTTGCATGCAATTGAACTCTGAAGTTTCCAGAAATTTTGGTAGATGTTCTATGCACATGCATAAAATTAATCCCGCCGCGGTGGCTCAGTGGTTACGGCGCTCGTCTGCTGGCCCGAAAGACACGGGTTCGATCCCGGCCGCTGCGGTCCAATTTCGATGGAGGCGACATTCTAGAGGCCCGTGTACTGTGCGATGTCAGTGCACGTTAAAGAACCGCAGGTGGTCGAAATTTCCCGAGCCCTGCACTACGGCGTCCCTCCCAACCTGAGTTGCTTCGGGACGTTAAACCACAATGAACCAAACCATAAAATTAGTGACCACGAAAATTTTTGCCATCTGTTTTAGGAACAGGACAATAAATGTTCAACTGCTGAGTACTCAATTGCAAAGGGGAGCTGCGAGTCACACTCCGGGTCAAAAAATTATATCCTACCGAGCTACCTTTGCCCTAATGCCAGCATTCAAAATCGCGCATTCCAGGACAACATCACTTCTCTCAGCGGAGGTCTCTACAAGGATCCCAGCCAAAACGCAGTAATCATGATTTCAAAAGAAAACGGGCTCCAGGTTGGGATTTTAACCTTTCTTAAACACTTTTCAATCAGCCCGCTCACCGCTACCCTCACTTAATACCAGAAAAGACCGCCACAATTTTATGCACTTTACATTAATCTTTTACCGGGTGAGAAGGTGCTGATAATTTCTAAACATTACCCTTAAATCTTAAATTTTTCGAACCCTTTCGTGTGTTCCTTCAGTAGGGTCAGAAGATGTGGTAGCATTAACGGTGTGGTTTTGATTCGGTATCCTTTAAATGGGTTGTATTAATTGAATCGCTCTTTTCTCTGCAGCTGCACAGCATGCTAGGTTTTTTGGGGAGTCATTTCTTTTACAATCCTTTACTAATGCTTTCAAAAACTAGTTTTTATGGATAGCACCTACCTTAAATTTGATCTCAAACAGTCGTCATTATTCATACTGAAAGCTCTCATAATATAATATAGCTTTTCGTGGAGAGGATGTTCGTATTAAGCATTCTTAATTCATAGCATTGCATGCACCAAATTTGATTAAGATTACAAGTCCACCTTAATTACAAATCGATGTGAAGTAAGCAGGCGTGTTGGTGTTAAAATGGCGAGTCGTCATCACAAATATAAAAATTTTCAGCTTTTTCCTGAGCAAAAAATAATTATACAAAGAAACCCAATAGTAGTTGTAGCTGGCGCTGCCCCTCTGGACGGACAGCTATTAAACCGCCTCATTGACATCAAGTTGGAGGATCTACAAGAATTCGAGAGTTATTTTCTCGGTGAGCAAGGTTTTCGGATCACTAACATGGATATGAGGGTTTATGGTTCATGTCAGACTCCCATATGGTTAAATAAGAAATTCACTACCAATAGAGAAGAATGACTTCTCGTTAAACACCACTGGTTCGCTTCAAACATGCCATACCTCGTAAGAGGTAGGTACGGGTGAAGTAACCCTTGATAGAAGCTCCCAAAGATAATATTTGAGTTCATCCTGTATGCCATCAACAAAATCTCTTCACATTCAACCATCACCTGGTGAAGAAAATGATTGTACGAATGTTTTCCTTCATAAGTTACTACAATAACAATGATTTGAACAATACTCTGAGGAAAACTTTATCCTATTTTGTTGTCATTAAAAAGTGGCGAGTGTATTTTTCTTACTGTGCTGATATTTGTTTGCTATTAAAATTGGCATTTATTTTGACAAAATTTATTTGAAGAACGGCACGTTTTCCCCTTACTGAAGACCGGAACAGACTGGGATGCCAGTTTAGAAGCGAAAGGTAGTGTCGCCAAGCCTAAGTTATCACCGCGAAAAAAAAAATGGTTTTGAAGAGACAACAACTTTTTTTGCGCCGCCACGGTGGGTCAGTGGTTACGGTGCTCGGCTGCTGACCCGAAAGACGCGGGTTCGATCCCGGCCGCGGCGGTTGAATTTCTTTGGAGGAGAAATTCTAGAGGTCCGTGTGCTGAGCGATGTCAGTGCACGTTAAAGAACCCCAGGTGGTCGAAATTTCCGGAGCCCTCCACTACGGCGTCCCTCATAGCCTTAGTCGCTTCGGGACGTTAAACCTCATAAACCAAACCAAACTTTGTTGCCTGAGCATATATTGGAGAAAAAATTTTTATTTCTCGACTCTTCCTAGCTTACGAAAGATTTTGTTGAAATCCTATTTTTTACAATCCTGCCGTGTGTCGACATTGGCCAACATAAAATGGTCCTCACTGCTTACTACTAGTCAGTCTATTTCATACTTCTCATCGTCCAAATATATATTGTCATATGTTGCTGGCGGCAGTTCGGCATGCAGGAAGAGAGCGAAAAGGCTTCCAAACGCAATTCTTAATCAGGCTGACTTGGGCCCGCCAACAGCAGAACGACTCGGCGGCGGTGTAGCAACAAGCATGCTCGTCAGTCCTCGAACAGAGTGCCCGCCGCTCTAGGCCGTGCACAATTAAAAGCTTGCATCCAACTTTGAGATACGGCGCACAATGTAACCACTACTGTATTTAACAACATAGAATCACCTAAACCTGGCTGCAATGATGAAATAACTTTATTGGCACCCGTCAAGGAATCAGAGGGCGAAAAAGACGAGTCTTGACCGCCGTCATCTTCCTCCCCTTTCAGCAGGCTGGGATCCCTTGGGATTCAGCGGCGTCCAGGGCCATACGGATGACTTCTTTTTGTTCTTCTTCTTTCTGGCTGGCCATTAAAGCCTCCCAGGACTCTATATTCCTGTCTGGTTCGTTGTGGCTAGGGCATGTCCACACCATGTGGATCATGTCTGCTATTTCATTACAATGTTTACACCTGGGGTCTTGGATCGCCGGATGCCATCTGCTTAGTGCGAGTGGGTTCGGAAAAACTCCCGCCTGTAACTTTCTCCATATGACCTCTTCCTTTTTGCTGAGGCCCTTGCATGCTCCAGGTAATGTCTGTCTTCCTAATCTGTAATGGCTAAGAATATCTTGGTACGTGTTCAGCTCCTCGCTCGTCTGAAGGGGCTCTCTGCTCGACGAGACCGCATTGGGGTCCCGGTGTGTGAGTCCTCGGGCCAATGCGTGCGCTGTCGTTTCCCCGGAGGCCCTCGTGGGCAGGAGTCCAAACAAGGTTAATTAGTTCTGCCGGTGTCGGGCCAGCATTCAGAATTTTGACTGCTTCGACAGATACCCTGCCTGCGTTGTAGTTGCGGATAGCCGATTTGGAATCTGTTATAATCACCCTGACATTTCGTTGAGTTAAAGCCAGCGCAATGGCTACCTCCTCAGCCGCTGTTGCATCTCTCTGTTGGGTGCTGCAGCACGAGACTCGGTCTCCGCCCTCCCTGGTCGCTAGGGCTACGAAACCCGTTCTGCCTTCATATTCCGCCGCGTCCGTGTAAACCACGTCCTGTCTATTGGCTAATTTTTTCAGCAGAGCTTTCGCTCTGTCCTTTCGCCTACCCTCATGGTGTACCGGATCCATATTCCTTGGGAGTGGTGGGATTCTGATTTTGTTCCTTATGTCTGTTGGGATATTCTCCGTGTGTTTGAGCCGCGCTCGAGGTTCGAAGCCTAGCTTTTCTAGTATTTTTAGCCCCGAATGGCTGCGTAGGAGTCGTTGTTGTTGCGCTACTCTGGTAGCCTCAATGAGCTCGTCTAGTCCTTCAAGATAAATCTGGTCGCCTCTTGCATCACAAATAAAGCGACAAAGCCGCGTGCTGGCTGCGTTGAACACGAACAAATAAACATTACAAAGCTTCGCGGCATTAGCCTCATCTTGAAGATGCATCGACCCGGTGCTTTACATTGAAGATTAATGTGGGTAAAAATAAACCCTGCGAATGCGAGTATAGAGTCCCTTACCGCTCATAATAAGGCTTTAGGCATACCAAATGTAAAACTTCTGGGAGTGTGCGGCGCAGCCGTGATGCTGTCGATCCTTGGGGGGCCACTTCGTAGTCAAGTTCTCCAAGTCGACGAAGGACCTTGAGCGGGCCGAAGTAGTGGCGCAGAAGCTTTTCCCTCCGCGGCGGCGAAAGGCGCACACCCATACACGGTTACCTGTCGTATTCTGCGTGGCGTCAGCGCAGGTTGTAGCGTATGGCGTCGGTGAGCTGTTGTTCCTTGATCCGTCATCTGGAAAGTCGTCGGGCTTCGTCTGCGCGAAGGAGGTAGGCGGCGACGTCGATGTTATCTTCTTCGGTAACGTGGGACAGCACGGTGTCTAGTGTGGTTGTGGCCACTTTGCCATAGGCGAGACCACTGTGGCGATTCATGAAAATATAATTATTTTTTCTTGCGGTCCGTTGCATCAAATAATTGCCGGATATGGGGATCTATTGTGGCAAAAGTTAATTTTGAGATTTTATGTACAACATTTAGATTGCACTAGCTGTGGTAGAGTGGTGAAAAAAATTCGGGGGTGGACTTTTGTTGACCTAAAGTGCGGTGAGGCAAAAGCCTTAAGCGCAGCGTTGCTTCGCCTCTGAGTATGGAACGCGGCAGCGTCTTGCAACGCTGCCAGGGAGTCCATGGTGAGGAAAAGTATCTCGCATATCTCGGCGGACATCTGAACCTCGCCGTAAGGGAAGGGAGGAAGATGGGAGTGAACGAAGACGCCGCATTAGCTAGATGCGCCTTTGTTCATTCCAAACCATCCAGCTGGCATGACGGAGTGGTTTGCGTGCTCGTCTCGCACTCCAGAGTCCGTGGTTCGATTCCCCAACTCGACCAATTTCCTGGTCAGTTTTATTTATTTACGAGGTCTGAATAGAAAGGTTATTTAGGCTAATCGGTCTTTACCATTGTTCTAATGCCATGCATCATGTCCTGTCACTCACCTGTCAAGTGATGGAACTCTCTAGAATATTCGACACAATGCATATGAAACGCCTAGAAACGTCTAACTATTGTTGATGGTTAATGATATTAAGCATGACTTGCACATTTCGTTACACTAGTTAATGTCTGGTTAGTTTTTGTTAACTTGACCTTAATTGGTACACTGATTAATTAGTGTTAGCTAAGTTACAGCCGCTGTGCACAGTCCCACATGCCACTTCTTAACTGCTACTAATTACAAATTGGTCCTTTAGTCATTAAGCACAATTATATAATCATGAAATCCCTCTGTATCATGTTCGATGTCTTTCGATTGCACCCGATTAAGTATTGATTGGCTATTGATTGGCAAATGCCCATATAAGAGATGCATCCGAAACGCGGACAAATTTGCTAGCACGTCTGGGTCACGACAGTATGAGGCATTAAATGCTTTTGAACTGCACGGAGTCGGTGTACCCGGGTTCGAATCCTGCCGCGACGCGTTTCGATGGAGGCGAAGCAAAAAAAGGCGCCCGTGTGCTGTGCGATGTCAGTGTCCGTTAAAGATCCCCAGGTGGCCGAAATTATTCCGGAGACCCGCCGCGGTGGCTCAATGGTAAGGTGCTCGTCTATCGAGCCGGAGTAAACCCGACCGCGGCGGCCACGTTTCGATGGAGGCGAAACGCAAGAGGCGCCCGTGTGCTGTTTGATGTCAGTGCACGTTTAGGATCCCCAGGTGGTCGAAATTATTCCGGAGACGAGCTCGCGAACCACACCGGCAACCGTCGTTCATGGAATAGCACCAAAGACTGCTTGACCAGCTACAACGAAATTACCAAGGCCCTCTGCCTGGCCCGCCGAACCTTCCCACCGCCCAGCGATAAGCTGGACAGGGCGCGCGCGGCGGCCCTCAGACAACTGCAGACGCTCACCCACCCCAACCCGGAACTATACCACAGGCTCTACCCCGGTACATACCCGACAAATATATGCAAAGTCTGCCACGCCAATACAGCCACTTTAACTCACATGCTCTGGGACTGTAACAAAAACCTGCACGGTGCTAATTCCGGAACCCTCCCGCCGCGGTTGGCCGCTGCCTTGCGCAGCCCCAGCTCCGGAGACCAACTCTGGGCCGTCCAGCAGGCCCGCGAGGCGACGGCGAGGCAACGCCTCGTTTTCCCCACGTGGGTGGTGGTGGTGGTGAAAACATTTATTCAGAATGGACAGGAGAGAGAGAGATATAGAAAACTTTATTACAACAGGAATTCGGGGCACGCCCCAGGGTCCCTGCACGACCCCACTGCACTCAAGTGTTTATGTTCCTGAGGTCCATAACACTGGCAGCCCGGCCGGTGGCGATGGTCTGCACGGCCGGGTCCTCCGAGCGCAGCAGGGTCTCCCAGCCCTCCCAGGTCTTCAGGTTCTCTAGGTCCCGCGGGGGAGGGTCCGCCGGGCAGAGGGAAAGGATGTGGAGGGAAGAAGCGAAGGGTTCTGGGCATAGGGCGCATGCCGGAGTAGGGAAGGAGGGATGATAGTGGGCTAGGGTAAGGGGCGAGGGGAGAGTGTGTGTCTGTAATCTGCGCCAGAGTGTTGCGTGTCTGTTATCTAGGGAGGGATGGGGCGGAGGATAGAGCTGGCGTGAGGCTCTGTATACCTGGGTCAGCTCACTGAATGAGTGCATGCGCTCCTTCGTGAATCCCGGATCCGAGGCCACCTGAGCCCGGTTTAAAGAACCTCGGGCTAAAAGGTTGGCGGCCTCGTTTTCGGGATTCCCGGAGTGCGCAGGCACCCATATTAGCTCCACTTGGCGGGGCGGGGGTGCATCGGGCGAGTCCAGTATGCCAGAAGCAGGGACATGGATTCGGCCTCGAGCAAAATTTAGAATCGCAGTTTTTGAATCACTGAAAATGTACCGGGCTTCCGTGCGGGTGATTGCGAGTGCAATGGCGGCTTCCTCTGCAGCCTCTGGGGAGGTGTTGGGAGGGAGAGGTAGTGTGATGAGGGCAGATAAAGAGGAGTCCACCACAGTGGATCGTGGGAGACCTAAGGCCCCGTCGGCGAAAGCTCTGCAGGACTATAAATAAAGTTGTTACCAACCAATTTACCTCCACTATGGCACCTCCTTCTCTCTCTCTTCTTTCACTCCAATCTTCCTCCGTTCCCTCACTGTGCGTTTCAGGTGTCCACCGAGATATGTGAGATAGATACTGCGTCATTTCCTCTCCTCAAAAACCAATTTACCTCCACTACGGCACCTCTTTCTCTCTCTCTCTTCTTTCACTCCAATCTTCCCCCTTCCCTTACGGCGCGGTTCAGGTGTCCGCCGAGAGATGTGAGACGGATACTGCGCCATTTCCTCTCCTCAAAAACCAATTTACCTCCACTACGGCACCTCTTTCTTGGTTTCCTTTCCCTCCCTCCTTCATCCCTTATCGTTATGGGTGCCCACCGAGATAAGTGAGTCAGTTTCTGCGACATTTCTTTTCCTCAAAACCGGAAACATTTTTTATTTAGGCATAATGTCACAAACCACACAGCGGTGGCCCAGTGGTTAAGGCGCTCGTATACTAAGCCGCAGTACCCGGGTTCGAACCCTACCGTGGCGGCCGCGTTCCGATGGAGGCGAAATGCGAATGGCGTCCATGTGCTGTGCGATGACAACGAACGTTAAAGATCCCCAGGTGGACGAAATTATTCATGGTACAGGGGAAATGACCTCCTGCGCTTCAGTGGGAGTGTCGGGGATAGCGGAGGCCGAAGAGATTGCCGTCGCGCTGGCGGTAGCCGAAGGCTATAGAAGAGGCCGCTCCCTGAACATTCTAACGGACTCGAAAGAAACATGCAAGAGTTATACGAAGGGCAACATTAGCGGCATCGCCCTTAGGATCATCGGCGAGGCGGCAGCTTCCGCTGGAAAAACGCCTATACAGCATATCATCTGGGTGCCAGCTCACGCAGGCGTAGCAGGAAACGAAAGGGCGGACAGCCTGGCTCGAGGGCTCACTTACCGAGCAGGCTTATCGGACGCCCCGGAGTTACGGCTACTCACGTGCGAGGGAGGCTACGCAGAGACCCTACAACTTTATAGGGGAACTAGATTGAGGTATCCACCACCACACAGAGCACTGACTAGGGAAGAGGCTGTAGGATGGCGTAGGCTACAGACGAACACTTTTCCTAACCTGTACATATACAGCAAAATGTCACCAACGCAATTCAGATCAGACTGTCCCTGGTGCGGCGGTACACCTACACTCTATCACATTACCTGGGAGTGCGAAAGAAACATAGCATTCCACAATTATCAAACACCGAGTGAGGAGCAATGGGAGAGCTGTCTCTCCAGCAGCGAGCTCGAGGTCCAGAGGGCCTTGGTACAGCACGCTGTTGAAGCGGCACGACTCAGTGGAGCCCTGGACTGAGGGCCCACCCTTGCTCGAAGACTCAAGTCGCCAGCGCCCAAGCAGGACGACCAAGAAGTCTTCATCTCCGCGAATCTCTTGAAAGAGCAATAAAAGTTTTCTCTCTCTCTCTCTCTCTCTCTCCGGCGCCCTGCACTACAGCACACCTATCTTCGTTTCTTCTTTCACTCCCTCCATTGTCCCTTGCTGACGGCGCGGTTTGGGTGGCCACCGAGATATGTGAGAGAGATACTGTGCCATTTCCTCTCCTCAAAACCAATTTTTCAGCGTCCAAGAGCGATCCCTGCGGTGCCCCTTACACTAATTTTCTGCAGAACTTTGCAAAGCAATTCTGGCGCATTTTGCTCTTAAGATGGGTGCCAGGTTCAATAACAACATCTTAGTAGACATGATTTAGAGTTGGAATAACGTCTAATAAAGAAGCATCGTTTCAAAATGCTTCAATATTTCAGCTACATCTGCGGGCTTAACTGCGCAGTTAACTGCGTTGCTTACGAAGATGTGTAGTGTAGAAAATTCAGATATGTATCCCCAAAGCGCTTTACACAGTAAGCTTCACAGCCAGGATGGACAGAACCTCGAAGCGTTCTCTGCACCATGCTTTGCTGTTATGGTGAATGGTGATCTCGGTATAGGTTTCGCATTGATGTTTGAAACAAGTATGTGATTGAAATTCACAGCGTGCGTTCATAATTCATCTTCATCAGCTTCTCTAGGCCCACCGACAGGCCCAATACATGAGGCTAACAAAAAATTGACGGGGGCTTAGCTTTGGTTAAGCCTGGAAGGATGCGAAAGCGCGCAGCGCCAACCTCATGCCTCGGGAAGCTCCTCGAGCATGTTGTGTTAGCGAGACTCACAAGTCACATGGCGGACAACAATCTTTACCCGCATAGCATGCTGGGATTTCGCCCCCATCTATCTACACAGGACGCCATGCTGCAACTCAGACACGACATTTTCGACCCGCTTCTTCCAGGTCACACCAAGGCAGTCTTAGCTTTGGATCTCTCCAAAGCTTTTCATCGCATTGAACATCAGGCGATCATGACTGCTCTATCCCCATTGAATGTGGGTGTGCGCACGCACGCCTACATTCAAGCATTCCTGACTGACCGCACGGCTGAGATACACTTCGGCCCTCTGTCTTCGCCCTCCTACACGCTTCAAAGCATCGGCACGCCTCAAGGGTCCGTCCTCTCCCCCTTTTTGTTTAACATTACGCTCATCGCCCTCGCCCGAAAATTGTCAACTATTCCCCACCTTAAGCACACTCTTTATGCCGACGATATCACCCTATGGACCACCCACGGCGGTGACGGCGGCATGGAGAACACCTTACAGGAAGCAGCCACACTCACGAAAAATTATGCACGGACCATTGTACTGTCTTGCTCCCCAGAGAAGTCCGAACTCTTCCTCATCCGGCCTAAGAACCACCGCTGCCCACGCTCCCCCATTGCCATTGAACTGAATGGTGACCCGGTACCTGAGGTCTGCACCCTCCGTGTGTTGGGCCTGCACATCCTGAACGATGGCAAAAAAATTCGCTGTGGCTTAGCTTGGTTAAGCCCGGTAATTGCGAAAGCAGTATCCGTACCTACGCCATGGTTCAGCTGGTAGTGTAGCTGGTGGTGGTGCTTGTGGTTAGACTTGTGGTGGTGCATCTGTTATACAATCCAACCCAATCCAATCCAATCCAATCCAATCTAATCTAATCTATTCTAATCCAATCCAATCCAGTCAGGCCGCCGTTCATGTGCACCGCCGTCGCACACGGACGGCGCGAGATCGCGAAGCAATGTTAAGCCGCTGGTGGTTCGCACAGCTACTGCTTTCTAGCGACGTGAGTCGAGCCTATCCTCTTCAGCGTAACGCCACAATCGCGCTCCTAGCGGAGAGCGCAGGAGTTAGGCGCCGGTGGTGGCACCGCCGCGGCTTGCGACGGCGCGAGTCGGTCGCCCTTCTCTTCGACGTGATGTCACACATGACGTCACACAGAGGTCAACTAAAGGTCAATGGTGGCACCACCGCGCCACGGCAAAGGCTGAAAGTGCTAGTAAAGCTTTCGCTTTAAAACACCACCCTCAAGAAACTCAAGCAGGTTGTAGGCGCGAAATCGCACCTTATCCGCTGGGTTGCGGGACGTCATAGAGGAATGAAGCAGCGCGACCTATGTCGCCTCATTCATGCCTTTGGCCTCAGTCGTGTGCTGTAGAGAGAGAGAGAGAGAGAGAAAACTTTATTTACGAAGGAACTCGGGGCACGCCCCAGGGTCCCCGCACGACCCCACTGCACTCAAGTGTTTATGTTCCTGAGGTCCATAACACTGGCAGCACGGCCGGTGGCGATGGTCTGCACGGCAGGGTCCTCCGAGCGCAGCAGGGTCTCCCAGTCCTCTCAGGTCTTGAGGTTCTCTAGGTCCCGCGGGAGAGGGTCCGCCGGGCAGAGGGAAAGGATGTGGAGGGAAGAAGCGAATGGTTCTGGGCATAGGGCGCAAGCAGGAGTGGGGAAGGAGGGATGATAGTGGGTTAGGGTAAGGGGCGAGGGGAGAGTATGTGTTTGTAATCTGCGCCAGAGTGTTGCGTGTCTGTTATCTAGGGAGGGGTGGGGCGGGGGGTAGAGCTGGCGAGAGGCTCTGTATGCCTGGGTCAGCTCACTGAATGAGTGCATGCGATCCTTCGTGAATCCCCGATCCGAGGCCACCTGAGCCCGGTTTAAAGAACCTCGGGCTAAAAGGTTGGCGGCCTCGTTTCCGGGATTCCCGGAGTGCGCAGGCACCCATATCAGCTCCACTTGGCGGGGCGGGGGTGCATCGGGCGAGTCCAGTATGCCAAAAGCAGGGACATGAACTCGGCCTTGAGCAAAATTTAGAATCGCAGTTTTAGAGTCAGTTAAAATATAGCGGGCTTCCGTGCGGGTTAAAGCAAGTGCAATGGCGGCTTCCTCTGCAGCCTCTGGGGACGTGTCTGGAGGGAGAGGTAGTGTTAGGAGGGTGGATGAAGAGGAGTCCACCGCAGCTGCTGTCGCTTCATCACCCGTGCAGGCAGCGTCCACCCATACGGCGTCCGGCTGGGGGCCGTACGCTCGATGGAGTGCCTTCGCACGGGCTCTGCGGCGCTGCTCATGGTGGGACGGGTGCATATTCCTCGGGAGCGGCCTGATGAGAAGCTCTCGGTGAAGGGATCGTGGGATGGCGAGGAGGGTTGGGTCGTTGGCCGGTATTTTGATTCCCAGGGAGTCCAGGATATACCGACCTGTGGAAGTTTTTGTGAGCCTGATGTATTGGGCCTGTCGGTGGGCCTCCACCAGTTCCCCGATCGTGTTGTGGAGGCCCAGGCCTAGTAATCTTTCTGTGGGTGTGTTGAGGGGAAGATGAAGTGCTACCTTGAATGCCTTGCGAATGAAAGCATCCAAAGCGTTTGTGTCATGTTTGGATAGTTGTAAGTATGAGGTAGTGTACAGTACACGGCTGAGGACAAAGGCATGAACGAGGCGACATAGGTCGCGCTCGTTCATGCCTCTATGATGTCCCGAAACCCTGCGGATGAGGTGCGATATCGCGCCTGCAACCTGCTTGAGTTTCTTGAGGGTAGTGGTGTTTTTGCCATCATTCTGGATGTGCAGGCCCAATACACGGAGGGTGCTAACCTCAGGTACCGGGTAACCATTCAATTCAATGGCAATGGGGGAGCGGGGACAGCGGCGGTTCTTAGGCCGGATGAGGAGCAGTTCGGACTTCTCTGGGGAGCAAGACAGTCCGATGGTCCGTGCGTAATTTTGGGTGAGGGTGGCTGCTTTCTGTAAGGTGTTCTCTATGTCGCCGCCACTGCCGTGGGTGGTCCACAGGGTGATATCGTCGGCATAAAGAGTGTGCTTGAGGTGGGGAATAGTTCCCAATTTCCGGGCGAGGGGTATGAGGGTTATGTTAAAGAGAAAGGGGGAAAGGATGGACCCTTGAGGGGTGCCGATACTCTGAAGTGTGTAGGAGGGGGAAGACAGAGGGCCGAAGTGTATCTCAGCCGTGCGGTCAGTCAGGAATGCTTGAATGTAGGCATACGTGCGCACACCCACATTCAATGGGGATAGAGCAGTCATGATCGCCTGATGTTCAATGCGATCAAAAGCTTTGGAGAGATCCAAAGCTAAGACTGCCTTGGTGTGACCTGGAAGAAGCGGGTGAAAAAGGTCGTGTGTGAGTTGCAGCATGGCATCCTGTGCGGATAGATGAGGGCGGAATCCCACCATGCTGTGCGGGTAGAGATTGTTGTCCGCCATGTGGCTTGTGAGTCTCGCTAACACAACATGCTCGAGGAGCTTCCCGAGGCATGAGGTTAGCGAAATCGGGCGAAGGTTTTGAATGGTGAGTGGTTTGTTGGGTTTTGGTATAAATATTACCTTCGCGTGGCGCCAGGACTGCGGGAGGTTACCCTCCCTCCAGCACTGGTTGAAGTATTTCGTAATGTGGGTGATCGATCGGTCATCCAGATTACGGAGCATGGAGTTTTGATTTGGTCTGCACCAGGTGCGGAGTTGGCGCGGAGAATTAGGAGGGCCGCTCTGACTTCCGTCTCTGTGATGTCGGTGTCGAGTGTGGGATTTGGTTGTCCTGTGTAGTGGGGTAGAGGTGTGGGGCCGCCTGGAGATGTGTACGTGGTTTGAAGTGTGTCTAAGAGGGTGTCGGGATCGTCAATGTGTTCATGTATGAGGCGTGTCACGTGGTGCTGTGCTGCTGATTTGGTGCGTGTGGGGTCAATGAGGTGTCGGTGGAGTTGAAATGCCCGTTTGCTGGACAGGTTACCGGCGATGCCGTCACATATCTGTCCCCAGTTGGATCGACAGAGCTCCTCAGAGTGCTGTTGGATTTGTGTCTGCAGCGCGGCCAACCGCTTTTTAAGCGTTCTGTTGTGTTTGTTGCCTTTCCAGCGTTCCAGGATGCTGTGATAAGCCTCCCAGAGGTGGGCTAGGCGTGTGTCAAGGGTCGGTGTTTCGGTTGTAGTTTCAGTGTGTCGCGTGTTGTGGTGAACGTCATGCTTGAGTGATTGCACCCATGCATCGATGTCTGCGATGGGAGTGTCTGGGAGGGCGGTGCGTGCAGCGCGAAAAGCATCCCAGTTAATGAGTTCGTGTGTCATATTTGCGTGACGGGGTGGTTTGTATGGGACAGTGATTTGTATAATGTAATGATCACTGCCCAGTGTATGTTGTGTTCTGTTCCAGGTAACGCCGCGGATACAGCGGCTCAGCGTCAGGTCCGGACTGGTGTCCATGCTGACACTGTTGCCGATCTGCGTAGGCGTCTGAAACGTGTTGTGCACAGTGAGTTGGAGGTTCTGCAGGAGCAGCCAGAGGCTGCGACCTCGATGTGTCGTGGTTGTGTATCCCCAGTCAGTATGCTGACTGTTGAAGTCGCCACCGATGAGTAGGTGATGTTTCCCTGCTAGATGGTGTAGCTTTCGCAGAAGTGATTCTAGCGGGGCCATCGGCAGGGACGGGGGGTGGTATATGTTTGCTATAAATATAGAAGGAGGTGAATGTGTGTGATGTTTAATTTCCGTGATCACGCAGGGCGTCTCAGACGTAACGTGATGAGTTTTGTAGGTGAGGCTGCGGTGGATGAGTGTGGACGCCCTGGGTGTGTTAGTGGTATCCGAGTGTGTAGATGTGTAGCTGGGGAGGGTTGCTCGTGTGCTGTACACCACCCCATATTTACAACTATCCCAAATTGACATAAATGCTTTGGATGCTTTGATTCGCAAGGCATTCAGTCTAGCACTTCATCTTCCCCTCAACACACCACAGACAGATTAGTAGGCCTGGGACTCCACGACACGATCGGGGAACTGGTGGAGGCCCACCGACAGGCCGAATACATCAGGCTCACACACACATACACAGGTCGGTATATCCTGGACTCCCTAGGAATCAAAATACCGGCCAACGACCCAACCCTCATCGCCATCCCACGACCCCTTCACCGGGAGCTCCTCATCAGGCCGCTCCCGAGGAATATGCACCCGCCCCACCATGGGCAGCGCCGCAGAGCACGTGCGAAGGCACTCCATCTAGCGTACGGCCCCGAGCCGAACGCCGTATGGGTGGACGCTGCCTGCACGGGTGATGAAGCCACAGCAGGCGTGGTGGACTCCTCTTTATCCACCCTACTCACACTATCTCTCCCTCCAGACACCTCCCCAGAGGCTGCAGAGGGAGCCGCCATTGTATTTTCTATCACCCGCACGGAAGCTAGGTACATTTTAAGTGATTCGAAAACGGCGATACTAAATTTTGCTCGAGGCCGAGTCCATATCCCTGCTTTTGGCATACTGGACTCGCCCGATGCACCCCCGCCCCGCCAAGTGGAGCTGATATGGGTGCCCGCGCACTCCGGGAATCCCGGAAACGAGGCCGCCAACCTTTTAGCCCGAGGTTCTTTAAACCGGGCTCAGGTGGCCTCGGATCGGGGATTCGCGAAGGAGCGCATGCACTCATTCAGCGAGCTGACGCAGGCCTACAGAGCCTCACGACAGCTCTACCCCCGCGTCACCCCTCCCTAGATAACAGACACGCAACACTGGCTCAGATTACAGACAAACACTCTCCCCGCGCCCCTTACCCTAGCCCACTATCATCCCTCCTTCCCTACTCCGGCATGCGCCCTATGCCCAGAACCCTTCGCTTCTTCCCTCCACATCCTTTTTCTCTGACCGGCGGACTGTCCCCCGCGGGACCTAGAGAACCTCAAGACCTGGGAGGACTGGGAGACCCTGCTGCGCTCGGAGGACCTGGCCGTGCAGACCATCGCCACCGGCTGTGCTGCCAGTGTTATGGACCTTAGGAACATAAACACCTGAGTGCAGTGGGGTCGTGCGGGGACCCTGGGGCGTGCCCCGAATTCCTGTTGAAATAAAATTTCTCTCTCTCTCTCTCTCTCTCTAGGCCCTGCAGAAAAATCGCCTGTCCGATGTATCTGAAATTAAGAGCGTACTTTCGGTCTGTAATAAAATTGTGAACAGTATATTCATTCCTACCCTTCTAAAAAAGGCAGTGGCTTAGCTCTGCTATGCCAGGATATACGTAGTGTCAGGTATCGGTATATCTTCGTTTAGCTTTATGTTATTAGCTTGCTTTCGCCCCTGTTCAACCTTGAAATTCTGGTAGTGTAAGTACGAATATATTAAACACGAGGCAATGTATCGTATCAATTGTGAGGCGTTTATTTATGGTTTTTCTTGTTCTCCTTGTTGGTGAATCCATAGGCCGTCGGCGGTCGTTGTGTTCATTGGCGTTGGCGTTGACGTTTTGCACTCCTATTATTAAGGCACAAGCCTTTAATGCCTCATGCTGTCGTTAGCAATCCGTGTCGGAAGCCGTGTCTGCGTCCGTGTCAACAGATCTGTCCGCGTTTTGACGGGTGTCCACCGACATATGAGAGATAGTTACTGCATAATTTCCTTTCCTCAAATACAGTTTTCAGTTTCTTCATTACGAACGCCGCCGCGGTGGCTCAGTGGCTATGGTGCTCGGCTGCTGTCCCGAAAGACGCGGGTTCGATCCCGGCCGCGGCGGTTGAATTTCTTTGGAGGAGAAATTCGAGGCCCGTGTACTGTGCGATGTCAGTGCACGTTAAAGAAACCCAGGTGGTCGAAATTTCCGGAGCCCTCCACTACGGCGTCTCTCATAGCCTTAGTCGCTTTGGGACGTTAAACCCCATAAACCAACCAACCATCTTCATTACGGCCCCTCTTTCTCTTTCTTCTTTCACTCCCACTTCCTTCCTTCCTGTACGGTGCGGTTCGGGTGTCCACCGAGATGACAGAGCATTTCCTTTCCTCAAAAAGTGTTGCGTTCAAAGGGCAAGGCATCGCGCCGAAGGGGTGGTGGCGTTCCTCCCTTCCTGTTCGGTGCGGTTCGGGTGTCCACCGAGATGACAGAGAGAGAATTACTGCACCATTTCCTTTCCTAAAAAAGTTGCGTTCAAAGGGCAAGGCATCGCGCCGAAGGGGTGGTGGCGTTCCACTCTTCCTGTACGGTGCGGTTCGGGTGTCCAGCGAGATGACAGAGAATTACTGCGTAATTTCGTTTCCTCAAAAAAATATTACCGACGAATACGTTACTTCCTAATGCGAAATTTGAGCGCAGCAAATAAGCTGTTTCACCTTTTCGATAGATTGAGGCAAAGAAATCGAGCAACACATGTATGCGCTATCACAGAATTTTTTTTAGAGCGCAGCTCTTTGGCGTCCGTTCCTGGGTTTCGCGTCGTCGTCGGCGTCAGCGTTGTCGTCGGCCTCGTAACCAGCTCCGCCCCCCTTTCATCCCCCCAGCGCTATCGGCGTCAGCGGCATCAGTCAGTCGCTGCTATCTCTTCCCTCCTCCCTTTATCGTGTTGTCCGCTTGCTGCGCGCGCTTCTGCCCCCATCGTTTGCCGCTGGGTGTACACGCCGCCCCCCTCCCCCCTCTTCCTGCGAGTCTCCGGTTGTCAAAGCGCCGGCTCGAACTTAATTCCTTTCTTCGCTCCTCCTCCAATGCAACCCCTGTGCGGTGTCAATCAGAGAGCCAGATCGGTGGCGGCGGATCTGTATATGTGCACCGCCCGAGCCGAAATTGCGAATACGTGTGAAAAATAAAAAAATCTCTGCCTCTCCCGTAAACGAGAGTAGAGTAAGCATGAAATGTTTACGGGCCTAATGTCATCTCGGTGGACACCCGAACCGCACCGTAAAGGAAGGGAGGAATGCCACCACCCGTTCGGCGCGATGCCTTGCCCTTTGAACGCAGCGCTTCTCCCCCGGATCACGTATGACAACGAAGTGTAACGTGGCATTTATGTGCTTTTTGCACGCGTTATTAGAAATCGGAAATTATAATTCCGTGCATTATCAAACCCACAGCTCCACTGATATCTTGATAAACATTGAGAAGGCACTGGCAGCAGTTATTTTTTGTCTCGTTTGGAGACCAACCCGCGCTTGCATGCCGGTCGCGTAGGAGGGCTTAGAGAGTCTCGTTAAATCTCGTTAAGTCTCGTACGGTGCCAGGATGTTCTCGTTTCAGAGCCCGGATGAGTGGATTTCAGTGCCCGGATGATGGCTCTCGGTCTCGGCGTGACGTCACCACACTGCCGACAACGGGAGCTAAAAGCATTTCATGCTTAAAAAAAATTCTGTGATAGCGCATACATGTGTTGCTCGATTTCTTTGCCTCAATCTATCGAAAAGGTGAAACAGCTTATTTGCTGCGCTCAAATTTCGCATTAGGAAGTAACGTAATCGTCGGTAATTTTTTAGCAGACGGAGGACTTCCATCGGTCGTCTCGCTCATGGCTCAGAAAGAACTGGCAGATAATTTCGCAGTGGCGAACGGCAGCGGCAATTTCGGCTCGGGCGGTGCACATATACAGATCCGCCGCCACCGATCTGGCTCTCTGATTGCCACCGCACAGGGCGAACGGCAGCGGCAATTTCGGCTCGAGCGGTGCACATATACAGATCCGCCGCCACCGATCTGGCTCTCTGATTGCCACCGCACAGGGGTTGCATTGGAGGTGGTGGTGGTGAAAAACATTTATGGGAAATTAAGTTTTTTACAGAAAGGTGATTGGGGTAGGACCCTATTGGCCCTTTCCCCTTACAATACTGGGTGGAGCCCCTATTCCGGTGCCCCATTGGCAAGCAACGCCGCCCGCGTCCGTTGAACCAAAGCCTGTTGGCTTTTTAGGTCTTGACAGCCGAGCAGGGCCGCCTCCCAGTCCTCTCTGGTGGGGTTGAGGTTGGGGGGGATAGATGGGTTTGACTGACACGCCCAAACCATGTGGAAGGTGTCAGCCACCTCCCCACAGAACTGGCACGCGCCATCAAAGGATGTATTGAAATGTTTAAGCACCGCCGGGCACAGCACAGTGTTAGTAAGAATTTTGATGAGGAGGCGCTCGTCAGCGCGATCCAGACCCTTACAAGGGGCCGGGTAGCGCCGGTGCTCCTCCTTGTAGTAATCGGTGATTTGTTTGAATGTAAGGGCCAGATTGTCTGATTGGGAGTACCCTTCTAAGGACAGGGAGATAGCCCGGGGAGAGAGTGCGCGGGCGGCCTGATCGGCCTGTTCGTTTCCCTGGAGTCCCTGGTGACCGGGGGCCCAAATCAGGTTGCGTGGAGTTGGATCTTCGCATCGACAGCTATATTCCAGTATGCGCCAGGCAAGCGGGGGAGCCCAGCCCAACTCGTAGTTCCGACAGGCCCCTCGCGAGTCGGTGATGATGTGTTTTGACTTGGGATTCGTGAGAGCCAGAGCAATGGCAATCTCCTCCGCGTGTGTTGCGTTGTAGGCTTTGAAAGTGAGCCCGTTAACTGTGTTTGTGTTGTGTACGACTGCGGCCGTGTACCACCCCCCGTGGTGTGGGCCGGTAACGTCCACGTAATACACGTGTTCTTGGTTACCATAGTATCGCGCCAACGCTTCCGCGCGCGCCTGGCGACGACCGCTATGGTCTTCTCTGGACATGTTGCGGGGAAGGGGTCGGACCCGGAGGGCGCGTCTCCAGGGTTCTGGCACTCTCTCCCTTTCCTCAATGTGGTAGTCATGTTTGATGTGTAGCCGGTCCAAGAGGCGGCGACCGGACGTGGTCTGTGAAAGACGCGTGTATTGGTTGACTAAGTGGGCTTCTCGAAGCTCCCTAAATGTGTTCACCACGCCCAAAGCCAGAAGCCTCTGGTTGGACGTGGTGACCGGGAGATCGAGAGACCGCTTGATGACTTTCCGCAGGGTGACCTCCAGTTGGTCATCATCGTGTTTGCGCAGGTGCAAGTAGGGAGTTGAGTAGAGGATTCTACTCGTTACGAAAGCATGGGCAAGCCGCAGTGCATCCTTGCTTCGTAATCCGCCCCGCTTGTTGGAGACCCGGCGGACCATGCGGCCCACCTGGTCTCCCACCGTTCGAAGTTTGGCTAGGGTGGTGTCGACTCTGCGTTGGTGGTGTATGAAGAGGCCAAGGACGCGGATCTCCTTGGCCTCCCGGATCGGTCCCGAGGGGAGACTGATGCGAAGCGGTGTTGTGTCCCGAGGGGAGGGACGTAAGTGCACAAATTCTGATTTAGCTGGGGCGCACTGGAGTCCGCAGTAGGCCGCGTAGTCGTTGACTAGGGTTGCCGCTGCTTGCAGGCAGGACTCCATGTGGCCCAGGTTACCTTGCGTGGCCCAGATTGTAATGTCATCCGCATAAAGAGCGTGATGTATCCCGGGCAGAGAAGACAATTTGGAGGGAAGACGAAGCATTGCCAAATTGAAGAGCAGGGGAGACAGGACCGCGCCTTGAGGTGTTCCCCTCGAGCCGATGGTGTATGGCCCGTGTTCCGCATCTTGTATGCGTATATAGGCTTGACGGTCTGTAAGAAATTGTCTTATGTAATGGAATGTTTTGTGGCCACAGTTGGTGTTACTGAGGTGGTCCAGGATTACTTCATGTTTGACGTTGTCGAATGCGCCTTTAAGATCCAAGGCCAGGACCACCTTGTCGTTGTGGGGACATTCTACAGGATCTAAAATGTCGTGGTGGAGCTGCAGAAGTATATCCTTTGCTGTCTTGTGAGGACGAAAACCGAACATAGTGTCCGCGAAAATGTGCTGTGTTTCGAGATAATCGGAGAGTCTGTCACGCACCATCGTCTCCATCAGCTTGCCGACACAAGACGTGAGGGAGATGGGGCGAAGGTTCTCCACATCAATGGGTTTGCCGGCCTTCGGAATGAAGGTCACGAGAGCCGATTTCCAATCGAGAGGGAGAGGAGTCTCTCCGTCCCAAATGCTATTGATGTATTTGAGGAGCGCGGCGTAGGCTGCGTCGGGAAGGTTGGCCAAGAGCTTGACCGTAACCTTGTCGCGCCCGGGTGCAGTGCCCCGCTTCATCTTGCTTAAGGCCGCCCGGAGGTCGTGGAGCTGGAACGGAGTGTCCAGCTCCATGTTCTCGTCGCCTGCATAAGAGTACGCCGCCGGCCGGGGGTCCTTAGTGGTGCACAGGTATCGATCCCTGAGCGTGTGCGCTAGCTGTGTTGTCGATCCTTTAAAGTTGTGCAAGGCCCTATGTAAGTGGCGTTGGGTTACCGTGCGTGTTTGTATTGGATCAATGAGAGCGCGGAATAGGCGCCACGTGTTGCGGCCAGACATCTGGCGCGCAGCCGCGTTGCACCGGTCCACCCAGTTAGTGTCGGCTAGCTGAGTAGCATATTCTGCTGCCTGTTGTGTGAGTTCGAGGATGCGTTTCTTTAGGCGTCTGTTATGTTTCTGTTTCTTCCATCGTTTGGTGAGGCTGCGGCGGGCCTCCCAAAGGTGGAGCAAGTGGTTGTCCACGTCCGTTTGTGTTTCTGTGAGCTGTATCAGCTTTTCGTGTTGTGTGAGTGTAGACGTGAGCGATTTGGACCATGCGTCGTATCCCGACTGGAGGGGGTCTACGATGGGTAGAGAGGTGCGGAAAGTCGTCCAGTCCGGGACACGAGCTTGTGTTAGTGGACGTTTCAGGGGACGCATGTAAATGGTTGTGTTGATTATACAGTGATCACTACCCAGGAGACTCGCAGGAAGAGGGGGGAGCGGGGCGGCGTGTACACCCAGCGGCAAACGATGGGGGCAGAAGCGCGCGCAGCAAGCGGACAACACGATAAAGGGAGGAGGGAAGAGATAGCAGCGACTGACTGATGCCGCTGACGCCGATAGTGAGTCAACCCCAGCTGCGGATGAAAGGGGGGCGGAGCTGGTTACGAGGCCGACGACGACGCCGACGCGAAACCCAGGAACGGACGCCAAAGAGCTGCGCTCTAAAAGCGTCGCGTTCAAAGGGCAAGGCATCGCGCCGAACGAGTGGTGGCGTTCCGTGGACTGCCTGGCAGCGCTACAACACGCTGTCGCGTTCCACTCCTAAAAGCGAAGGTTAAGCGTCATTAATCAGCAGTTAATGAGTATTTAGTCATTAATCAGTAATTAGTCACTAATTAGTATTTTGTCATTACTTCGTAATTAGCCCCACCGCGGTGGCTCAGTGGTTACGGCGCTCGGCTGCTGACCCGGAAGACTCGGGTTCGATCCCGACCGCGGCGGCTGAATTTCGATGAAGGCGGAGTTCTAGAAGCCCGTCTGCTGTGCGATGTCAGTGCACGATAAAGAACCCCAGGTGGTCGAAATTTCCGGAGCCCTTCACTACGGCGTTCCTCATAGCCTGAGTTGCTTTGTAACGTCAAACCCTAATAAACAAATAAACCAACCAATTATGTGTGACGTCATCTAGTGGTGACGTCACCAGTGTCACATAAGCAAAGTGCTGCGTAAAACGCTTTCGCCTCTACGCACTTTATATAGACAGTCAAAATGCCCCTGATTTTTTTTAAGGAAAGGAAGTGCGCATAATGGCTCCCTGGGTAAGTGGACGCCTCAATCATGCGTATAGGTACGTGGGGTTATGAGAGAGGGATGCGGGCTGCAGGCATTAACATGATTGTGCCAGAAACGCGGCGCTGAAGCCATAGGCCGTCGGCGTTTATTGTGTTTATTGCCGTTGGCGTTTTTCCTCCATGGAGCACGGCTCAGTAGCTGTGTATCCCTCCACATTTATACAAGCGGCGCAATCTCCTCCCGCATGCACAGTAGCACGCAGCGGCGAGCGCGCGCGGCGAGGCACGCCAGCAGTGCGTAGTGACGTCACTTGCTCCTCGCGCAGTGCAGTATGGTTGAGCAAGAGAGCACGCAAAACGGCGAGGAGGAGGAGGTGGAGGAAACAACTTTATTACACACACACAAAAAAATCTTTCATGGTGGTCCCCTACTGGTCCAGGAGTCCACGGGCTTGTGCTTCACGTAAAGCCCGATCCACCAGCCGTTTCTGGCCGGCGGGCCCATCTCTCTCACCTCGTGTGTGGGCAAATTGATGGAGACGATGGTGCGGGATCGGCTGTCCGAGTACCTCGAACAACACAACACCTTCGCGAACACAATGTTCGGATTTCGCCCACATAGATCCGCACAGGATGTCCTGCTCCAACTCGACCGCGAAATCTTGAACCCCATTACACACCCCCAAAACGACAAAATAGTCCTTGCGCTCGACCTGAAAGGAGCGTTCGATAACGTAACTCACGAGATCATACTCACACATTTGAGTCAAACTCACTGCGGCACCAATACCTTCAATTCCGTTAAACAATTTCTCACGGACAGACTGTCCTACATCAGAATACAGGACGAAGAGCACGGACCTTTCTTGCTCGGCAAGAGGGGGACTCCACAAGGCGCGGTGCTGTCCTATCTGCTATTCAACATTGCCATGATGCGCCTACCCGCCCTACTGGGTGCGGTCGAAGGGGTCCAGCACGAGCTGTACGCCGACGACATCACCATCTGGGCTACGCAAGGGCGCCTGGGGGATATGGAGACCAGCCTGCAAACGGCCGCCAGCATAGTGGACCGCTATGCTCGAGACTGTGGTCTGCAATGCTCCCCGCAGAAATCTGAATTCGTGCATTTGCGTCCCTCGCGCACGTGCTCGACCCAAATCAATCTCTCGTTGCAAAGCGGTCCCATTCGCGAATCCAAGGAAATCAGAGTCCTCGGGCTTTTCATACACAACCAGCGACGCTGCGACACAACACTCGCCAAGCTCCGGCAGGTGGGGGACCAGGTGGGCCGCATGGTCCGCCGGGTTTCCAACAAGCGCGGTGGGTTACGATGCAAGGACGCCTTGCGGCTGGCGAACGCATTCGTGACCAGTCGAATCTTGCATTCGACTCCCTATCTCCACCTGCGGAAACAGGAGGAGGATGCCCTCGAGGTCATCCTCCGCAAAATCATGAAACGAGCGCTGGACCTCCCGGTCTCTACCTCTACCAGCCGCCTTTTGGCACTGGGGATGGTTAACACTTTTAGGGAGCTTCGGGAGGCCCACCTCAACAACCAATACACTCGTCTCACAAAGACAGGGTCGGGTCGCCGCCTTTTAGCCCGACTTCACATCCAGCACACTCAATTCACAGAGGAGAGATGCCGCCTTCCCGTACACTGGAGACGCGCCCTCCACGTGCGGCCTCTCCCCACCAAAATGTCCAAAGAGGATCATAAGGGCAGGCGCCTGGCGCGGGTGGAAGCCTTGGACCGCCATTTTCGGAGCAAACCAGGAGTCTTTTACGTGGATGCGTCCGGCCCAGACCACAGGGGATGGTACACGGCCGCGGTCGTCCACGAGGGTAAAACAGTAGACGCCCTTTCTTTCAAGGCCCAGTCAGCAATTCACGCAGAAGAGGTTGCCATTGCTTTGGCAGCCTCTCACACATCCTCCAAATACATAATCACCGACTCGCGAGGGGCTTGCCGTAACGTCACGCAAGGGTGGGTTACTCCCCTAGCTTATCGCATTTACCAAAATTATAGCCGAGACTCGGATCCCGCGCACCGATCTCTCGTTTGGGCTCCAGGTCACCAAGGCGTCCACGAAAATGAGGCAGCCGACGCCGCCGCCCGCGCGCTCTCTCTCCGGGCATTTCCCACGGGACCCGACGCCGACCAGGACATTGATTTCAATCCGATTTATACTTTTAAAGAAATATGCGAGTATTACAAATCCACGCACCAAACTCTTCCCACCCCGTGCAAAGGGCTGGGGAAGGTCAACGAGCGGGTACTCCTGCGCCTGCTCACCAACACGATGTTGTGCCCGGCAACTCTACAACATTTCGATCCTCAATTCGACGGGCGGTGCTCACACTGTGGGGAGGTGTCTGACACTTACCACATGGTGTGGGCCTGCCAGCAGAACCCATCCCTATCCCAAACCCCACCCGAGAGGACTGGGAGGCGACCCTGTCCGGTTGCTGCACCCTCGAGGCCCAAAGGGCCTTAACGCAGCGCGCCCGGGCTGCGGCGAACGCCAATGGTGTGCCTGACTAGGCATCCCACCTAGTGGTTGTAAGGGCGCGACCCTTCAGGTCACGACCCCCAACACTCTCCCTATGATTTAATAAATGTTTTCACCACCACCACCTGAGCGGTCCGTAAAACAGCCTCCCAGTAAGAATTAGTGGGATTGGGGATAGGGGGTACTGCCTTTGGGGAAGGAGATTCCCAAGGGTAGCGGAACAGTGTGGATCTGGGCACGCCACAGGTGGTACAATTAGGAGGAAAGGTGGGGTGAAAGCATGAGAGGCGGTGGGGTGAAATAAAGCAGCTTGTCTGTAATTGTCGCCATGTGGCGATGGATAAGGGCGACAAGGTACTCTGGGGTGGTGGCAGTGTCATGCGGCTGAGTTTGTAGGATGTGTTGATTTGATATGTAGAGAGGACCGATGGGGCCTCTTGTGCATGGTTGGGTGCCTGATCATCCGGGGTTCGGGGGAGAGTTCTCGGGCCAGAGCATGAACGCGCTCATTACCCTGGATCGAGGCATCCCCAGGGACCACGATAGAGTAACCGTTCGGTCAAGAGAGGTGGCGGTGGCAAGAATGCGATGTGTTGCCGGCGACGCCACGCCCTTTAGGTAGTGGCGGTACGCGGCCCGGGAATCTGTGCAAATTTCAGTTACGTTTTTGTCAATGGTGGAGTGGGCCAGATCCAGTGCGATGGCGGCTCCTTCCGCTTCTGCAGGCTAATTAGTTCGGATAGTTGCGGCGGCCCCCACTCTGCCGTCTTCATAGGATGCGACTGCCGTGAAATATCCTGGTTTAGAATTTTCTGCGGCGTCGACACAAAGGATAACGGAGTGGTTGCTGTATGCTTTGGTGTAATCTCTCTCGTGCCTGCTGCCTTGCCTGATGGAGACTAGCACTCATATTGATCGGTACGGGCTTCTGATACATGTGATCTTGCGTGCGCAGAGAAATCATCTAAGGTGTAGGACTTGTTGGGATGGGAATGGGTGGATTGAGACGTAGCTATCACAGTAGGCGTTGTCCTGTTTCCGTGCGACTCAGGCGGACTAATTGGTTGGTTCGTTGAGCCTCTATTAATTCGATCACTGTATTGTGGGTACATGGTTGTGAGTACCCGCAGGTATTGTGGGTACCAGTTGCCAGGAGACGTTTCGTGCTAACCGTCCGCGGAAGACGTAGGGCGGAGGTGACAGCCGTGCGTATTAGGAAGTCTGCCTGTTGTGTTTGTCGATGAGTGGGTATGTGGTATCGGAGGTGGTATGTAATGCGGCTAATGATTAGTGCATTTGTCATATTGAGGGCCTCGAGTTCAGACAGCCCATGATTGCGTGCTGCCACCCGCCTGATAAGTGCAGCGACCTGTTTGGTCTTTCTTTGCAAGAGCTGAATGGTGGCGGTTGCATCGAGTGTGTTGTTAATGAGAAGGCCGAGAATCTTCACCTGAGGCGTAATGAGCACTGGATTCCCGTACATGTGCAGTTCAATCTGGGGATCACTGGAGAGGGGCTTCAGCTGCAAGAGTACCGATTTATTTGGAGAGCAACAGAGGCCTGTGTTTGCTAAATGGATGGTCCTGATGTCTATGTCAGATTGCAGGATACCCTGGGCTGTTCCGAGGGATCCTCCCGTTGTCCAGAGGGTTATGTCATCTGGGTATATGGCTGTGTGGAGCCCTGGGAAAACAGTAAGCGCCTTTTCCAGTGGCGCTAGGGCAATGTTAGAAAGTAAAGGTGATAGAACCGCCCCTTGTGGGGTACTCCGGTTAGGCAGGGGGAAAGGCTGGGAGGCAAGATCCCTAAGGTGGAGTTCCGCCGTGCGTCCCTGAAAGAAGGCCCGAATATATTGCCATATGCGGGTGCCGCATCCCGCGGTGGCTAATGTCGTGAGATAATGGTCATGGCTTATTGTGTCGAACGCCTTATGAATATCCATGGCCAGTATGGCTCGCGTACCGGCTGTACGGCGCTTAGTGCAAAAAAGGGACTCTTTAAGAGCGAGAAGTACGTCTTGCGCCGAGATGTTTGGCGGAAGCCGAATTGAACGTTGGAGAGAAAGCCTGTTGTTTCTAGAAACGGTTGCGGGCGATTGAGAATGACATGCACGAAGAGCTTGCCTACACAGCTCGTTAAGGAGATGGGGCACCATTTTTTAAGGGTGAGGGGTTTCCCCGATTTCGGTATAAATCACATGCTGGCATGGGTCCAGGCTGATGGGAGCATCCCAGCCTGCCAGTGCTTATTAAAGAGCTCCGTGAGTTCCTGGAGGGACATCGTCCAGATTGAGTAGTGCCTTGTATGTTATGCCATCCGGTCGCGGCTCCGTAGAGCGGCGAATACTAAACAGTGCTCGGCGGAGTTCGTTTAAGGTGATGTCGGCATCAAGCTCTGGGTTAGATGGAGGTAGATTGGGTGCATCTCCTGACTGAAGGGGTGTGTGTATATAAGTGTCCCGTAGTTGGCCAATTACGTCGGTGCCCTCTTGGAGCTCAAGTTGTGTTCAACGTTGTGTGTTTACTTGTGTCTGAGATTTAGTGGTTGTTGGATCTAAGAGAGCGCGTAGGAGGGACCACGTGCGTTTTGTGCTTAATGTAACCTTGATATCGTTACAAAAGACTGCCCAGTTTGCGCGGTCTAGCGCGTTCGCGTATTCTTCTGCCTCGCGATTGAGAGCGGCTATGCGCAGTCTCAATTTACGATTGTGTCGCTGGTGACGCCAGCGCTTGAGAAGTCCCTGTCTGGCCTCTTATAGATGAGCCAGATGCGGATCTACCTGCGGTGCCATAGGGGTACTTTTAATGCTTTTGCTGTTCGCCTGGATGGCCTTCACCAGACGGTCGGTCCTGTCAGTGACAGTACGGGGTTCTGTAGAATCAGCTGGCAAGTATGAGCGCAGTTTATCCCAGTCAGTCAGAAGATGCGAACGCGGGTTGAAAATCTTGGAATCATTAGCAATAATAGTGGAGACTAGAAAGTAGTCGCTTCAAGGCTGTCTTGGAGCCCCGTGTGAGATTTAACTATTATGTTCGGTGTGGCCCATGTGAGAACCTGTGTAGTGTCGCGGGTGACACTTGTGCCAATGCGAGTGGGTACGGTGGGGTTTGTGATCAGGGCAAGGTTGTAATCAGCCATTGCGGTAGAAATGAAGTTACCTTTGGGGGTATCCGAGGTGTATCGCCAGTGCGTGTGACGTGCATTAAACCACAAAGAGCTTTGAGGAACGAAAGGAGCCCAGGGTGCCCGGAATAACTCTGCCTTTATCTTTAGGATTCCTGTATAGGTTAATAGTGAGGCCATATGTGTGTCCCGGTGAGCTGAGCTCTATCGCGGTATATTGAGTGCCCTCGCTGTCGGGCGTGTTTGTCGGTGTTTGGTCTAACACCGGCATGGATGCGAGTGTCAGGATTGCTGTACGTGGTGTAAGGGCTGCCCTGTGATAACCGCGGATATTAATGCGTCTTGTTTCCGTCTCTTGCAGAGCAATGATGGGGGTGGGGGGGGGGATTTGGGGAGTTTGCGATGTATGTGGTTAGTTGTGCTTATTTTCGGCGTATGCTGCGACAGTTCCACTGCCATATAATTGTTTCTGTTTTTGTAGCGGATTGGCGTCGCCGCCGATTTTTTCGCGTGCTATTGTTCTGCGCCATGTTGCTGGTCTGGATATACTGGATGAGGACAGGCAGCGGGCTGAACTGCGCGCTGCTCGCGAGGCAATTCCTGACGAGGTACAATTTCGAAAAGCTTGTTGATGCCGGCTTCATGTTTTTCCAAGCGTGTGTTAATCGCAGCTTCTATCCTGTCAGTCATGGACTGTATCAACTGTGCCTGGGCAGTACGAGCTGTTGCTGCATCGCTACGAGTTGTTTGGCAGGTATAGTGTTGGTTATGCTAGTGATTTAGGGCCGTGCACTGACGAGGGGAGCCAGTTATGCGCACTTCCTTGAACATAATGAACGCCGACAGCCTATGATGGAGGTTAATGGGGGTTTATAATGTTTTGGCCTCCCTATGCTTTCGAAGATTATCCGAGCTAGTTACTCGGACATGGTAGCTTGTAGCTTTTTGGCGAAGTCGAGCACTATAGTTGTGATATAATGATCACTGCCCAGGGCCTCTTTTCAGCTCCTTCAGAGCGGTGTGGGAAAGTTTCGGCCAGAAGAAAGGTTCGGGCGAGTGTCGGCGGCATCACTATTGCCGATTCTTGCGGGTGTGTTGAGACCATTCTATAGAGGCCGTGCATCTGAAGAGTTATAAAATTCCGCTCCTCTCTTGTTGATGCGTGTGTACCCCCAGTCTACATGGGCGCAGCTGAAGTCCCCTAATACAAGGAGGGGGTCCTTATTTTCAGCGGTGGAAGCGGTTTTAATGAGAGAAATTAAATCTGAGACCGGCTGTCTCGGAAGGAGGTAACAGTTCAGAATGAAGAGGGGATGCGACCTGTGAGTGCAGGGAGATAATTGTAGGAATGTGTCAGGTACCGGAGAGGTTAGTACATGACAAGTGTATGGTACAAAATGTTGAACATACGTGCTAATTCTGGGGTTTGAGTCATTTTAGAGGGTGCCAGAGCATATCCTGGCAGCGATAAATTTGTGCCAGCATCCTGAAGTGCTACAATGTCAGGCAGTGTAGAGGAAGCAGAGAGGAAGTGCTGCAGAGGCTCTCTTTGCTGCAAAACCCCCCGCAGTTCTATTGTAGGATGATTAATTGGAGATTACTGCCCGTCAACGGGGCCATGCTGGAGGGTGGAGAGGCGAAGGATGGGGGCAGCTATGGGGTTTCTGGCTGAGATAGGTGAAGACATTCGAGCAATTATTTGGAGAATAGGTTGTTGAATGGTGGTGATTAACTGACTGGTAATCCTTTCTGTAAGCTTAGTGATGGCGGCTTCAATGTAATTTTGAGTCTGAGCCAGAATACTGGCTTCGAGCTGTTGGGCAAAGTTTTTTAATTTAGAATCCATGTCTGCAATGTCGTCCGGTATGTGTTTGTGGAGGGGGTATGAATGGTTGGGGTGTTGGTGAAGACGTTTGGGGTGTTAGTGAAGGAGTAGGTCGAAAAACGGTCGAAGGGATAGAATTAAAGGCTGCCCTAATATGCCTTACCTCTTTCTGCAGCATAGCTATCTCCTCCTCCCACTGTGAGGTTTGGGGTGTACTGGTGGCTTTGGTCCAGGCTAGCTGGCGATCCTGGTGAGGCACTAGCGGTGGAAAGTGATTTGGCGTTGGCACTGCTTGTTTGAATTTAGAGAGAGAGAGAGAGAGAAACAACTTTATTGCCATAGATTGGTGGGATTTAGGGCAGGTGGGCTTGGTGTGGCCCCCAGGTGGGGGCGACTTCCTGGGCCCAAGAAATGAGTGCCAGTTGGATGCTCTTGTCTGGCCTTTTGAGGAGTTGGTTCCATCCTTCTTCGGAGGGAGCTGGCAGTAAGGTTCGAGGGGGCGGATTTCCCGCTCAACCCCAGAGGATGTGTGCCTGGGTGGCGATTTCTCCCAGGTAACAATTTTGGCAGGCGGGGTCGTATTCCCCGTCTGTGATGAGTGAGTCTAGAATGGCTAAGGATGGAGTGCGTCTGCAACCTGCGGAGCAAGCTGGCTTGCGCTCGATTCAAGTCGGGGTGTGGAGGTGGAACTGGCGTCTCATCTCTCTGTAGAGGTTGGTAATTTCGGCAAAGGTCTGGGGAGCCTCGGCAAGAGTGTCTGGGTCCGTGGGGCCGGCCGCCCGGTTGGTTTTTAGCGCGGTCTGTCTTCGAGGTGGAGGGGTCTTGGTTTGCACGAGCTTGTACCGCTAAGGGGAACCCCACCACAAAGAATGCATCTCGGCGTGCAAGGGGTCTCTTGAGTGGCGTGCTTCACGCCACACCACGGGCATACTACAGCCTTTGGGAGAGGGCACACATCGTACCTTTGTCCAGGTTTCCTGCATTTCGTACAAACATCAGGGCTGCCCTTGTACTTGGTGCAGCGGTGTACCACACATATATATTTAATGTTGTGAGGCACGGGAGCTGAGGCGAAGGGTATAAAAATCTATGCTGTTTTTGCCATGCGTCAGGCCGCTATGATGTTAGCCTCCGAGTTTCGGTATTGCCAGGCATTTAAGATTTGCTGTGGTGTTTCACTCCAGTATGCCGAGGAAATCACACATTTGACTGTCACTGGAGAGGCCGCGATGTACGCGCAACCAGGTATTGCTTGCAATCTAAAGTCATTTGCTATATTTAACCAAAGCGAGCTGTTGCCCCCGCTGTCGTCGCCACTGTGAAGGTGTGTGAAGCACTTGAGCAGGGGCAGCGGAAATAAAGGGATAACAGGCAGACAGGAGAAATCAGATGAAAGAGGTGTGCTGACAGGCATAAAGGATAAGGGTGAGAGAGGTACACTATACAGGTATTCTATTTACACTACAACATGTACAGGCCGGGCGCGTACGATGTCCGTAACCATAAAGAAGAGGTGCCGCCATCGGTCTGTACAATAATTTCGACCACATAGAGATCTTTGATATGCACTGACGTCACATAGCACACTGGCGCCTTTTGTGGTTCGGCTCCGTCGAACGAAACGCGGCCGCCGCGGTCTGGTTCGAACCTGCGTACGCAGGATGTGTAGACGAGCGCATTAACCATTCAGCCAACGCCCCGAATGAGGACAGGCGATGCGTGGCTGTGGTTACATCTAAAACTATAACTGCAAGGAGGATAGCGAAGCAGGAGAGCAAAGGGATGCGCAGGGAGATAGTACAGCGCCAAGGCAGCTTTGGATACGAGTGGATAGTTAATGCAGCGGATTCATGCATGCTGAACACATAGCAGTACACTCGCATGAGCTGGCGTATGCTACCTCCCTCTTTGGCGTTCCTCTGCGCTTGTATATCATCATACCGCGGGCTGCGCTGCAATTCCGACATCGCGCTCACCACCTACAACGCCCACTCGATACGTGGCTGTTTATAAAAAAATTTATTTACATGGCTTGTACCATGCGTTCTGGATGTGCACTGTTAATGCAGTCAACATGAACCAATATTGGCGCTGACCTTCATACTAAACAGCGTACAAGCCTTTATTGGATACGGTAAGGTATGTTCCTCCAGAACTTGAAATCCCCTTAAGTGAAGCATCAGAGAGTAAATTTAGAGCACTACTAGTTTTTTGCGCATAAAGTTGTTATTCAAAATATTTCTTAATTTTTCAGAATAGAGCGAAACATAGTGACTTCGGAGGCAACACAGCGACATAGTGGGCTCGGCGGCGTTCCCGGTTCTTCAAGCCAGGGGGTGTCCCGGTGACTTTCCACTCCACAACTCTGGCAGCCCGCTTCAGGGCTGATCTCTATTCTAACGTCTGCGCCGGGCACTAGCGGACTGGGGAGTCTTAACAACGTAACCCCACCCTCCCCCTCCGACCATGGCCCCCAACCCTAAGTCGCGAGCAAGAACAACTCAGCCGCTTACACTAACGCAGTGGAACTGCCGAGGTCTCAAGGACCACAAGAAGCGGACTCATCTCCGCATCTATATTGAGAACCTTGAGTTCCTCGTCGCCGTGGTTGCCCTTCAGGAACCCGGCGCCGGTGCCAAACTAACAAACTACACTACATTTCAACACAACCCGCAGACATGTATACTTGTTCACAAGCGATACACTGCGCAGGAGGTCACACTTCCCACAACACCGTATTTCCCATACACGATGGTTTCAGTGCTGCCCCTAAAGCGGTCTGACCCACCTGTACACATTCTAAATATTTACTGCCCACCGAAACTTAAGAACGTCACGTTCACTGAAATTTTCACTCAAGCTGTGCAGGTGGCGGGTAGCGATCCCCTCCTAATCGTCGGCGATTTCAACGCCCCGAGCAGGCTATGGGGATACCCCCGGGAGGACAGGCGTGGGAGGAAGCTTGCGGAACTTCTTTCCGCACTTGGACTCACCCTGCATACTGACCCCGCCAACCCAACACGTGTCGGCAATTCCATTCAACGAGATACTTGCCCGGACCTCACATTTACACGCAACATACGCCATGCCGACTGGCTGAATACAGAGGACACTCTAGGTAGTGATCACTGTATAATCAACACAACCATTTACATGCGTCCCCTGAAACGCCCACTAAAACAAGCTCGTATCCCTGACTGGACGACTTTCCGCACCTCTCTACCTATCGTAGACCCCCTCCAGTCGGGATACGACGCCTGGTCCAGATCGCTCACGTCTACACTCATACAACATGAACAGGAGATACAGCTCACAGAAACACAAACAGACGTGGACAACCACCTTCTCCACCTTTGGGAGGCCCGTCGCAGCCTCACGAAGCGATGGAAGAAACAGAAACATAACAGACGCCTAAAGAACCGCATCCTCGAACTCACACAACAGGCAGCGGAATATGCTACTCAGCTAGCCGACACTAACTGGGTGGACCGGTGCAACGCGCCTGCGCGACAGATGTCTGGCCGCAACACGTGGCGCCTGTTCCGCGCTCTAATCGATCCAACACAAACACGCACAGAAACCCAACACCAATTACATAGGGCCTTGCACAACTTTACAGGAACGACAAAACAACTAGCGCACACGCTCAGCGATCGCTACCTGTGCACCACTAAGGACCCCCGGCAGGCGGCGTACTCGTATGCAGGCGAAGAGAACACGGAGCTGGACAAGCCGTTCCAGCTCCACGACCTCCGGGCGGCCTTGAGCAAAATGAAGCGGGGCACTGCACCCGGGCGTGACAAGGTTACGGTCAAGCTCTTGGCCAACCTTCCCGACGCAGCCTACGCCTCGCTCCTCAAATACATCAATAGCATTTGGGAGGGAGACACTCCTCTCCCTCTCGATTGGAAATCGGCTCTCGTGACCTTTATTCCGAAGGCCGGCAAACCTATTGATGTGGAGAACCTTCGCCCCATCTCCCTCACGTCTTGTGTCGGTAAGCTGATGGAGACGATGGTGCGCGACAGACTCTCCGATTTTCTCGAAACACAGCACACTTTCGCGGACACCATGTTCGGTTTTCGCCCTCACAAGTCTGCACAGGATATACTTCTGCAGCTTCACCACGACATCTTAGATCCTGTCGAATGTCCCCACAACGACAAGGTGGTCCTGGCCTTGGATCTTAAAGGCGCATTCGACAACGTCAAACACGAAGTAATCCTGGACCACCTCAGTAACACCAACTGTGGCCACAAAACATTCAACTACATAAAACAATTTCTTACAGACCGTCAAGCCTACATACGCATACAAGATGCGGAACACGGGCCATACACCATCGGCTCGAGGGGAACACCTCAAGGCGCGGTCCTGTCTCCCCTCCTCTTCAATTTGGCAATGCTTCATCTTCCCTCCAAATTGTCCTCTTTGCCCGGGATACATCACGCTCTTTATGCGGATGACATTACAATCTGGGCCACGCAAGGTAACCTGGGCCACATGGAATCCTGCCTGCAAGCAGCGGCGACCCTAGGCGACGACTACGCGGCCTACTGCGGACTCCAGTGCGCCCCGTCTAAATCAGAATTTGTGCACATACGTCCCTCCCCTCGGGACACAACCCCGCTTTGCATCAGTCTCCCCTCGGGACCGATCCGGGAGTCCAAGGAGATCCGCGTCCTTGGTCTCTTCATACAGCACCAACGCAGAGTCGACACCACCCTAGCCAAACTTCGCACGGTGGGAGACCAGGTGGGCCGCATGGTCAGCCGGGTCTCCAACAAGCGAGGCGGATTACGAAGCAAGGATGCACTGCGGCTTGCCCATGCTTTCGTAACGAGTAGAATCCTCTACTCAACCCCCTACTTGCACCTGCGCAAACATGATGATGACCTACTGGAGGTCATCCACCGGAAAGTCATCAAGCGGGCTCTCGACCTCCCGGTCACCACGTCCAACCAGCGACTTCTGGCCTTGGGCGTGGTGAACACATTTCGGGAGCTTCGAGAGGCCCACTTAGTCAACCAATACACGCGTCTTGCACAGACTACGTCCGGTTGCCGCCTCTTGGACCGGCTACACATTAAACATGACTACCATATTGGGAAAAGGGAGAGAGTGCCAGAACCCTGGAGACGCGCCCTCCGGGTCCGACCCCCTCCCCGCAACATGTCCAGAGAAGACCATAGCGGTCGTCGCCAGGCGCGCGCGGAAGCGTTGGCGCGATACTATGGTAACCAAGGACATGTGTATTACGTAGACGTTGCCGGCCCACACCACGGGGTGTGGTACACGGCCGCAGTCGTACACAACACAAACACAGTCAAGGGGCTCACTTTCAAAGCCTACAGCGCAACACACGCGGAGGAGATTGCCATTGCTCTTGCTCTCACTACTCCCAAGTCGAAACACATCATCACCGACTCGCGAGGGGCCTGTCGGAACTACGAGTTGGGCTGGGCTCCCCCGCTTGCCTGGCGCATACTGGAATATAGCTGTCGATCTGAAGATCCAACTCCACTCAACCTGATTTGGGCCCCCGGTCACCAGGGACTCCAGGGAAACGAACAGGCCGATCAGGTCGCCCGCGCACTCTCTACCCGGGCTATCTCACTGTCCTTGGAAGGGTACTCCCAATCAGACAATCTGGCCATTACATTCAAACAAATCACCGATTACTACAAGGAGGAGCACCGGCGCTACCCGGCCCCTTGTAAGGGTCTGGATCGCGCTGACGCGCGCCTCCTCATCAAAATTCTTACTAACACTGTACTGTGCCCGGCGGTGCTTAAACATTTCAATACATCCTTTGATGGCGCGTGCCAGTTCTGTGGGGAGGTGGCTGACACCTTCCACATGGTTTGGGCGTTTCAGTCAAACCCATCTATCCCCCCCAACCCCAACCCCACCAGAGAGGACTGGGAGGCGGCCCTGCTCGGCTGTCAGGACCTAAAAAGCCAACAGGCTTTGGTTCAACGGACGCGGGCGGCGTTGCTTGCCAATGTGGCCCCGGAATAGGGGCTCCACCTAGTATTGTTAGGGGAAAGGGCCAATAGGGCCTACCCCAATCACCTCTCTGTAAATAATTATTGTATTATAAATGTTTTTCACCACCACCTATTCTAACATCAGCTGGCACCGGTGTCTTGCATGCAGTTGGGATGGTGCAACAATGAAGGGCAACGTGCTCTTTGGTTTCCACCACCACCTGGCAGAAGGCATTGGCAGTCAGGCATATTAGCCCGCCTTTTTGAAGTGAAAGCTTTAGTACGCTAGGTAAAGCCAAGGTGACAATGTCTGGCGATTTCACCTTCATTTGAGTTTGAGATAAAACAGAGGAATGCTTCATAACTGGCTCCCTGCGACAGTGGACGTCTTAGTCGCGTTTTAAGCTATGAAACCGATAAAGAGCGGGAGCTTCGAAAACAAAAGAAAGGCGCAGAGCGGGCCCCCTGGGACAGTGGACAGAAATGGCTGGTGGATCGGGCTTTACGTGAAGCACAAGCCCGTGGACTCCTGGAGCAGTAGGAGACCACACTGGAAGATTTTTTTTGTGTAATAAAGTTGTTTCCATCCATCCATCCACCTTAGTCGTGCTTTAAGCTTCAGAACCAAAAAAGAGCAGGAGCTTCGAAAGCAAAGGAAAGACGCAAACTAGACCCCTGGGACAGTGGACACAGAGCCGCGCTTTAGGTGTGAAACCAATGAAGAGCGGGTGCTTCGAAAGCAAAGGAAGGCGCGTAACTGGCCCCCACTGGGACAGTGGAGAGAGAGAGAAAAACTTTATTAAGGCAAGTGGGTTAGACTCCCTTGGGTACCTAGACGACCGTATGGTCCCATTATAGGTCTGAACGTTCATTTGGTTTACTTGGCCACACCTCAGTCGTGCTTTAATGGTGGTAGTGACAGATGTGCGCTGCATGCGTTGCATCGACAGTGTAGTGCCTGAAACGCGGCACTGAAACCATTGACCTTCCGTGTTCATTGTGTTCATTGTCAACGTCATTGTCAACGTCATTGTCATTGTCAACGTTTTATACTCCCATTATTTTAAGGAAAGGAAGTGCGCATAACTGGCTTCCTGGCTCAATGGACGCCCGAATCGCGCTTTCAGGCGCATCGGGTGGTGAAAAAGAGATGGCTGCATGTAGGAAGGAGGAGGAGTAGGAGGCAAAACGTTATTAAACGGGAGTTATACGAGCTTATGGGTGGGGTCCTCATTACAGGGCTCCGCTGCCTCCGTTCGATCGTAACCGTTCTAGTGAGTCGGACGTCCTCGATTCCTCAGCATATTTTGTTGCTAGCTGGCGTTATTGTTGTAGCAATCAATGCCTTGTTTGTGTCAGCCAGAGTGTCGTTCCTTTGTTCCCTGAGAGCAAGGCCCGCCGTGGTCAGAGTGTCAGCCGGGGTTAAGTTGGGAGAACGTATATCCCTCCCCAAGTAAAACCCCACATCTGGCGCCCAACATGGGGCCTGCTCTTATAACATTGGACGACTGTCTGTACGGTTCGAGGAACGCTCTTTGTCCGGATTTGACAAGTGCCAGGCCTATTGTGAATTTTGATCGCTAGGACCTGCGACAGGCTTCTTGAGTCCGAGGTGTACTGCGCTGCAGCATGTTTGAACTTTTCGACATGTTCAGCACATTTTCGTCCAGTTTTTTCTGGAATTCCTTCAGCACGAGAACCACTTGGCCCGCACTGAGAGAGCGCGATGCCTAGCGCCCGCCGAGTTGCTGAGCCCGAAGCGAGTGAGTACGAAAGCCGCGTCGGTGGTCCGAGTTTTCCTTTACATATTTTCGTTGCTGTCTATTGTTCCGACTGTGGGAGTAGGGGATCCGGCCACGGGTGCGAACAACTTGGCCACGCCTTGACCGCCTATGTTGGCATCGACGCGGCTCAGCAGGCCTCGTTCGTGAACTGGCCCCCGTGGGACCAAAACCTCTTCATTTGCGCAACCCAAGACACCACCATCACAAACAAATTGGCCAGGGAATTCACCCTTTCTTCCAGCAAAGGTCAGGTTCCCGTGCAAGGACACGTAAAATTGAATGGTGAAGTGTGCCGTGACATTATCACCTTCAACGAGCGGGAGACCACGGCAACGCTCAAAGGCAAGATTGTGTGGAGGGACGGGGACATTGCCTTCGTCCGAAAACTGGGAAAATCTTCGATAGCGCTCATCACCTTCGTGGGTAGAAGAGTGCCGCGCTTCGTCCGCTATAACACGACTATCACACCGGTGAGAGAATACAAGAGCACTATTCCCGCCTGCTACCGGTGTGGTACCATTGGCCATCGTGCGAACATCTGCCCCAGGCCAGTGGAAGAAAGATGCGGCCATTGTGGACAGAATGTTGGGACAACGGCCGTGGGTATGAAACCTCATGACTGCAAGCCATCATGCCTCGTGTGCGGGGAAGCCCACCTTACGGGCTCCCAGGCATGCAAGGGCAAGTTCCGGCGCCTCCAGGTGGTGCAGCGACCCCCCGTGGTACGCCCGCCCAAGGACACTCCGGTGCAACGTCAAAAGTCATCGCCGGGCACCGTGCCAGGAGGTGCTTCCGGCAGCCCAGCTGCGGGATCGCGGCGAGAAGACGGCGACGCCCGGCCACCGCCAGCCAACCCGAAGACGCCACAGCAGCCACCGAAGACGCCGCCGCAGAAAAACCGACAAACGACAGATCAGGGCGCCCCGGCCTTCCAGCCTGAGGACTTCCCGGATCTCGGAGGCGCTACCCAGCAGAAGGCCTCCAAGAAATCACAGGGCAAGGTTGGTGGTCGACCTAGGGTCGTTTCTCAGTCCCCTCCTCCCCCTCCTCATTCCTCTCCCGAACACATCGAGATGCGCCGCGAAATGGCGGCGCTACGCGACCAAGTTAAACAGCTCGCGGCTGAAAATGAAATTCTCCGCATGGGAAAATCCACAACGTCACCACTGGCACGCGAAGGTGCGCTCGCCTCCGAGATCCCGGATCCCATGAACGAAGGGTCTGTTCCCCAATTTAATGCGAGTCGTCTGGACGCTCTAGAAAACAGTGCAGCTGAAATTTATATTCAGCTTAGCGGTCTCGGCCAGCTAATTTCCGAAATTATCAACAAAACTATTGCCGAAACCACCCATAAGGTGACCCTCGCGGTCACAAGTAACATTAAAACCTGGATCAACGATTCCAACCGCCTGGGGCGTCGCCCAAGCCACACTAAGGAGCGTCCGTCCAAATTCAACCGCCACATTGATCTGAGCGAAATTAGCGAGGACCCCATCGAACCTTCTTTGCCTCAGGGCGCCGGACAGGCTGCGATGGCGGCTGGCCCAGCTCACCCCGAAATTCATCATGGCACAGGGCACTAAGCGACCCCGCTGTCCCCCAAAACAGCAGGCTTTTTCAGTTATTCAATGGAATTGCAGAGGTCTCAAAGACCGAAAAAAAAAGAGCTCATCTTCGCCTCTATCTCGAGAAGTTTAATCACCCAACTGCGGTGGTCGCCCTACAGGAATCTGGGCCGGCAGTGAAGCTGTCGGGATATAATACGTACCAGCGTGACCCCTCCACCTATCTGCTTGTCCACAAAACCTACACAGCGCAACAGGTCGATCTCGAATTAAATTTGCCCTACCCGTATGTAATGGTCTCCGTCCTCCCCCTGAAAAGGACTGACTCCCCGTACACATTCTTAATATTTACTGTCCCCCTAAACGTAAGAACATAATTTTTTTCCGACATCTTCAGTAAGGCACTGAAGGTGGCAGGGCGCGACCCCCTTCTGATTGTGGGTGATTTCAACGCCCCCAGTCGGATGTGGGGTTATCGCAAGGAGGAAACGCGTGGCAGAAAGCTGACGGAGCTTATCTTCACGCTGGGCATCACCCTCCAAACCGACCCTGCAGTCCCAACCAGAGTGGGTAACTCCGTCAATCGGGACACGTGTCCTGATCTTACCCTCACTCGGAACATTCAACACGCAGAATGGATCAACACCGAGGATACCCTCGGCAGCGACCACTGCCTCATCAACATCATTCTCTACACCCGTCCCCTCAAGCGACCCCTAAACCAGGCACGACTCCCAGACTGGACGGCTTTCCGGAAGTCCTTGTCCCCGTACAGTCTGGTACAAAGCGGCTATTCCTCTTGGGCCCACACCCTTATACAAAATATTCGCAAACACGACAAGCAAATTCAGCTTACAGATAGAGTGACGGATGTGGATAACCATCTCCTTCATCTCTGGGAGGCGCGTCGCAGTCTCACAGAGATGGCGTCGCCAGAAACACAATCGGAAGCTCCAACTTCGAATTCTCGATATCACCCAGCAGACGGCGGACTACGCGGCCCAGCTTGCCGACTCCAACTGGGTGGATCGCTGCAATTTGGCCGCTAGGCAAATGTCTAGTCGCAACACATGGAGACTTTCCCGTAGTCTGATCGATCCCACCCAAACACGCACCGAAACCCCAAAACACATTCAAAGAGCTATTCACAACTTTAAGGGCAATACGGACCAGCTGGCACAGACATTGCGGGATCGATATGTGTGCCAGACACAAGACCCCCGGGGGTCGGAGCATCTCTATGCAGGCAGAGAAAATCCTGATCTCGATCGGCGATTTCAACTCCATGACCTACGGGCGGCTCTTGCCAAAATGAAACGAGGCACGGTTCCGGGTCGGGACAAGGTAACGGTCAAACTTTTGGCCAACCTACCCGATCCGGCTTACGAAGCACTCTTAGAATACATAAATGCCGTCTGGGAAGGGTACCACCCTCTACCCATAGAGTGGAAAACTGCGCTAGTCACCTTCATCCCGAAGGCCGGCAAACCAATCAATACAGACAACCTCCGACCCATTTCCTTAACATATTGTGTGGGCAAACTCATGGAAAGTATGGTTCGAGATCGACTCTCAGAATACTTAGAAAATCGCAACACCTTCGCGGGTACCATGTTCGGTTTTAGGCCGCATAGTTTATCTCAAGACATACTCCTCCAACTGAAATATGAAGTGCTTACTCCTGTCGAGTGCCCCCATAACGACAAGATAGTCCTGGCCTTGGACCTTAAAGGAGCATTTGATAATGTTAAGCACAGCGTCATTCTCGCCCACCTCAGCGAGACTGACTGCGGCACTAACACCTTCAGTTATATTAAACACTTTCTCACGGATCGGCAGGCCTTCGTCCGCATCCAGGACGAAGAGCACGGCCCGTACAGTATGGGCAGCAGGGGTACGCCACAAGGCGCTGTACTGTCCCCTCTGCTCTTTAACTTAGCAATGTTTCACCTACCCTCTAAATTGGCCGATGTCGAAGGCATCCAGCATGCGCTGTATGCCGACGACATCACTATTTGGGCCACCCAAGGTAATGTGGGTCACATCGAGGAATGCCTGCAAGCAGCCGCTGACATAGTAGACAACTATGCGGCGTACTGCGGCCTCCAGTGCTCCCCACAGAAATCAGAATTCGTTCATATTCGGCCATCGCCGAAGTGTGCAATCCCCATTTCCCTCTCCCTCGCCAGCGGCCCCATCCGTGAGGCATCGGAGATCAGAGTTTTCGGACTCTTTATTAGTAGAACACGTCGCGCAGATACAACACTGGCCAAGCTGCGTAAGGTTGCAGATCAGGTGGGCCGCATGGTCCGTCGGGTCTCCAACAAACACGGAGGTCTACGAAGCACACATGCGTTGCGACTCGCACATGCTTTCGCTACGAGTCGAATACTCTATTCGACCACCTGCCTTCACTTACGCAAGCAGGACGAAGATGTCTTGGAGGTTACCCTCCGTGAGATCATCAAAAGGGCGCTCGACCTTCCGATCTCCACCTCCAACGCGAGGCTCCTCGCGCTGGGAGTGGTGAACACCTATTGGGAGCTGCAAGAAGCGCACCTCACGAACCAATACACGCGTCTTGCCCAGACCGTGTCCGGTCGTCGCCTTTTGGACCGACTACACATTCAACACAACCATCAGACAGAGGAAAGGATACGAGTGCCCGAAATGTGGAGATGAGCCATCCACGTTCGACCCCTTCCTACGAAAATGTCCAAAGAAGACCATAATGGCCGGCGGCAGGCGCGGGCGGATGCCCTCCACCGCCATTATGGCAACAAATACGGTGTATTTTATACGGACGTGGCCGGCCCGCACCGCTCTAGGGGGGGATGGTACACGGCCGTGGTCATACACCAACAAATACAGGTGGACGGGCTCACTTTCAAAGCTCCCAGCGCAACTCACGCTGAGGAGGTAGCCATCGCCCTGGCGGCCTCTCACCCTCAGGCGCAATATATCCTCTCAGACTCGCAAGGAGCTTGTCGAAATTACGAGCTGGGTTGGGTCTCCGTCACAGCTTATCGAATACTTCGGAACGCGGCACGGGACCGAGATCCTACGCTCCGCTACTTAGTCTGGACTCCGGGCCACCAAGGCCTACCAGGTAACGAGGCTGCAGACGCAGCCGCCCGCGCACTCACTTCCCGGGCCCCTGGCGATGACCTTACCGATTCGGATCTGGACAACGAACCCCTTTTAAAATTTAAAGATATAGTCAGTCACTATCAAGACTCTCACCGCAAGTACCCGACCCCCCTCAAGGGGCTGGGAAAAGCAGGTGAGCGTCTTCTGATAAGACTTTTTACAAATACATTGCTGTGCCCGGCAGTCATGAAACACTTCGACCCCTCCTTTTCTGGCCTCTGCCCATACTGTACGGAGGTGGCTGACACCTACCATATGATGTGGGAATGCCAGAAAAATCCTTCCCTCACCCCCCACCCCAACCCAACCCGAGAGGACTGGGAGGCGGCCCTGCTCGGCTGCCACGACCTTCCGGCCCAACAGGCCATGGTCAGGCGTACCCGAGTGGCGGTAGAGTCAAATGGGGTCCCGGAATAGGGACCCCACCTAGTATTGTGAGGGGAGTGGCGCACTAGGGGACACCTCCCAAACTACCTCTATGTATAACCTGTAATAAATGCTTTTCACCACCAACACCACCACGGGTGCCGCTACGAGTTTGCTGGTATTGCAGCTTGGCACCGGGCGCTCCGACGCCGTCCGATACGGTGGATGCCGAGCGCTCAGAAGCTGCTTCGTGCAGTGAGTGGGCTAGGACCACCCCACAGAGCTGATGTCTGCTCGCGGCTGCGCGCATGTAACCCATTTCGGGTCTTTCTTTTGCTGGTGTTGGGGGTCGTCATCACAATGGTAGTGAGGCCTGAGGCTTTTCAGAGCAGCCGACGCCATGTCTGCAAATGCACGACCACCGGAACGTCGTGTTGAGAGGGGGCGCACATTGCTGCCCACCCATTTTGTAACCTCGCTTGAACCAAGTAATCTCGTTCAACTTAAGAAAGGGCTTTGTTCACTTGAACTTCGCGTTTGCACTGCCGCCCGACACGTTTTGCGAGCGAGTTGAGCACTGTGCCCCGAGGCCCTTGCGGACGCCGTTTCCCCTCCCGTGACCTACGTTAAAGGCATGCGGAGTGTGTTTCGGAAATGTTGCAGATCAAGTGAAGCCACCCAGGCTTGCTGTCCTGTGCACATCGTCTCGCTGCCGCCTGCTGCGACGGAGTCGCCTCTATCCTGTTTGGCGCATCCATTCGGGCAGCCGTGGCGAGACAAGTCAGCGGTCACTTCCGCCTGCGTTAGCCTGGCGACTGCTGCAGAATCCTGGCCTGCAGTTTTCAACCAGCGTTCTCTTCGCGGGCCTGCGGACACGTAGTCCATGTGCCATGCGAGCCGTCCCAGTGGAGACCGTCACGAAGCCTTCAGATGACTGCATGGACGCTGTCGGCGTGACCTCTACTGCCAGACCTGCCTCAAGTGCATGAAGACCAGGAGACTCCTCCATAGCATGTACTTGCAGGCGCGTTGGTCTGTTTAAGGTTGGGGGGATGTGGGAACACGCTTTATTCGTCCCCTGTTCTTCGCTTCCCCGCCATGCGCCCTGAACGCGTCCCCGCAATGCACCCTCCTTAGACGTGTTAGTTACTGTAACTGACAAGGGAGGGCGTCGCAGCGCCCCGAGCGTCACGGATGGTGCGATTGCTACGCGCGCGTGGTGGAGATGGTCCTTTTTGGCTCGGGGCCGAGAAAGCGCGCTGACTTTCGGCGCAAGGATCTGCTCTTTGCCGCCTGGCGCGAAGCCTCGTGGGGAGGAACCTTCCCCCGCATCTCGTCCTATCCGGCCGCTGAGCATCCCTTGCCCTTTAGCGTGGGCGAACGTTCGCTCGTAGCCGTGCTGGTGAGTCAGACGTCCTCGATACCCCAGCGTATTTTGGTGCTAGCTGGCGTTGTTGTTGTAGCAATAAATGCGTTGTTTGTGTCAGCCAGAGTGTCATCCATTTCTTCACTGAGGGCAAAGCCCTCCGTGGTGGGCGTGCGCTCGGTAGCATACGCGACGACGGGATGGGGTCCGCGCGGTTATGAACTGTGTCAGCCGTGGTTAAGAGGGGAGAGTCTGTATCCCTCCCCAAGTAAAACCCCACAAGGCAAAAAATTCCAGCATGACATGTGTGTACAATTACAGACAACTTGTTATTTTTCACACATATTCCTTCCTCAAGAAACACTTTGCTAGCAGTTCTTGATTGTCATGAAGGAAGCTTTGTGGTCGGAGAAATAGATAAAAATTACTGAAGACACTTTGGAAATTCTAAAGTGTGCTTGACGAAAGCCTTGTGGTCAACACACTGCCGCTTACTAGAATCGCCTGACGCGTGGCGGGCTTCCCGCATGTGCGGTTTTTAAGGCGAAAGCCTTTATTGCCTCATATTGTCGTTAGCAGCCGTGTCGGCAGCCGTGTCGACAGCCGTATCGACAGCCGTATCGGCAGTGTCCGCGTTTTGACAGGTGTCCACCGAGATATGCGAGACAATTACTGCGCAATTTCCTTTCCTCAAATACAATTTTCAGTTTCTTCATTACGGCCCCACTTTCTCTTTCTTCTTTCACTCCCACTTCTTCCCTTCCTGTATGGTGAGGTTCGGATGTCCACCGAGATGACAGAGAATTACTGCGCCATTTCCTTTCATCAAAAAGCGTCGCGTTCAAAGGGCAAGGCATCGTGCCGAACAGGTGGTGGTGTTCTTTCCTTCCTGTAAGGTGCGGTTCGGGTGTTGACCTAAATGACAGCCATTTCCTTTCCTCAAAAAGCGTTGCGTTCAAAGGGCAAGGCATCGCGCTGAACGGATAGTGGCGTTCCTCCTTTCCTGTACAGTGCGGTTCGGGTGTCCAGCGTGATGACAGAGAATTACTGCGCCATTTCCTTTCCTCAAAAAGCGTCGCGTTCAAAGGGCAAGGCATCGTGCCGAACAGGTGGTGGTGTTCTTTCCTTCCTGTAAGGTGCGGTTCGGGTGTTGACCTAAATGACAGCCATTTCCTTTCCTCAAAAAGCGTTCCATTCAAAGGGCAAGGCATCGCGCCGAAAGGGTGGTGGCTTTCCTCCCTTCCTGTATGGTGCGGTTCGGGTGTCCAGCGTGATGACAGAGAATTACTGCGCCATTTCCTTTCATCAAAAAGCGTCGCGTTCAAAGGGCAAGGCATCGTGCCGAACAGGTGGTGGTGTTCTTTCCTTCCTGTAAGGTGCGGTTCGGGTGTTGACCTAAATGACAGCCATTTCCTTTCCTCAAAAAGCGTTCCATTCAAAGGGCAAGGCGTCGCGCCGAACGGGTGGTGACTTTCCTCCTTTCCTGTACGGTGCGGTTCGGGTGTCCACCGAGATGGCAGAGAATTACTGCGCCATTTCCTTTCCTCGAAAAACGTCGCGTTCATAGGGCAAGGCATCGAGCCGAACAGGTAGTGGCGTTTCTTCATTCCTGTAAGGTGCGGTTCGGGTGTTCACCTAAATGACAGCCATTTCCTTTCCTCAAAAAGCGTTGCATTCAAAGGGCAAGGCATCGCGCCGAACGGATGGTGGCGCTCCTCCTTTCCTGAACAGTGCGGTTGGGGTGTCCAGAGTGATGACAGAGAATTACTGCGCCATTTACTTTCCTGAAAAAGAGTCGCGTTCAAAGGGCAACGCATCGCGCCGAACGGGTGGTGGCGTTCCGTGGACTCCCTGGCAGCGCTACAACACGCTGCCGCGTTCCACTCCGAAAGGCAAAGATTAAGAGTAATTAATTGGCAGTTAATTAATGCACCAACACAGTATGAAGTGAACAATCGCGTAGCAGAATGCAGCACTCAGGCTTTCGCCTTTCACCACTTTAGCTGCTAAAGTTCCTCGTAATTTTTCGAATTAATCATTGATGAATAATTAGGTGCTTAATCGTATCTACCACTTTTTTCTTTTGATTAGCCTTTAATTGATTGATGGGATTTTCATGAACTGTGGCCCCGCCGCGGTGGCTCAGTGGTTACGGCGCTCGGCTGCTAGCCCGAAAGACGCGGGTTCGATCCCGGCCGCGGCGGCTGAATTTCGATGGAGGCGAAATTCTAGAGGCCCGTGTACTGTGCGATGTCTGTGCACGTTAAAGAACCCCAGGTGGCCGAAATTTCCGGAGCCCTTCACTACGGCGTCTCTCATAGCCTCAGTCGCTTTGGGACGTTAAACCCCAATAAACCAAACCAAACCATCATTAACTGTGATTATTCTGGCGGCGATGGGGGCGAGATCCCACCATGCTATGCGGGTAAAGATTGTTGTCTGCCATGTGACTTGTGAGTCTCGCTAACAAAACATGCTCGAGGAGCTTCCCGAGGCATGAGGTTAGCGAAATCGGGCGAAGGTATTGGATTGTAAGTGGTTTATTGAGTTTGGGTATGAATATTACCTTCGCGTGGCGCCAGGACTGCGAGATGTTACCATCCCTCCAGCACTGGTTGAAGTATTCCGTAATCTGGGTGATCGATTTGTCGTCCAGATTACGGAGCATGGAGTTCGTGATCTGGTCTGCACCAGGTGCGGAGTTGGCGCGGAGAAATCAGGAGGGCCGCTCTGACTTCCGTCTCCGTGATGTCGGTGTCGAGTGTGGGATTTGCGTGTCCTGTGTAGTGGGGTAGAGGTGTGGGGCCTCCTGGAGATGTGTACATGGTTTGAAGTGTATCTAGAAGAGTGTAGGGATCGTCAATGTGTTCATGTGTGAGGCGTGTCACGTGGTGCTGTGTTGCTGATTTGGTGCGTGTGGAGTCAATGAGGTGTCGGAGGAGTTGCCATGCGCGTTCGCTGGACAGGTTTCCGGCGATGCCGTCACATATGTGCGCGTTTTGCGTTCCGCCTCCATCGAAACGCGGCCGCTGCGGTCGAGTTCGAAGCCGGGTACTCCAGTTTGGTAGACGAGCGCCTTAACCACTGACCCACCACGGCGGGTTCCAGAATTAAGGCTCCATCCCAATTCGACCGCCATGGCCGGGAGCAAACCCTAGTCTCTTGGGGGTCAGCCGCCGAGCGCGATAAACACTGAGCCAACGCGGCGGCTGGCATCGGGTCTCTGAGAGCCGAACAGAGGGCGTGGCTCTTGGAGCCGTTATGCTCCTCTCCGGAAAGTGCCGCATATGTGGCGAAGGTGGCTTAACGCATGTTTTTGCAGTTCCACACGGACAGAAATGTCACGTGCGTAACCGCGGATGCGTAGATATGAGGCAGCACCTCACAAGAGCAGTTCCAACAACTGGAAAAAACCGGCGACAGGGGACACCCATGGCGCACACCTCGCGTTAGAGGCACAGGTAGCAAGGCTGTATCGTGCAGCAGCCGTCAAGTCAGTATACATGAGTACGACGCCGCCAACGCCGCTTTCCGGGAAACGGCACACAAAGAGAAATTTATTGTTGGTTTATGGTTTATGGGGTTCAACGTCCCAAAGCGACTAAGGCTATGAGAGACGCCGTAGTGGAGGGCTCCGGAAATTTCGACCACCTGGGGTTCTTTAACGTGCACTGACATCGCACAGTACACGGGCCTCTAGAATTTCTCCTCCAAAGAAATTCCAGCCGCCGCGGCCGGGATCGAACCCGCGTCCTTTGGGTCAGCAGCCCAGCACCATAGCCACTGAGCCACCGCGGCGGCAGAAATTTATTGTGTACAAACCAAACAAATAATTCAGTACACAGATATATACACTGGGGAGCCTGCTCCGAACGAAAGATCATACAGCGGGACAAATTACCCTTTCGGGGTTCAACATAGTCCAATTCACAAAGCATCAGAAAAGCACAAATCGACGGAAAGGAACTATTGCGAATAGCGGCAACAGACAGTTTTTCTGGTGCAGATCCTTAACCCATATAGCGCACCGGATTATGATGGTTAAGATAAGGTATCCAATTCAGAATTTGGAATGCCTTTTAAAAAAGCTCCCTGGGTATGGGAGCACTAAAAGTCTTTTTGTGCCGCAAAGTTCTTTTCTAAACTAAATACCATTTTAAATACAGAGCAAAGCACAGTGGCACTTCTTTACACTGCAAAGTACTGACAAGTATGTCACGCCGGATGACACAGTCGGCAGACAGGAAAATGCAAGTAACCATTACAGGTAGGGAGAGAGCACTTAAGACTAACTGGGTGCTTTAAATGAGAAAGCATTAATATTTCATACACGTTTTTTTTGGTTTTCTTTGTTTTGTTTCATTTCTTTCGTTTTTTCTCTTTTTATTCAGAGACTTCTGTATTAGTATAGTCTTCAGACAACGCATATGCTCGGTTCACCTTTGTTTGCCACGAAGGAAATTGGTTTTGAGGAAAGGAAATTGATAAAATAAATAAATTGGTACATTGAAGATCGCAAATAGAGCTATACCTGTCTCACATACCTCGGCGCACCTGAACCGCGCCTTAAGAGAAGGGAAGAAAGTGGGAGTGAATTAAAAGAGAAAGATATGCCGTAGTCTCTGGAATGATTCCGACCATCTGGGAATCTTTAACATCTACTGATAACGCAAAGCAAACGGGCGCATTTTGAAGTGAAAAGCTTCACTACGAGGGTTGGAGCCGAGCTTCGCCTATGCCGGGTACGCTGCAAAAGCCATATTCTGCGCATGCGCGAAACCGAGTGAAGTCACGCGCAGCGCAGGTGGCCGCCGACTCCGTAAAAAAAAAGAATGGAAATAAGCTCAGAAACAAAAATAAAATAAATGAAATATTACAAATAAAAAATAAAAGATAGATAATGCGCCAGGAAGCTCTCCTTTCTCGGGGGACACCCGAACGCGCCGTAAGGGAAGGAAAATGAAAATAAAATTGGTTTTAAGGAAAGGAAATGCCTGTCTCTCATATCTTGGTGTACACCCGAAAGGAATGGATACCACAGTACATGTCTCTAAAGCAACCTTCTAAGACATCACCGTATTCACTACACGCGCGTCTCCTCCTCCGCCTCCGGACAGGCAGTGTGTGGACGGCCGAAGACCTCCACCGTTATTGTGATGCTCCCAGTGCATTGTGAGCTAACTGCGACAGCCATGACGTCAAACCAGGCGTAACTGAACCTTTTCGCTTCACAGCTAAGCCACTGCCAAATTTTATTGCGAAAGCAATACTAGTTGCACTTTCAGACCGTCGCGTAGTGAGGCCGGTAGCTACCAAATTAGCATATTCGATTGGATTGGATTGCATTGGATTGGATTGGATTGTATAACCGATGCATCACCACCTGCTACACTACCAGCTGAACGATGACGTAGCTACGGATATTATTGCGAAAGCAATACTAGTTGCACTTTCAGCCCGTCGCGAAGCGAGGCTGGTAGCTACCATATTAGCATATTGGATTGCATTGGATTGGATTGGACTGTATAAGCGATGCATCACCACAAGTCTAACCACAAGCACCACCACCAGCTACACTACCAACTGAACCATGGCGTAGCTACGGATATTGCTTTCGCAATTACCGGGCTTAACCAAGCTAAGCCACAGCCATTTTTTTGTCGCAAAAGCTACACTGGCCGCGAACTTGCGATTTCGCTGTGGCGGTGATTCGAGGAGGCACAGAGACCGACCTTGAGCCGTTGCCTAGCAACCGCCGCAGCTTGCGGACGCCGCGCGCTCACCCCGCCACTTGGCATGACGTCACACCGCGCGCCTCGCCGCGGATCCGCAGCCGCCGTTTGGTATGACGTCACACCGCTTGTCTCGTCGTTGCGCTCGCCTCCGCTTGCTTCGCCGCCTTACCTTTCGCTACGTATGTCCTGGCATAACGGAGCTAACCCACTGCCAATTTTGGCTTTCTCCAAGATGTGAACAATGGCGCAACATACTCGCTCTCGATGCAGCTATTGTTGACTGGTCAAGGGGAAATGAAGATGCGGATAATAATGAGAGGAAGAACACGGCGATCCAGCGTGTATACAGCACACAGTGGAACTATTAACCCTCTCCCTGGAAAATAACATCTTCTGAAACCATTGATTAAGGTGCATTTCCATCGTCTAAAGCCTAGGCTCTTTGTCAGTTAACAGGAAAACACAAAAATGCCCTTCCAAGAGAATCATTATAGGTTCTGTGAAAGCTGATCAAATCGCGACACCTGGGAATTTGGGGGCTGCGTATAGAACGCCAGTAAAGCTTAATCAACAAGCTACGATTGTAGTCAGCTGGGCTTTAGATATTTCTCATAGTTATTCTGTGCATAGTTACCGCTGTAGAGCATAGCTGAAATAATATGTGTGATTTAAAAAAAAACGTAAAATTTGGTATCAAATTCACCGCAACGGCGTTGTCGGGACGATGAGAAAGCGGCTCTGCTTCTGCACTTGTTACAAGGGCGCACCATTAGGAAAACCTGGTGTAGCATGCTAAGCTAACAACCAGGCAGACCACTCCTGTATTCATTAGAGTCACCCTCTCTCGCTCATTGGTAATATCTTCATCATTTCGGGCAGAACCGCGAGTGGACGCCGCAGGCACTGAATGATCTGCAACGCAGTACGCGTTAAATATCTTGGTAATCTCCCTGCTATAAAGTTAATTGCGCCTTACTAACGTTTCTGGCCCGTCAATCAGAATATAATCGCCTTTGCATTTTGCTACATCATATAGCAGCATGCCTAAGAAATATATTAGAAAAAATCTCATACTCGTTTCCTCTTTTTTCTTCGGAGGTTGTGAATACATTGCACTATGTGGTTAGCGCATGTGCAAGGTGCCACAGCACTTGGGATCATGGACTTTCTTTTTTCACTTCGGAAGCTATTAGTAGTTTCGTAGATGGAAAAGCAAGATTTCTGCGACGTTCTTACGTTTTTTAAATGCTCCATCTTAAGAATTTTAAAAACTCTAATTGTTTAGATTAGACACATCTTGACTAAATACGCTTCTTAAGTTACATTATTCGAAAGCAGCCTCCAATCGGTTCTTTTTGATTGCACCCATTCGTGAAAACGATGCAATATTGTTAATAGTAAGCTATAAAAAAAGGATGCGTAATCTAAAGATTTTGAAGTTTGCGTCTTTTTACTTCCGTCACGCAGCCTACCGTCATTGTCATTGTTGTTTATCGACGAAGATACGACTTTGGTCCCTAAGAGCAGGACGGAATATGACACATATGGGTGGACAGATAGATTTTTTTCCAAGTGTTCCCAATAGATTTCTGGCTCTAGAAGTTAGAAAAGATATCGCACATGCAACTCACGTGCCCCTTTAACACACTCCTCGAGTTTCCTTTGAAGAAGGATCCCGAGCGCTACTTTACCCTCAGGGAAATCTCAGCTATCTATGAACATGCGGGTGGAAAATAGACGCGTTGATTCATAGCCTTCTGGTGACGCATGCCTCGAAGTATTTGTGTGGGGAGTCAGTATGTAAACTCGCAGAGTGTTTCGAGAGGGTGAGCTTTGCAAAGCTATGCTTAGCACTCCGAGCTTCGTCAAGGATTTAGTGTTGCTAATGGACGATTCACTGGCAGCACTCACCATCACAGCGAATCAAGGAGGCCGCGGCGGCTATGTGTCCTTCAGGGCACGCCTGACGGGAAACGCAGTATTGTTAGTTCTGTCCGAGAACTAGTGTGCGGCATTTGGTTCAGTTCCGCGTATTACGTCATGATTTGCCGCCAGTTGCGCCAAGTGCGACGGGCGAGTACGAGCTGCGGCGTTGTGCATGGCGTGCCTGACTGTTTACCCTCGCACCAAGGCGTAGGGTTTTCAACAGAATGGCTGTTTTCGGCAAAAAAATACTTGGATGAAAATCAGTGAAGAGCGAAAAAAAAAACGCTCAATGGTGCCAAGCGAGACAGAGAGCTGAAAACTTTATGAAAGATCAAAAAATGCATAAACTATTTTCTTCGTCAGAACGGACAAGCGCTATCGGTTAGCCCTGAGGTGCCGATGCCAGCCACGCCGGACACTGGGGTGCGTGTGGTATGGGGGAGCAGCATATTCGGGGTAGTGTGAGGAATGCATGCATGGATGAAGCGTAAAAGAAAGGAAATGTTCCAGTTTTACATAGGGGCAGGAGTCAGTTTGGGCAAAAGTAGCCAAAGCGGAGACGGTATAAAAGTCCGGGCAGAGTGATGACTGTGTAACGCGCTATGGCTAGCAAGGCGTACGCCTAGGAGGTTGTATGCTGGGTGTGTGGTTGAAGCAATTTCTGTAATCAGTGTTCGTGTTGTGCATAATGTTTGTTCAGGGCCTAACACATCTTTATCGACTTGAAATAGGCGAAACACAAAACAATCCAGAAGTGGGTTCTAGTGCGAAAGCATTACTGCGTTAATCAGCAACAAAGCACGGCGCTGTTGATCAGCAGCAGTGGTCCACATACCCCACGTAACATCACCATTGCTTTGCATGACGTCTGCAGTAGGCCATAGGTGATTGGCATCTACAGCAAAGAAAAATAAATTTTCTTTCGAAGGTGCGGGAATACAACAAAGGGCATTGAGAGTGCAGGACAAGCACGTAACTCATGGGCTGCACAACGACTTTTCAACATGGTATTGTCACGTTGTAGTGACGGCAGTCCAGTGGTCAGGAAGACAGTAACAGGACTTTCAAACGAAGCTGTTTATTTGGACTGACGTGCCCACAAAAGAAATAAACAGCACGACAGTGGCGTAAGCAACAAATGTGCTCGTCAGTCGTCGAACTACGAATGCCCGGCGCTCGCGGCATCGCTCCATTCAAAGCCGGCAAGAAAACTTCGAGACAACCGGTCATGATCATCTACAGTAATCTGCAAAAACGTAGACGCAGCTCTTCATGGATGTGATCACCCGAGATTTGTCTGGTCGCTTCTCGCGTCACGAACAAAAATGATAACAGCCCTTTCCTGCGGCCTTGAACCCTACAATGATACGTGGCATTACCCATCTCCCGAAGAAGCGTCGCCTCGATGCTGCAAGAATTAAAATAAACACGGAAAATGTAAACTTCATGTCCTTTAGCGTTCATAATATGGCTTCAGGCGTACGACATGCACGACTTCCGGGCGTGTGCGTCGTCGCAGAGATGCTGTCGTGCCGTCGGAGATGACTTCATAATCGAGGTCAGAATGTGACGGAGAACCCTGCACGGGCCAAAGTAGCTTCGCAGCAACTTTTCACTCAATCCACGGCGGCGAACTGGCGTCCATATCCAAACACGAGCACCCGGCTTGTAATGCGTGTCTCGTCGGCGCAGATCGTGGCGTAGGGCGTCAGTGTGCTGCTGATCTATAATGCGCAGCCGCGCAAGTCTTCGGGCTTCCTCGGCGTGATGAAGGTAGGCGGCGACGTCTAGGTTGTCTTCGTCTGAAACGTGCGGGAGCATTGCGTCGAGTGTTGTTGTGGGCTTCCTACCGTATACAAGCTGGAATGGCTTAAACCTGGTTGTCTCCTCGACGGCAATGTTATAGGCGAAGATCACGTAGGGCAGAATGGTGTCCCTCGTCTTGTATGCGGCGTCGATGTACAGGCGCGGACAAAAGTAAACGGAGCACGCAACTGGCTTCGAATATCTTTCACGCGTCACCTACTTGAAATTTTCAGCAGTGGTACGCGCGTGCTGGTAGAGGAGGTCGGTGGGCTTTCTTGTAGACAAACAACGCTTCTTAATTACCAATGGAGAAAGCGTGATTACACTTCGAACGCAATAGCGTGCTCCGTTTATGGCCGCGCCTGTACTTGGAGAGCACATGTGCGATGGTTTTGTTCAGACGCTCTGTGAGTCCGTTCGTTTGCGGATGATAGGCAGTTGTCCTTCGATGGCTTGTCTGACTGTAATTTAAAATGGCTTGCGTCAGCTCCGCTGTAAATGCCGTTCCTCTGTCTGTAATGAGCACCTCAGGGGCGCCGTGCCGCAGGAGAATTCGTTCGACAAAAAGTTTGCGACTTCTGTTGCGGTACCACTAGGCAACGCTTCTGCTTCGGCGTAGCGGGTCATATAGTCGGTGGCCACGATGATCCACTTGGTACGTGATGATTTTTTGTACCTGGTAACATTTTTGTACCTCGTCGTAAATACAATACAACCGGCCAAATATTGCATACTACGAGAATATAAGCATTTGTATGTAGGCGCGTTGTTCCCTTCAAAATGTGTTGGCACCACTATCTTTATCGCATCTCAAAAGAACTATTGTGTTTGTGGAAAGGCTTTTAGGATGTTGAGTTTTGACCACCGTAACATCAGGACTGCTGCAAAATTTACACGATTTAATGTAGAGAACATACTTTAGATGACAGCTAGAATATAATTGCGCACTTGTCCCTCCCCGACAATTGTCGATGAAACCTGATTAGAGAGTTGGCATAACTATCATTGCGGCTTAGAATGCGGAATTTATATCTAGCATATTAGCAAGTAGACCGCGATGATGAGAGCCGCTCAACTTGAGCGGGGTAAAACTAAATGTATTTTTTAGGTGTGTTCAATAAAACGAAGTCCTTATCCCAAGAGGAATGCCAATTTTTTATCAACACTACAGCTTGTAGCGCGATGATTGCCACCCATGAAGTACGTGTTCCGAGCGCTAGAATTGAATTGTTCAAAAGATTATTTTTGTCCATGAGCTGCTGAAGGAAGTGATCCTTTGTCTTAATTTCGCGTTTACATTATTGGTAACAAAATTTGTGACAATTATGCCTGTTCGTACGCTTGCGTTGATGCAAAATACTGAATTATATAATTAGTTCAGTTCGAAAGCTCCCGCAATTGGTTGAGGAGCCACTCGCAGTCACTTTGCAGCGCAGCTGATGATGGTAAGACAAAAAGGAAACAAATGGTGGTAAACGGCCAACAGCAAACAATCACACGTACATAGGAGAATATATTTGGTGCTCTATTACAATCACATTCGTTATAGCAATACAAGCTTGCAGTTTGTTTCCCTGATATGCCTTGATCAAGGAATTTTGAAAGCAACGGCCCTCGTTGCATTCTTCTCGTTGTGAGAGTTGACCAGCACGACTTGTAGAATATAGGCCCTCCCAGAAACAATGTTTCTGACCGTAAGCGTCTTGTCGGTGCCGACGTAGTTGTTGCAGGGAAAGAGAGTTGGGTTGGTGCCTCCAAAAAGTCGCCCGTAGCACTGCGCTTTCAGGCATTGCTTGACTCGCGATAAGTGCAAGGAGAGTTGCACCGTCGTTTTGCTAGTGATTGTAGCGTCCACATCGAAGTCTTCAGGAGCTACGCGTAAAGAAAAAGAAAACGAAGATAAGTGCATTTAGGCAGCGAATGGTGGTAGGAGTTCCTCCACATGTCATGTCAGTGTTATCTTTCAATAAAAATATCAGATTATTTAATTCATTACTGGTGGCAAACGACATTAGCACAAGACATGCAGATTCCTACCGGAGTCTAATTCTTCTCAACCATGCATGGACAACTGTCAAGTAAAAGAGCATGAGTAGGGTTCAAGGTAAAAAATGGAATTCCACATTAAAGGGCGAGCTTTGTAAATATTTTAGGACAAGTTATGAACACAATCGCAACTTTACATGAAAGCTGCAGTGTCTGGTAATCTGTACATAATAAAAGTCTTCTAGTATGATATCGCGTCAGTACATCACATGATGGCTATGCCGAATGAGCGCAGAAATTTGTATATAAAATGGGCGCCTCCGAATTTTTGGTATCCCATGTACTTCTACGTTCAATGGGTTTGCTTGGGCGGCAAGTATGAGTGTTTTATGATGAGTGAGATATGGCGATTTATTAATATAACGTAAACTTACTACATGAACGAATCGGAAGAAATATGGTTAAGGCCATGAAAACAACCACCGGTCCTATGTGTACTTCAGAGGGCTAGACCAATATCACACAGAGAGCCATGTAGTACACTGGTAATGTTTTCAAATCAAACAGTCTGCGCTCTTTAAACTCCAGAAACTTTATAACGGTAATTTTTTATGTAAAAAAGAAGTGCATCATTAGGACATCTTGCTGCCTAGCATCAAAGAATGAAGAGTCACCAGTACAAAGATTCATGAAGGTTTCAGCGTAGCTAACAAGAGAATAGATATATATGTGGTAAGCGGATATTCACTGCAAAAATAAAGGACTGTGGAGGGGGCAGTAAGGAAGAAGTGAGAAAACGAGAGCTATGACTGTTAATGCAATGCAGCAAACAAATATTCACAGGTTATGAATACTTTAAACAAGTGGACGTTAAGCTTATTATGATTACGAAGTCTCTAAAATATCAGCGAAAAAACTACGCACACACGATGCATGCCTAGCCCTTCGTGAAACCAGGTATAAATTTAATGCCACGACTGCGGTATAGGCTCCGAATAGCCTCTAATTCTAAACAAGACGTGGGTGTGTAAAACTACGTTACTATGGTTTGGCTCCCGATGTTACTGCTTTAAAAACTCGTATCCAGAAATATTACCACCGAAACCCAGGGTAACTGTCTGTTGCGATAGAGAGCGCTTGGACATCTTCCAGGAACACCTATTAAATGTGGGACATTCGATTTCATCGAAATAGAGGCGTGGTTTTCAATGCGCAAGCATTTTTGCTGCATGAATGGCGTGGACAGGTTGTGTCCCGCTTTCACCTATTCATAGCCATCCATCAAGCAAATCTATTATCAGATACATAATCCAGCAAGCCAAACCGTAATACCCAGTACAATGCAGGGTCGAACAGGGCACAAACTGTTAACGATGAAAAGTAAGGAAATAAAATTGTGGTTTAGGTCGGAACCAAACCCGCGCCTGCGGCACGCGAGGCAGGGACGATTCCACTGCGCCAGGACGGTTCGACGCTGGCAGCTAAATAGAAGTGTCTCTAGTGAATGCAGAGTTGTCTTAGAAACGCACCTCTCAGATATGTAGTCATGCCTGCATGAGCAATTATGAGAAAATAAATTACAGATCTGGAAAATAACTGGTAAGTGTCATGTAAATTTACGTCTTGCTTTACGTGTCGTAGTCACGCCATCATGCGGCACCCACTGAAAAACACCCTCGAATGGACGACTCTAGCCCAGCAGATGGCGCGCGCGTACTAACGCACCGGTTGCCAGCTCGGCCACTTATCTCTGCCCCAAGACGCAAATTCAGATGGCAGAGCGAGCCCATCTTTCGCATTTCGTCAGGTAAGGAGACAAGTGCACTTCGTAATTTTTTACTACCGCCCGTAATAGTTGGAAATTATGCTCCCTGTTTTCTGCGTTTAAGTACGGAAGTATAACTCATACTGGAAAGCTCCTTGTGCTTCTTAGTTTCGTAGAAAGTGAAAAAGGGGCAGTTTACCTCCTCCAGGAATGAAGATACCCGGAAGGGTAGCTCCAGGCGAGGTTTGTTCGGGAGGGCCATTCCTGTGCGTGCGCACCCTGAAGGTTGCGTTGGCGCATGCGTCGAGCTTGTTACAGGTCACTTTTGTCTGCTCTGGGTGAAGAATTGTTCCGTTGGCGCAGGAACCCAGCTGGTGGTGGTGTCCGGCACTGTTTCCGTCTTGCGTGTTGTCAGTGACGTCAACCCAGTAGTAGTCGAAGCTGCCCCTAGGTCGCTGCCAAGAGGCGGTGAAGGAATCTTCCCCAACTGCCTCCAAACGCAGGTCGCTCACGTCTGGAGGTACTGTTAATTGGTTTGAAAATGTATTCCTCTTTGAATCCAGTCAACAAATGAACTGCTTCTGTCAAACCCACTCAGAGTACGAGAAACTCTAAAGGCGTCTACGCCAACCAGTGCGGTTTAGAAGCAATGGACAATATCGGAATTTGCAAACGCATGCTACACCACAAAGGATTGCTATTTGTCTGCATTTTCTCAACGGTTAAGCTACAGCATACTTTTTCAAAACAATTCCCACTGATTCAGTTTTGTGCCTGTGACAACAACGACATTGACAAAATATACCTTTCGCATTTAAAAAAGTAGCCCTAGCAAATAATAAAATGCAGATTGTACTTATTTTCGAGAAGACTCTTTCACCACCCTCTAGCCAGAAAGCCGTCGTGATGGCTCACTGGTTATGGTGCTCGGTTGTTGACCCGAAAGACTTGGGTTAGATCCCGGCTGCGGCGATTGAGAAATACTGGTGTACCAGTGTACTGTGCGATGTAAGTGCATGTTTAAGAACCTCAGGTCATTGCAATTACTCGGAGCACCTCTAGTACGATGCTCCCATAGCCCGAGTTGCCTTGGGATGTTAAACCATATAAAACTAACGTTTCGCCAGATAGCGCAACTGAACAGTTCCATGCGCCAGTGGGTATTAGTCGCTTGCTTAAGGCCGACTATTTTTCCTAGACTATAAAGCGGAAGATGGAGATTGTGTCAGCACAACTAAACAAGACAAGAAAGACGCAGAGAAGGCAGAATGGCTCGCTTCCACACAAACTTGCCAGAAGTTAAATTTTCTGTAAAAAGTGTGTCTCATTCTCAGAGCCATCTACTAAATAATAATGTAAATAAACCGGAGTTAAATGTTTGAGTGCAGTTGTCACTGAAAAAAAACGAGAAATTACAGTATCTACTGACTTGATTTCAACTTCGCGCAAAGTCACATAGGTTCGTTTTGGTATTACATTCTCTTGCTATGCTTAATAATTAGTGTTATCAGTGATTGAAAGACCGTCGACTGGAGCAGGAGCTGAGAAAATTGATTGTAAAGGGAGCCAATAGCAGAGGAGCGAGACACGAAAAAAAAATTCGGTTTGTTCCTTGATAAGATGTGCACCTATTGTAGCCCCGATCTAAACCGGATTCTTTGATGACCAAACCAAATGAGCTATTTTATGCCGAACATCACACAAGAAAAAATTCGGGCTTGTGCACGCTCTTTAGCAGTGGAAGAGGTAGCTATCGCTGAATTTTGTGAATTGATTAGTCCTGACGGAGAACTATGTTTCAAGCACCTGATAATCAAATCAGCTTTTCTTTCTATCGGCCTCACTTTTATTTGCTGAGCTTGAAAAAATTTACTTCAACTATATATTTGTGAATTGCTCTTGTGTTATCGCAATTATCTGCGGATCAGAGTTTTAGACAACAGAATAGCCTAAAATTTCCCTAGTATGCGCATTCTTACGAAGGAGACTATCATGCTAGCGACCAGAATAACAAGATAGTCTGTTGTTGCAATACAGGTTTTTCTACCTAGAGGCAGAAGTAGTGGCAACGTTATACGGACAGAAGGCCAAACTGCTCATTGGCGTGACTAATGGCTTCTGGAAAATACGTGCTATAAGAGTGACTACAGGAGCGCAAAGTTTGTACATTGATAGAAGGTTACTACTGTATTATGCAGTGAGCTGCTCACAATTTCGAAATATTTTCTGTAAATAAATACAGTACAAGTTATTCTACCCAAAACACCGGACGGTTTGTATAAAAATTACTCAAAGTGAAAAAAATTCCTCTTTCTTTGGCGGCTAGAAAAACAAGCATATTTAACATATTACGCTGATCGATGAAAATGTTTTTGTTGTCCATAAAAGAATAGAATGAAAAAAAGTTAAAGAAATTCATTTCCAGAAGATATTGCCTCTGTGGACAGTAGATAATTGATGAGCAGGTGATTAGTTTGGGAAAAACACCGAATTGACATTTAAAAGGTATATAGTGGCATTTTGTTAGAAAGTACTTGATTGCACAAGCGTCCAAACGCTCGAGGCAGCGCTTAACTCACTCATAGTAAAGTTGGTCCTCACCTGTCAAGGGTGCCTTCAACTCCGCTATTGCTGGAACACTAGTGGCGACACGCCCACCGCAAACTTGGACGGTCGATACTGTGACGCAGTAAGAGACGTTGGCGATTAAGTCGACTTCAAGTGACGGCCCTGTTGTCTCGTAGTTTGTGCAGCCGCTCACATAATGCTCTGCGTCGCATGATACGAACATGTCGCAAAGTTTCACTGCATACGAGCCGACGCCTCCGGACACCTTAGCCAGTGGTTTCCATTGAAGTCGAGCTCGTGTTGGCGATATTCTGAGTGTGTTGATATTTGCAGGAGGTTGCGGTCCTGCACCAGTAGGGTAAGGGTATAAAATTTTATTAACAAAAACGCAAAGTTGTCATCTAGAATTAGGCTAAGATAATTTACAGAAGAACTTTGCATATTGTGCACAAAAGACTGCTCCGGAAGTTACAAAGTCTTCCCTGGATTAAGCAAATCTGTCTGTAGAGCGACTATCTAATGTGAACCGGACTATTGTATGCAAAATTTATGCGAATCTTGCTTTCTACTCTCGGGGCTTCTCGCTAATAATTCCATAAAGGCTGGTGGTGATGGCCGAGGACTTTATACCTGAGGATTTTTTTCATTTAGCTAAATTGTGAGACGTAACGCAAGGTGCTTCTCCGAGGCATAGATACAACTTTAAGAAAGCTCAGAAAAAAATCGGTGCTAATGTTAAAACTTTGGTAGACACTAGCGGGAACAATAAATAATGCAATTTTTCATAGGAAAAAGGACACACAACCATAAGTCCAAAAACTGCATGCTAAAACTACAAACGCCTCCAGATAAAAAGAGTCGCCTTGCTGCGAACAAAGCTTTGCGGCTTCACTTCTGACCTCATCGTCAGCATCTGAATACCTCGAAGATAGAAACATCAAAAAGACTCGTTCTCCACAAAGCGCCTCAATGTTACATCTTAGAATTCGGTATTCTGGAAGGTAGCACACGCGAGTATCGCTATCGTTCGAACATTGCGTGTGTGTAGCCTAAGTTGGCAGTGAGCGCCGAGGGGCGCCTGTCATGACTGCGACAGGAAAACCACAGTGAGGGTGCCCGGTCCATGGTTACACCTTAGAATTAGCGTCTAAAACTGTAACCGATGGTACAGTTTTCACATAAGAAGTATTTTGATGCATTGCAAACCTCAGTGTCTCTGTATAGGAAATATTACATGCTTATGGTTTCATCGATGTCATACCTGATCGATTCCCATCCACATCCACTTCCGCTACGTTTTCGTTACTCTAAATAATCAAAACGTATCACTGCTTTGTGCTAGTAGCACGAAAAAAACCTACCTCGGCCTGGTATTAGGATGCCTTGGATTGTGGAACCCGAGGAAGCAAGCTGTGGTGGTCCATTCTTGTAGGTGCGCACTGTGAAGTTGACCGTCATACATGTTTCTATGTGGGTGCAGGTCACTCGTGTCTGGTCGGGATGGAGAATGGTGCCGCTGGCACACGATCCGACGCGGTGCGTTTCATTAGCATCCACGCTTCCAGCTGTGTCAGCAGCGACGTCAATCCAGTAGTGGTCGAAGTCACCTTTGGGCCGCTCCCAAGTTGCGGCAAAGGAGTCGTCTGCAGCAGACACTAACCGCAGGTTTACCACTTCTGGAAGGCCTGTGAAGAGATATGTCCATTTGTTATGTTCATATGATATAGAACTTGGTTTGTTAGGAGTATATAGCTCCGCAATATAATTTATTTTTTCTGAACTTGGAAAAAGATGTACTCTGTGGCACCCTGTGAACTGCAGTGAGCTGTGATTGCCTCGAGTTCGCGTGGTGGTGGGTTCTAATCCGGCTGCTGGCCGCCGGTCATTCATTAGTCTTTCCTGTTGTGTATAGCAGTCGCCTGTCTGGTGCCCGACTTCCCCGGGCGAGTAGCTGGGGTATAGAAATCCCATCACTCTCGACATGAACAGCCACTGCGAAAAAGGTCCCCAGTCAGCTTTGCCGTGCCAAGCGGATTTTGCTGATTCGAGGAAAGATTATCCATTGAGGATGTGGTTGGTAAGTGAAGCTTTTCTATGTATTTCACCGCATAAATGCCGACAGCCGTAAATGAAATCTAAAAAAACAGTGGGTGCCCAGCAGCACAAGGGTTAGAACTAAGCAACTCCCGAACGCGGGGCCGATGGTCTGCTATTTAAGCAATCGTTTCGGTGGCCTAATTGCTCAAGTGTCCAAGAGTTCGAGAGAAGAAAATAATTTGCTATTAGTAAAATTGGACCCTTACCTGTAAAAGGAGCCTTCAGCTCCGCTGCTGCTGGGTGGCTAGTGGTGACACGCTCGCCGCAGACGTGGGCGGTCGTGACTACTACGCAGTAAGAGCTGTTTGAGATGCTGTCAACCTCAAGCGACGTCCCTGTTGTCTCGTAGTTTGTGCAGCTGCTGAGATGTGGCGCTGCGTTGCATGACGCGAACGTACCGCAGACTTTTACCTCATAGAAAGAGAGGCCTCCGTAAACCTCCGCCGGCGGTTCCCACTGAAGTCTAGTCTGTCTGGATGATATCCTGAGCATGTTGATATTCTTCGGAGGATGAGGTGCTGTGCGTATGTTGGAAGTAAAATCAAGTGCTTAATTTTTTATCAATAGAGAATATAGTTATCTTGATAATTTACAGCTGAGGTAATGACTGCAAGAACTTTGCAAAATCGGGCATGAACACCGGCCCGACAATTATGAAAGATTCACTGAAGACAGATACCCTACGGAGACACCGGCATGCTAAAATCACACTACTTGATCAAAATATTTGGTGAAGAGTACCTTTTATTCACGAGCCGTCTTGTTAACATTTTTAGAATCTAGTCGGCTTCACGAAGGCTGACGACATTTACTGCCGAAGCTTTCGCTTGTTTTAACTAGCTTCTGTGACCAGAGCAGGAGCTTTTTTCGAATCACGGGTTCATCTCACGAAAAGCTCCAGCGAGGCTCTATTAAAACGAACCTTTGTTTACGAACTGCAGCGAATATTGAGTACTGAAATCTTTTGACTAAAATTGATATACAACTGTATTTATCTCCTTTCTGCTATACGACTGGAGACAATTCCGGATACAACGAAGCAATTTTTTGTGAACACAATACCAGAGTTTCAATGCTGACTGCGCAGTTTGCATCTGAATGGCTTGAAATAGACGAAATTAAAATTTTCTTGCCCTAAGTCGTACCTCTATATTGCTTCTTGAGAGTTAGAAAAAATAATGTGGCCTATTTTTCTCTTTACAGTGAGGAAGAAACTATTTTTTCTTACACTGGTATCGGACTTTGTGCTGGAAGAAAAAGACGGCTGTTTCTCAAGCGTAATGATGCTTCATCAACTTTTACAATAAACTAATAAATTCTGTGCAGTTCTGGTTTATTCTCGTTACATAAGATATCAAACTGGATTATAGATAGGAGGACGTAGCAAAAAGATAAGCTACCTTGGCCTGGGATTAAGATGCCTTCGAGTGTGGCGCCAGAGGAAGCAAGCGCAGGTGGGCCATTCTTGTAGGTGCGCACTGTGAAGTTGACCGTCGTACATGTTTCTATGTGGCTGCATGTCACTCGTGTCTGGTTGGGATGGAGAATGGTGCCCCTGGCACACGTTCCGACGCGGTGCGTTTCATTAGCATCGAGGCTTCCACCGCTGTCAGCAGCGACGTCAGTCCAGTAGTGATCGAAGTCACCTTCGGGGCGCTCCCAAGTTACGGTGAAGAAGTCGTCTGTAGCAGACACTAACCGCAGGTTTACCACTTCTGGGAGGGCTGCGAAGAGATGTGTTCCATTTTATTATACACCAAACGTTGGCTGAAGAATGGGATAAATGGGATGGATGGGATGGGTGGAATTGATGGAATTGATGGATAAATGGATGGATGGATGGACGGACGGAGGGACGGACGGACGGACGGACAGACGGACGGACGGACGGACGGACGGACAGACGGACGGACGGACGGAAAGACGGATGTTAAAGGTACTGAAATAACTCATCTGTGTTCAATTTTTAAATATTTATTCATTGTCCTTAGAGTAATTGTCTTAGTCCACAATGACTTGTGGTAATGCAGTGCTATGCATGCAATTTCATTTTGCACGTTGCCACATCACTTGTCGGCACGAATGGAACATCGCAGCTGAGAACGACTGCCTTCTTCTCACGGAAGTTACTGCTGATGTGCTCCACTTTCTGGTGTGCTGGTGTGGTTCACGACGTGTACCAGTTCTGAGGCTGGGTAGAAAGAAGACCTTTGCTTTTTTTGGTGAGTTTTTTTCGCCTGCAACTCCTCATACGTGCGACACCCCTTTTGCAACAGTTATTTATATAACCCACCCGCTGCAGTAGCTCTATGCTTCGATGATTCGGGTGGCGCACCCTTGGCTTTATCTTGTTGCACTGTTTCCATAGAGACAAATAGGGAAAGACGCATGTGTGCTGTACGATGTCAGGCCATGCTAATAACCACTGGTGGTACAAACTATAGCCCGCAGCCGTCCACTGAGTGCCCACCCCTTCTACTTTATACTGTCGTCTACCATTCTTATATCGGTGCAGATAAGAAGCCTAGCGGGGAGTTGTTTAAGGCGCGTTTCGTTTCATGAAAAGCAAATCTTTCTTTACTTAAATGGCCTGCTCGGATTTGAGGCCATATTACCGCGTGTGGAAACCTGCGCTGTGTCGATGTGAAATACACGGGGCGGTGATGGAAGGCGAGGCGCGCCCAGCAGGGCTGTTGCGAAGTTTTCACGGCCTTTATTCGTGTCCCCAGCGAAGGCTAATCTGTGAACTAGTCCTGCTGATAAATCGACCTTTTGGGCAGGAAGATTAGTTTAAAAGTGCACCGAAATTCAGCGACAAGGACAAGAAATTGAGAATTTAAAAACTCAGTTTCGATTTTCATTTATGTATTGCATGGCGCCGGCTGCGAATACGAATACCGTTTCACCTGTTTTTCTTGAATTTGCCTGCAATACAACGTCGTTTTGGGCAAGAAGAAACGGAGCATAAGTCGTCCAAAAAAATTCAACGTAAGCCTTCTAATCGCGTGTCTGCAGTTGACAAAAGTTCTTGTGAACTAAAAACTGTGGCGAGTGAAATTTTTTTGTACGCATATATAGAACGCAGGGTAACGCGAGAACACTGGCTCTATTGTTTCGCCAGGCATTAAGTTATCCGTTTCATGTGCTTGTGCTGTTTCCACCGCGTCTTGTTCTAAACGTCTGTACAGGAACCTAAATGCGAAATTATTGTATCTTTTTATAAATACTTAACAGCTTAGAGTGAAAACGACCGCAATAGGAGTTCTTTTTTCTTCAACATGAAGAAGCACATGCTTTCCGAGACTGAGGTAGCATGAAATTGCATTATATTACTTCGCAGTGAGCTTTCAATGGAAAACAAATAGAAAACCGCGAACTCACCGAAATATGCATTCTGCTGTCCGTTAGGCGAAACCTGAAAAATCAATAACGTGTGAATACGTACAGTGTCTACAAACAGTAAAATTTACTCCAAACATAGAAAATGGTTTTTGATTTGTTAGCTTTTGCTTATATACGAAGGCATGAAAAGGAAAAAAATTAAGAGACTTTTACGATCACTTCGGGTATCCGTGGCTCGCATTAGAATGCTATTGGAAGCACTGAAGTCGTCACGATTACCTACAACCCCATTGCGTCTAAAGCAGGGAAAGAAAGCGAGAGATATTGAAGCTTCACTACCGGACCTCGTGCTTCGATCGCCGGGTGCCTAGTTTTGACCTTCAGATAAGTCAGAGGTCAAACCATGAAAAACAGAAAAAGAAATTGAATCTATGTTCATCACTGGGAGTAGAACGCGCGGCTGCGCGTATAGATATCCTTTAAGGGCTCTCAGCGAGATTACTGGGCTTTCGCCGCAGCCAACAGGTCTCGTGTTGTTGTTGTTGGCTTTGTGGCATGGCGCATACCCACGACGGGGAATAGGCAAGGGTTCAATGAAGAGAGCCAACAGATGAAGGTAAATTGGTGCCAAGGTAATGGCTTAACCTTGGGTAAGAATTCTGGATAATCAAGGAGGAAATTACAAATATAAATTAAAAATGAAGTAGAAAAAAAATAAACGGGCGATAAGATTAGAGAATTGAATACATGAAAAATTGCTGAGAGATGTTTTCATTTGCGGAAATTTTGGATACCATTAGCAAAGGAACCTGCCGGTAGCAATTATGTAATTCTGGAGGTATTCGCAAACTCGATGCAATGCAAAACCTCTTGCGCGAACACCGAAGGAGATAAGAAGCGGGACCGACAAAGTGAGCCCGAACCTAGTAATGGGAATTTCTAGATGCGTCCTCTGATGTTCAAACGAGGTAATTCATATTACTTAGTAAAGTTTCGGAGAGCAAGAAACTTAGTTACTGCTGCCATAAGGTCCCGCAAGAAAGAGTATTACTCCCAATTAATTTTGAAAAATGCCCACAGTACGAAAGTCACGTGGCAGATCATTAACTCTGTTATTAAACCCGTAGCAAATCGTTTTATTATGCCTGACATAGAAATCTTGGGGATCTCCATTGAAAATCTAGTTACAACGTTCAATGTATATTTTTCCACTATTGGTGCAAGTATAGGAAATACTTGCCCCTGCACTGAGTACCTCCCTCCTCCGCAAAGCATTGTAGTGACCTTTGCATACCATGATATTACAGTGGATGAGATTTTATATACAGCTAATTATTTTCCATCGAAATTATCTACTGGATGTGATGGCGTTGCCTCTAGTGCGCTGAAGGAATGCATTGATATCTTATGCCAGCCACTTGAAAAAATCTTCAACTTTGCCTTCTATTCCTCCACCTATCCCGATCTGCTTAAGCTAGCTAGAATAGTACCGATTCACAAAAATGGTGACCGTAACCACGTTGAGAATTACCGCCCAATTTCCATTTTAAGCTGCATAAACACACTTTTTGAAAAACTCGTTGCAAAGAGAGTGAAAATATTTCTCGAGAAAGAAACCTTGCTATGCCCGCAACAACACGGCTTTAGACCAAACAGATCAACTGGTACGGCTGTCATATCGCTAACAAACACGATCAACACTTTCCTGAATGATAATAAAATAGTCTTAGGAATTTTTTTGGACATTAAGAAAGCATTTGACACTGTTGATCACGAAATTTTACTGAAAAAGCTGGTGCATTACGGGTTTAGAGGTATTAGTTTAGAATTCTTCAGAAGTTATCTCAATAATCGGCGGCAAATGATCCAACTTAGTGGTGTAAAATCTGACTTTGAAACAGTTACGGTTGGTGTGCCTCAGGGTTCAGTCCTTGGTCCGGAGTTTTTTTACCTTGTATATTAATGACCTGCCGCATTTCACACAACACTTCTCTGTTTTTATGTATGCTGACGACACTGGTCTTCTATGTGCTCATGAATCTACAACGGATCTTATTAGCACCGCAAACCGAGAATTGGAAACTTTGTGCAGCTGGTTTATTTCAAATAAACTTGTTGTAAATGTTAATAAGACAAAATGCATAATATTTAGGGGCTCCAGAAAAACAATACATGAAAACCTGCCTTCCGTGCAATGGCTGGGAACACCTATTGCACTTGTCAATAACATCACTTATCTTGGAATAATTCTAGATGAGAACCTGCACTGGAAGCCATACATTCAGGCGCTTTGTAAAAAGTTAGCTGCAGCATGCTTTGCACTCTACAAATGCCGAGATTATTTTGGTAATGACATACTCAGAACTATTTATTTCTCAATTTTTCAAAGCCAGTTATCATATTGCATTGAATCATGGGGCCACACCTACCAATCTTATTTGGAACCACTTAGGGTCTTGCAAAAAAGGGCAATTCGATTCATTTCACATTCAGGATACAACGCCCACACTGCTCCTCTTTTTAAACAGATGGATATACTGCCACTACAATCATTACTTGAATACAGGACTGTATTGACAATACACACATGCCTTACAGACAATTACCCGTTACACTCATCGCTATTCTGTATCCCACCACTATGCACTCGCAACGCCACTCATAGAAATTTCCTTCTTCCGAAAACAAAAAAATGTCTATGGAGAAAGAAGGATGGCCCATGTTGGTATTAAGCTGTGGAACAAGCTTCCAAGTGAACTCAAACATTGTAAAACTTTTCCTGTGTCACTGAAGAAATATTATAAACAATGAGTGAAGCCACCGTTTTTTTTTGTTTGTTTGTATCTGTTTGTAAAAGAGGCTTGGTGCTCTGAATATTGTTGCTCTATGTACCCATTTATGTCTTTCTAATTTCATGAGCTTTTATATGAATGTAATTAATTTTTGTTATGCCTGCAATTTTCTTTGAAACTGAATTGCATGGATCCCAACTAGCTTCCAGCTAGGGATCCAGATGTTTTAACAAGCATGCCTTGTATGAATGTTGAGAAATAAAAATTCAATCAATCAATCAATCAATCAATCAATCAATCAATCAATCAATCAATCAATCAATCAATCAATCAATCAATCAATCAATCAATCAATCAATCAATCAATCAATCAATCAATCAATCAATCAATCAATCAATCAATCAATCAATCAATCAATCAATCAATCAATCAATCAACCTAAGGCAAGAGAGTTAGAAATGCTTCAGCGTATCTACGTCTCTGCATGACGCGCAAAAGTTTGAGGGACTGAACCACTGATCTCCACTAGGGGAGCTGGATGCCGCATCGGGCGCCCGAAAGTGAAGCCACCGGAAGTAAGTGGCCTTGTCCCGGAAGTCAGCCTTTGGCGTGCATGAAATCGGACCTCCGCACGGTTTTTCAGTTCCAGTTTTGTTTTCCCACTTAGCATTTCGTCTTTTCGTCGTTCTCGTCTTTTTGCATGACAATGCCTACCTGTTGCACCGTCAACTGAGCGAGGAGACCAGCGAAGTCTTCGGGAAAGACGTTTCAAAAATAAGGGACCATTGCATCGCAATGGGACGGCACTAGCAGACGACAGGACGTCGCTACACGCAGCAAGTATGGAGCCTCGTCTACTCGGCTCGGTGTCATCTCGCTTGCCTAGCTTCGCCAACTCTGCTCTTTACTGTGATGCTTGTTCCCACGCTCAAGCCCAAGTTATGCTATCAATGGGGGATAAATATAAGAAAGAATAGGTGGAAACATTCACCAGGCAGCGACCATTTTACCGAATTAAGTTTAGACCGAACCAGAGCGAGGGCTAGGCTACTTGTGAGGTGTCGACGGTGTTCGGTTGGTTCACATTAGCGCCTCCAAAAGGTATGGTACAGCTTTTTTGACGGAGCGTGTCATGTACTGTTTCGCATTGGAGCAAGTTAAGCATGAATGGGCTTGTATTCGTGGTGCTTGGTGCAGTTGACTTCTAACAGCGCTTCTCACGCGCACTGCAGCATTTGTCTTTCTAGTCAGTCGTTCCTCTCGCGCTGCGCCTTTTCTTTGCTGCACGAAAATTTGGTTTTAAGATGACCTAGCCTCATCGTCATTCCACTACTTTTCCTTTACGCTCGGAAGACAAGAACTAGGCAAGAACATAGTGTCTAATGCACGTGCCCCTTTGCCGAGGAAGGGTGAGACCTGCGTGCCTGTTTTCTTCGCTTTCGCAGAAATTACAGGATTCTGCACACAATGCTCACATTTCTCGCGTTCAGCTTGCTTGTTCCTTTCATATAACAGCAGACATTACACGAGAACAATCCAAAAAACTGAGAACGAAAGGGCGAAAGACGCGACTTTTTGCATTGAAATACACAGCAGACACCCGACTTCCGGGACAAGTGCTCCAACTTCCGGTGGCTTCACTCGCTCTCGTCTCGGAAAGCGGGAATGCGGCATCCAGCCACCTAGTGGAGATCAGTGGACTGAACCCGCATCTACATAAGTAAAATTTAAGCGGGTGACCTGCACCTCATGAAAGTCATCGCTACCCCACACTGCCGGCATTTACACACACGAACCTTTCATGAGCACGGGAGATGTTGGTACTCAATGGTAGAGAGCAAGAGATCGTTGCTCATGGCGGTTATATATTGAAAGCGCTGAAAAGGAGGCATTCCGAAAAGGATGAGATTAGAAACTGCACCACAGTCTCGCGCTGTGCATTGGAGAGCGCAGTCTCCATCAACTTCCATCTGCTCCGCGCCGCAATGACTAATGTTTCGAAATCACTGACGAACCTAGTTTGCATGAGATCCGAGTTCGAAGTGAAACCATTAAAAGAAATAAAAAAATGAAAATCAATAGCCATGACTGGGAATCGAACCCGGAGCTTCGCGAACGGATCTCTTTTAAGGGCCGCTCAGCGAAACCACTAGGCTCGCTGGGCCATATTCCCGCATATTACCTAAACCCTTCACGCAACTATGGCAGCGCAAAGGAAGAATGACAAACAAAACCGCTGACTCCATTTTTCATTGTGCAGCCTTCTTCTCCTGTAGGAAATGAACAAATTAGGCCTAATCTGCCTTCTGCACAAATTCCTAATCCTTTAGCGACCCTGACACTGAGAATTCATTGCTGCGCTTTCCTTTCTTGAAATATATAGTTATATTAATGTACCTCCAGTTATCCAGCCTTCGTAATTAAGGCCTTGTACATGCCCCTAATTCTGGATTTCAACTAGGATATTAGCAACTCGTCTTTGTGTCCCGAACCAATCTGTTCCCTTCCGGTCCTTCCATGGCTAGCTGCGATGAGCTTAGTCTGGGTTCAATCATTTTTGTTATCCATCACGATTCTGTCCATAACATGGTATCATTAATCTACAGCTGTTATATGCTTTTAGCTATAGAGATCTTGGAAAACTGCTACCCGCCCCTTCAGAGTTCCTGCAAAATGCTCGTCTTCTAACTGTTTTGGTAAGACGGTTCCGCTCTGCGTGACCATTAGCAATAAGTAGATGTATTCATGTACCATTTCTAATGCGGCTCTGTATATTGCCAACTGTGGTTGCCTTTCGAGACTGGAAAAGTAGTTTTGGCTCCTTCATATTGTTTTTCAGACTCAACCTCCTGCCTTAACCCTTTTGGGCCCTGAACCAAGATTTTCATTTCAGCTCCATGGTCACACTGGAAGGCAGTGTAATCAAGATATAGGAGATTGCAAGGGTATTCTGCATGAGCTTTCATCCCCAACTCTTCCCAATACAGTTATGCGAATACCTTATGTTAACATGCGGTGAATACTCCGGGATTGTCATGCCTTCTTTCCTGACACCAAGTACTGGTATTTCATTACTTTTGCGCTGGAAAGATTACGGTCTGTAGGTGACCGCTATAGATATATCCAACTTCGTTGACGTGTGCTGCTTATATCTCCATCATTGCAGAGGTATCTCTTGAGTTGACTGATTCATTTTAACTTATGAAACTATATATACGGGTTAGTTGTGTTCGCCACATTTCTCTATAACATGATTGGTGGTGCAATACTGCTCAATTATCAGCAAACAAGGGAACAGTGCGGGCTAGTTGTTGGTTCATAGTGAGAATATTGCGCTGATTGAAACATCACGGCACATACACAGAACTGTAGACAGACGAAGCGCGTAAGTTGAAAGTACGCGCTTTTTTCGCTCCTTATGGGTATGTTCCGTGTTTTCTGCAACTGTTAGCTCGGTATCTCCACTACCAAGTAATCCTTTCATTCCCAGAAATAGGTGGCTAATTTTTTTTAGATTAGCGATCACCTTAGTAAACAGCTCTGTAAAGTACCTGTAGTGGGTTTATCGACCTCGAGTATTTAATTAGACCTTCCATTGACAACAAAAGAGCAAGTATAGAAAGCCCTGTACTTCCGCTTAGATCCGACTTGACCGAAGTGTCTGCTCCTTTAGGCTAACTGGAGCACTGCATTTTTCATTTTCCCTTCGCCATTCATTCATTCTGTAACCTAGAAAGTATCTTTGTCTTTTTTCCTGGCAGTGTGGTGTTCCTGGTAATGGACAATGAAGTGATCGTTGTTCGAGAATGTTCCGGCTTGCTACGCACTTAATTTTAAAGCCAAATAATGTTCGCTACTACCACTGCATGAGTAAAAAAAAAACGGAAAGTACCGGTTACGATCAGGTGACTACAGATGTGCTTAAGGACTGTTGGGGCACTGTCATAAAATAACTTACAATCCTGACTACTTAGAAATACCCAAGCCCTCAACAAACACCCAGTTTCTCTCCAGCACTAGACACTTTTTTTTTATTTCAACCAAGAAAGCGCATTCTTGTCGCGGCTAGCTTATTCGTATAGTTTTTTATAAGCAAACATTATGCAAACGCTGGCCAGCTTGCTCGCTATATTCTATATTGCCGCCCAATACGAATAATTAACGAAAGATGGCAATGCTGAAATTTAAATGTAATCGCGAACCAATGCTCCAGCTTTAAACTGAACCAATGTTCTTTTAAATCCTTGGACTTCGACTTGTTGCATTAACCGTAGTTATCACATTTTCGTCGTGCGAACACTATCTCTTGGGGGAGGAGGTTATAATTGTATTTTGTTGTACGATTTGTTTTTGTGGAGCTTAAGATCTCAAAGCGGCTCCGGCTTTGAGGGACGCCGTAGTGAAGGCCTCCGGAAATTTTGATCACCTGGGGTTCTTTATCGTGCACTGACATAGCACAGTACCCGGGCCTCTAGAATTTCGCCTGCATTGAAATTCGACCGCCGTGGCCGGGATCAAACCCGCGCCTTTCGGGTCAGCAGTAGAGCACCATAACCACTGAGCCACCGCGGCGGATTTGGCAATTTTTCAGGGATGAGCGAAGGAACTGCGAGAGCAGACCACGCTAACAGTAGCATTATTTGATGCATTTGTTCATTACCTCATTCTTCATACTTCCGGTCACTGAGCAATACGCCAGTTCTTTTAATGTAGGAGCGAACACAAGTCCACCCATTTTGTTTCAGCGAAATTGATTTTACAGCCCTTTCTTGCACGTTGATGATAAGCTGGAAGCAAAAGCCTACATAGCTACCTAATTGCGTTTAAAAGTTTTCCAGCAGCTACGGTCAGACCCGTGACGTCAGTCCATACCAAAAAGGACTCTGTTAATCCGTTTGAAGTGAATCGCCGTGTAGCTTATATCTGGGATCCGAGCAAGAACGCTTTTGGCGCACCGCAGTTAACTGGCGTATTCAGCCTGCGATCGTTTGTTCTCTTTTTTTTTCTATGGTGATATTTTCAGAAATGTGGATTTTAAGTGATAGTAGTCTCTATGCCATTGATTGCAATTCTTGAATCTACCGACACAGGTAAATTGGAACAGCACTCAGTGCCCATTTAAAGGCAAACTGTAGAAATGTTTGAAAATTTTAGGAACTCCGAAGGGTAAATCCATAAAGTATGGAATTTTATTCTCGCTTATTCTCGTTTACAATAACAGTTCGTTTTTCAGCTAGACATAAGAGGGCGTATTTTTCTCAACATTTTGATTAACAACATGAAACTCGCCTCAGCCACTGAAAAAATATTTGCCACTTGAAAGTTTTTTTCGTAAGCTATCATTAATATCTCTTCTCGTACGGCACCCATCTCTTACTTGTCACTACAGCGTCTAAGCAAGACAGGCTTGCATTTATTTCTATAGTACGAAAACACTAAACATCGCAGCAAGCATTTCAAGCTTGCAATGTCCTAGCATCAGAACTTCAATAGCGTGAAAGCACTTACTATAGTGACTCCGACAAAACACTAGGTCGTACAAAAGTTTAGGTCCTTCACTTCGAAATCACGCGCTTCAGATTTATCCTTATATTCGTCCGCCTCATTAAAGGGAGAATTAAAAGAGGTTTAATAGCCGCAACTGTCTGAAGGCACTTATCTGGAATGAGGGCTATATATCCACAAATATTCCTTGCAGTGTTGTCTACTTTGTAAAATAGAAAACTTATATCGTCTCGAAAACTCATTTTTATAGTTTATCCGAATTTAAAAATGCCTTAGGGGTGGAGGAATAGGGTACGAATTGAACTTTACCCGGAAACAAAAATGCCCTTCGCAAACTTAATGCATAAACATCGAATCATAAATGATTGCTCACCGTACTTATCCGCATAGAGAGGTCATATGCTAAACAAGTGTGAATTGCTCTGCTGAACCAATAATAATTAGCAGCGAAAAAGTGTGCAATCGCATAAGATGCTATTCATTTTTATATGCGTTCGTACACAATCTATATTTTGTCTTCTTTTTCATCGCGGCTCCACTGCAGTCTAGTGTAAAATGAACGACGGCTAACGCGTTCCTCAAATGAAATAGGAATCAAGTCTGCTCACCTTATCGCAGGGCCGAAGAAACAAGAACGTGATGACGGGGCCCATGACAATCAGGGACAAGAATACAAGAATCTTCAGCATCGCCACTGCAATGGATCTCCTTCTTTGAGCATTCCGCTGCTCTCTCAGCTGGGATAAAGTCGATACGCCGTCCGCAGTATCCATCAATTGCACCAGTGCTTCCGTAGAGGAGGAATACTGTACGCCCAGCTGTGGTGTGCCTTCCTCCATTCTCCGGTCGCAGTAATGGAGAAGGCTCACTAACAAATGCTATTTCACGCTCAAAGGTAGTTGCTCTCTACCTAAGATAACATCGACACAGATTTGCGCTAAAAAGAAACGTAGAGGCAAAGCTCTTTACATGCAATGAGCACATCCAAAAAGTTAAACAAAATTGGTGAAAGAGTTAATCGGGCAATGAAATCGCATCGACATCAGCGAAACAAAAAGCGGAGACAACTATTTCGCTACACACACTGTAGAGACAAGCTGACTTCAGCGATACAGTAAACGTAGCTGCCCAGAAAGCTATCGAGCATTTGACCGTTTAAATGTCCTGTCAGTGACAAATATTTAATAATTTAAACTGGATACTTAAAGAGATTTCATAACCCAATTACGCTCATATGTCAAGCGGCCCGGAGTAGAGGGTACATCAGAATTGTGATAGATTAGTAAAGCTGTCCTCTAATGCCGACGTGTTCTGGCCGTATTTTCCTGCCAATATGTGACGCGAATTGCTCGACATTGCGCTCAGGAAATGCAAGAGGAACTGCGTAAGAGGACGGAAGTTAGCGTATCTATCTTTTAAAGCGGAACACGACCGATGACGACACCCGCCGGCGCCACAGTGCTTGAAGACTCACTAGGCCCCATTAGACAGCAACGGAAGCTGGCGACCGGATACAGCGCCTTCTAAATATAAAAAAAAAACAATGAAAAAGAATTCGTTCCCAGTTCGGTCCAGAGCCAGCCGCTATATTAGCGAGCGGTAGTTGCACCAAAGTGCAGAGTATTGAATTTTGAAAAGGTGCATACAGTGAACAAAACACAGATATTATGAAATATATATTAACAAAGAGATCTATGCCTCTTACTTCAACATAACGTATAGCTATTAGAAATGCACGAGTGTAGCAAGACTGATAACAAATCGACTACCTGCTATGCTCGCCAAAGTTAAGGGGCATAATTCTAACAGGAGGTTGGAGACAACACCGTCATGAATATTATACTTTCCATTTGCCAGAAATGTGCCCAGTCAAACAAACAAGAACAATTACAAGAAAGTGCGCTCAGCGAAGCGCTGTCTTTAAATTGAATCTTCGCTTAAGACGCACACATATACACCGTGATTAACAACACGTGATACAAAATTGCCAGCCCGATTACCGCGCAGCTGTTTAGTAATAACAATGGGCGATGAGGGAATTTTCTAAAGCCACGTGCCTCCAGGTAGTTCCACAGCATTTCAAGATATCGTATTCGTTATTCGTGGAGCTCTAGAATAAGGCAAATGCAGCTCTAGAATACGCTAACTAAGACTTTCTTTTATTTCAGATGTCTGTTCATGCCTGACTTTCTTTTCTTTAAGTTCACGAATCCAACCACATCGTCTCCTCAAGGTTCACATTTCGGTGCCATCATACTTTCGTGGACAAAAGATTGCGGGACGCCAACTCTTCGAAAAACGTTCATTGTAGTTCTACCTCACCACCCAATAGGCTGATATTGTTGCCAGAGGAAGGAGCATTTAATCAGCTAATATCTTATTACAACATCAGGCGACTGGCAAGCGAAGTGGAGCAACAATAAACGTTTTTCCAAGAAATCGCGTCCCGCAATCTTCTGTCCCCAGTAGTACCCTTTATTGCGTGCACAACTAGTCAGAACGGTCTTGGCAATGTTGGAAACAGTTTCGCAAAAAAATAACACTTTTCTGCCCACTAATTTGGTAATGGCGCACTTGCGTTGAATGACGGCATTTAACATTCTGCATTACCACAATATCTTTTCGTAATGGCTTCTGAGCAGTATACATCGTGATGCACGAAGCAACTCTATGGTAGAAAAAAAGATTTCTGCTCTGAAAAGAAAAAAGTTTCTTGCTCTTGCAGTCTCTCTCCTTCCTATTTGAAAAAAAATTGTCGAAACTTTCAGCATGGCTGTTGGTGGATTTATAGGACGATGCCGGAGTAACAAAGAGCGACATTTCTGGATTGTTCTAGAAGAGGCGAAAGAACCGGATCCCTGCTGGCTGCATGCAGATGAGCGCATTAACTTCAGGCTGGGTCTTTTCTGGTCCAAATTACTCCTGTAAAATAAACAGCTATATGTTCGAGCACACGAACATCCAGTTTAGCTAATGGAGGCATACAGTTGCAGTGTTTTCTGCAGAAGCAGTCGTGTCATTAGCCAGTCATGACTAACCATTCATGACTAACTAGTCATGACTAGTTGGTCATCATTAGTCATGACAAACCACTCATGACTAACTAGTCATCACTGGTTAATGACCTGTTAGTCATGACTTCTGACTAGTAATGATTAGTGAACTTTCACGTGAGATGTAATGGGTGCAAGGGCGGACAGAGTCATGGCTGCGAGTATGAGCCATTAAAGGCTTTCGCCTTAAAACATGTTGGAGGGCACGAAGTGAACGCTTTCGGGACGATGCCCGCAAACATGCTGCGTGACGGGATGCTTTATTGCGAGCGAACGCATTCCCTGTACCGTAAAGCCCTCGTTGTAATCTTCTCAAATTAAAAACACAATTTTCACACATTCATGTGAGATGTTGTGGTCTATAGCAGAAGGCCTCACTCGCACTTGTGATCTATCGCGGGCAACTGTAGCGTGACCGCAGCATTTGAAGTGAACGCAACAGTTACAAAAAAAAAGAAGGTGGATTAGCAAGTGCCGACCCTCCGCAATGCCGTCTATGTAATCACCAATAGATACTTGGGACCGCACGATTGCTTTTGCAGAAAACAGTGCAACTGTGTTCTTCCATTAGCTAAACTGGAGGTTCACGGGTTCGAAGCATTTAGCCTTTTATTTTACAGCAGTAATTTGAAGCAGGAAATGACCGAGCCTGAAGTTAGTGCGCTCATCTGTCTATGCAGCCAACATGGATTTGGTTCTTTCGCCTCTTCTAAAACAATCCACAAATGTCGCACTTGCTCACGCCGGCATCGCCAATAAATCCGCCCAAAAGTCACGCTAAAAGTTTTGTCAATTTTTCTCAGATAGGAAAAAGAAAGACTGCAAACGCAAGAACCTTTATTCTTTTCATAGCTGGTCCTTTTTCTGTCATAGATTTGCTTCACGCATCACGATATATATTGCCGATCAGCCATTACGAAAAGATATTGCGGCAAGACAGAATGTTATATGAAGTCATTCAACGCAGTGTACCGTTACCAAATTAGTGGGTATAAAAAGTGTTTTTCTTTGCTGACCCTGTTTCCAACATTCCCGAGAGGATTTTAACTAGTTGTGTGCTCAATAAAATGTGTTATCGAGAACAAAAGATTCTGGGGCGTGATTTCTTGGAAAAACGTGAATTCCAGCTAAGATTCGCTACCCAGTCACCTCATATTGTATGAAGGTATTATCTACTTAAATGCTGCTTCCTCTGGTAACAATATAAGCCATGTCATAAATAGTCATGCGATGACTAGTTAGTCATGTCTACTCATTACTGGTTAATAATAACTAATTAGTCATTAACAAGTCATGACTAGTTAGTCATTGCCTATTCGGTCATCAACTAATTAGCCATGAGTAACTAGGGAATAACAGTACAAATTAGTCATTGCTAGTTAGGCTATAACCAATCATGACTACTTAGCGATGAGTCATGTCTAAATACTCATGGCCTATGTCAGGACTAATTGGTCATGATGACTAGCTACTCCAAGTCGCCCCATAGCCACCTCGTGTGTACCTCCGGCCATGCAGCCAAATTTGCGTGTAAAGGATTTCGCCTCGCTCAATTTAGATCGTCAAATTGGCCCCTGATTTTTTTGCCAAATGACTCCCTGTTTATCTGTGACTTAAGTTTAACGCTGAGTCGTTATTCAAATAAGATGTGTGTTCTAATTATTTATTTATTCAGGATAACCTCAACGGTCTTAAGTTAGAGGGTATTACATGATGGGTAAAACACGAATAAATAATAGGAAATACAAAAGGCAAAGAGAAATGGGGATAAAATTCGCAAAATAAAAGTGCAAACAAATCTATAAAAGGAAATACGAATAGATAATTCTAAAAAAGGCACAGACAAGGAAAAGAGGCACGAAATGATCGACAAAAAGCGAAAAAAAGAATTCAAATTAGGTCAGCGATCTAAAACGTCAAGAAGTAATATACATCAAGAGTATTAGGGTGAGGGCAATATGGTTGGGAAGAAAATATATCCTGAATGACAATAGGTGAACGGAACAGTTCTTGGAAATTAGATAAATCAGTTTCATTTGCAATGTGTTAAAGGGATACTGAGGCGGTTTTCGAATCAGCTAATTTTTTATGGTTTTGAAGTAGTGTCATTGCTGATCACGTCTGTGAAATTATTTTTTCGATTATGGCTAAAGCAGTGCCGCAATAACCAATTAAAAACGCTATGTTCAAATCTCCCGCGCCCCGCGCGAGTGTAGGAGAGGAGAACAGCGGAGAGGGAAACCTCGTCCATGTCGGCCAACGTGACGTCACGTTGAGGAGCCGGGGATACTTCGGCGCACCCGAGAGAGCTTTCAGCGCGCGTTGTTTCTAGTGCTGCGTGGGTTGTGACGTACTAAGCGTGTCAGCCGACCTTGAGAATCAGATTCAACTCGAGGTACTACTCTGCGTTCGTGTCCATGAACAAATACGGCCGAGACTGTGTCGTCTTGCACTGTTTTTCGCAAGATCATTAGCTCGCAGCGCAAGCTCGCTGCTGTGACAAAGAATTCAAGCTGACCAAAGCAAGCCTACTCTGCTCGAAGCACTTTCGTAAGAGCGGCTACATGCAGAGCTCGTCCCTAATGTGACCTCTGGAGATTTGTGTCGAAAAGGCGTGGCTGAACCATGACACAGTTCCTTCGATTTTCTCGCGCATGAGATGCGTGTCACCATTCCGAAGGAGCGCCTCTTTTAAAAGTAGGAACATGCTCACTTAGCCCCTAAAGAAACCTTATAGAGGCTTAAGCATGTGTCGCTCTCCTCAGCTTAGGTGATGGCCAGACCACCTGAGGCGTGCTCAGCAAGGCTCGGTTAGTGATTTTATACTCGGTTCGACGTGTCCAAGCAAGCAAGCAACCAGGCAAGCAGAGCAAAGCACAATAAAGCAAAGCAAGCAAGCATCGAAGCTCTTCATATGCGGCATCTCGTTTAATCGTAGCTAAGCGATTAAAATGAAAGCGTTCGACGTTGATTTCGGATGCAAATTTATGAGAGAAATGAATTCCAACCGAGTTTTTGCAAAAAAACACCGCAACCTTACTCGGTTTCTTCATCAAGTTGTGGCAGCGGGCGAGTTGCAGCTGGTTTGGCTTTTAAATACACATATAGTTGGCAACTACTTCACTGAACCTAAACTCCAAATCTATGAAGGGCGAACGTTTCCGAGGCAGCGATTAATATTTTCTGGCATGTGCTGAACGCGCCACGAGTGAAGCAGCAGCCTTGTGCGCGTATTTGGGTTGGTTTCCAGCGCACAATGATTACGTCACTATCCTGTGGTCACATGCCTCGCAGTGCTTGCCCACTGCGCTTCGCTAATTTTGACATCAACTTTGTGCTCCTTCATCGTTTCCTTGAAATACTTTCTTGCCTCAACCTGCAACGCCTGGTACTGAGAACAGGATTTTTTGTACACAGTGCTTTGGGCCTTTTCTTTAGGATGAAGCTCTTCCGGGCGAGCCAGGAGGCGTCCGGTGGTGGTAATTGACTTGAGTATTGTTCGCACCCCTTCCTGTCCGAGAATACGAGCCGAGGTTGTGCTGGCACCTTTTACGCATGGTCTGCATCGCGTCTTTGACGCTGGCGTATGCTTGTGCTATGTGTAGAATTTTTTGCTTGTGTCTTTTTTGGTTTCAGGCGATACGTGGAATGAGCAAACTGTAGTATCCTTTTCTTCGGAGGTCAGTAAAGAAAAATAGTCGCCGTAATCGCTTTTACAACGACACGTAAAGCTGCGATCTGCACTCAACGCAGCGCCGGATCCGCATCGGCAGCTTCTCCAGTCCTCAAAGTGACGTCACGACCTCTCTTGACCAATCACGGGCTGCGGCGCGCCGCGCGGCGTGCCCCGCGGCACAGGCCGCATATTTCGGCTAAAAAAGGCAATTCGCGCTTGTTTTTGCCTTATTTCGATGCGATATTCCAGTTTACAGCATGAAAAACTATAGGACGCCGCTGCCAGCCTGATTTTCAAAAAAAGTGCTTCAGTCTCCCTTTAAAGTAAGCCATTTCGGTCTTTGATATTGCGAGGAATGGATGATCTCTCAAAATGACAAGTACGAGAGATGGCGCGTTTAAATTTGCATGGATGTTCATGATGAAGAAGAATGGCAGTCGCTGGCCCCCCAAAAAATTCCCGCGAAGATGTGGATGAATATAAAACTTAAGCGAAGTGTACAGCGTGCTATCTTTATTCGTTAAATAGCACAAAGGTCTAGCCATATCATCCTGATATTATTCCTGTTACCGGACTTCACTACATCACCGCGGAAATTCTCACCAAGAAACCAAGCGCTATGCACTTCATCTTATTAAAGTGAGGTGAGATGTGGTGATCTACTGGCTTATGTTTTGGGTGGAAAAAGCATAAATTTCATTTGGTTAACATTCAATCCACTTTGATTAAAAAAAGCCAGATCAATAACTTATTAAGCCCGACATTTGATTCCTGTTTAAGTGTTTGTGGTTTAGGGCTTGAAAAGAACAAATTTGCGTCATCGGCATACAACACAATATTAGTAGTTAAAGGAATGTTAACACTGTCATTGATATATATAATGAACACAAGGGGTCAGTAGAATTTAGGATCTATTCGCTTCTTCAAAGGTTTCCAATCCCTTCCTCTAGTGAGTTCGGCGTTAAAGAAGACCAGGATGCGTGTTTGTAAATGACGATGATAGAAAAACATATATTTACAGCATATATGTACAGAAAATAAAACTGGAAGAAGCAGGAATGAGTTTACAAAAAGAACAAACTTTGCGCTACTTTACTCCTCGACCTCGCAGGTTACAGCCTAAGTAGCACTGTATTACATACTAAGCATGGGGCTCCAGCTTAGGCTGGACTCCATTCGTTCATTACAATCTTTATACCCTCAAATAACAAAGAAATATGGGCGGTCATTTTCAGTCGCCCGCCCCGAGATTCAATCCTCCAATCAAACATATTATGCCAAGTGGAATCTACCCCGTGAACTGGGTTCAGCCTGAAACCCAGGGATCTCGCTATGAGAAGAAGCCAAATAAAAAAAATATGACACCACTCACTCTTCGGTAAGGGCATCCACATCCTCTCTCATCGGGGCTCTTCTTCCAATTTGTCTCAAGCACACCGCCGCCCCCCTCTCCACTCGTGTTGCAAGTCAAGTTCTTGACGCTGATGTGTACCCACCCGTCATCAGTGCGTGTCGTCCGTAAGCAACGCGAGAGGAAGGGAAAGGGCCACAAAGCCGATACAGCACAGGCGGCGAGAAGCTCGGATAAGAGTGATAATATGAGCGGGCGGATAAGAGTGAGAAACGGATGTTGTTCCACGCATCGCCAAAAAAACGCTGTAATCGTCTTTTCTTGGGCGATCTCTGCCGGCTCAGCAAACCAGGCAAGGAATCGTTCCTGTTTTCCCACACATTGGGTGAGGATGTAAAAGATACGACGTAATTGGCTTAACCGGCGCTCCTAATCACCCTCCTTGAAAGACGCCTCCATAAGACACCGCGGCAGTGAAGGCAAGTGTGGGTCATCGGGTGCCTCTCCGAAGATAGCCCACGGCGTAAGGGGACCCGTGAAGATAGCGGCGGTGCGTGAAAAGACCATGTCCAACTCCCCATCTGCACTGTGTTTGGGGGGGGGGCTCTAATTTGTAATGGAAATCCGCTTCCGCGAGTGCAGGGGTCCTGTAAAGAGTTCCGGCTGGCAATGAGTGGCGGCCTTACAGGGTCCTAAAACAGAACCTTGGGGAACACCAAAGTTTACTAAACAGAGTTCAGATTTTATGGCATGTATTTTTGTGTATGGCCTGTGTGCATTTAATTAATTCTCAAATTGTGTATTGACAATTGGACGAATTTGGTATATCTCTAATTTTTTCTAAGCAATATTAAATGACCAGCCGAATTAAAAGACTTGCAAAAATATACAAATGTTCCAACAGAGAAAAGCCTATTTTCAGAATTTTGAATTAAACCATTTTCGATGTCTAATAGTGCTGTTTGGGTATATTTACCTTGCTGTTCACTAATTACGGCTGTTCACAAATTAAATTTTTAGCTTGAAGGAAGCTGTTTGCTCGCTAGAAAAGTATACGCCCAGCTACTTTCGAGAACAATGGCAGCACTGAAATGGGGCGACAATTATTCAAGTCATTTTTCTTTGCCCCTTTGAAGTGCACTGTAACAAACGCAACTTTGAGTTTGTCAGGAAAAAATCCTGTGAGCAACATTGTGTTACAGATATGTGCGAAAGGGACAGCGATAATACTAACAACACACTAAATTGGAAAAACGACTATTTCGCCATCACAGGGAAAATAACTGGTCCTAAGAGCATTTATGATGCATTCGACTTCATCTATTGAAATAGGCAACAAAAATATGTAATCATTACTACTCGAAAGCATGTAAGAGTCTCCCGTTCTTGTTGCATAAGAATGAACAGCCCCGTGATGAGCTCCAGCAACTATGAACTGATCGTTAAATTTATTGGCTAGTGAAACCGCAGTGTAATTAACTCCATTATTTCTTACTTCGCCAGAAAGATCCTTCTTTTTATTCGCTATAACTGAATTGATATCGTGCAAAATCAATTTAGAGTTGCGCTAGACTGCCGAAAGCTTGTTTATATAGACTTGGCTTTTTTTAAATCCGTATTTAGATTGTTTCGGAAGTTCTTAAACTGAATTAAATCCCCCGGGTTTCTTGTTTTTAGAAAATGAGAAAACACTTAATTCTTTTTCGATTCATTTCAGGAGAGCTGTTGTTATCCATTCCTTCCTGGCCTTTCTATGCATCTATATAGCCATCATGGGGAAGGCTGCATCGTAAATGTTTTAGTAGTTTTTCAGTAAATGATTTGTGCGCTCGTGACGCGTCTGTTTCTTGATTCACTTAAGCTAAACTAGTAGTCGACATCAAATTACAAAATCGTTCAATATTATTATCCTCACAAATTCTCCGCAAGCGAACAAGACCATAACGGTTCTTTTTCGCTGAAAAATTGAGAACATGCGCAGATGATCACTGATCCCTGATAAAAAAGATCCTAATGTAGTTCTAATTAGCGGGATATTATTGAAACATAGATCACTTAATGTGTCGGACTGCTTTGATATGCGCAAGGCTAAATCATTGGTATTCTCATAACTGTTAGCAATATTTTAGGGGCAACTAGACGCGGCTTGGCGTCTATATCTTGAGTAGTTCGGTTCGGGACAACTTCACTACTCGCTTAATGGGAACATCTGTAATTGCACTCTCATAAATGAATTATTCACCAACTTCTCAGTGCAAAACATGATAAGTTTCTAAGGCATCTGTAAATTCACTATGCGCGTGCCACCTCCTCGACCATCGCTGTACATTGTGCGCAGGTGTTTCATGTGTGCCCCGTGATGACGCTACGGCTGCCCGACGGAAGTTCACCGGAAACGTACTCCGCTGCTCGCTTAAGTAGGGTATCTGTAGTTCGCCCAGCTGCCTTTCACCAAACCTTTAAAGAACAACACTTTAACGTTAATACAGGATTACCCCCCTCCCACAAAAAAAAAATGCATACACACAACTAGGTGCGAGAACAAGCCGCGCTGGCGCAAAACCGGGGGGCAGCACGAAAAGAAAAATTGCGAGGAGACTTTGGCAACTAAAGAGTTGAGAGGCAAAAGCCGAGGAGTCTTTGCCGTGACGACATCCACTCGATTTTACGTCACACCGTTCCGTTGGCTCCATCGATGCCCCAGTTATGCATCTTTCGTAGATCTTAAGTGTTAAGTACGCTTACGTACACATTTTCTCGTCTAATTTGGCACAAATACGACGTTTTCCCCACCGTCCTGTGACAATTTTCATTACGCCATGAATCTTATGGTGGATGGGACGTCACACCGTTCTCGTGGCTATATCGACGGCCGACATATTTAGACGCAATTTCGATATTTTTGCCTGCAGTTAAATAAACTAATTATTCTACAGTCATCAAACTTGGCTTCTGGGTTCATTTTTTCCTCCCCTATCTGAAGCTCCACTTTTTTAGTCCCCGAGTTAAACGCTTGTGACACGCTTTGTAAACGGACAACATTATCAGCCATTAAAGGCTTTCGCCTTAAATTTGCGCCAAACAAGGCGCCACACGACCCGGGCGACCGGGTAGAAAACGTGGTGCTGCAGTCTCTGTCTCACCACAATGGGGCCCAAATCTTTGGGCCCAATGACCCACGCTGCTAGCAGCTCTTCCGTCGGAAGGACGCCCCCACGTCGCCTCCACTCGAAGTCACGGAATCCGGAGGGGAGCGAGCTCACGGCCCACGCTCTCCATTTTCGCACAACGGTGAGCCTCTGGTGATCGGGGCTGAGCTCGCGCACGCGATCAACTCGCCTACGCGCAAGGCTGACGTTTCGGCGAAGTCGAGGTCTGTGAGGTCAGCTCCTAGGCTGAGCTTAAAGCCAGCGGCCGCACGATAGAAGGCGAGCGGTTGCTCGGTCTGGGGGCGTTTGTGCCGACCTAGGGCGAACGCTCGGCGAGCTGTGCTCAGCCCGCAGAACAGCATCGAATGTCGCAGGTAGGACGTATCAGAGACAAGTGCTCCTACCCACTTGGCGCTGAGCGCCCGAGCCACTGTGGCCACACATGGCAGCCCGAGGCATCCTCGGGGCTCGGGGCGGTGCTGTAGGCGCCGAGCAAAGAGCGCCGTACCACTGTCCCAGATGAATGCACAAACGAGGGACGCAAGGCGACCCGCTGCTCGGCATGGTAAGGCAGCAACTACTGCTACATTAAAAACATTGCCGACGATTACGTTTCTTCCTAATGCGAAATTTGAGCGCAGCACATCAGCTGTTTCAGCTTTTCGATAGATTGAGAAAGGAAGAAAAAACGTATTACACTAGGGCTATTTCCTGCGTTTTGGGCCGTCTTCGAGACCTTCTCTGTTGAAGTCGTCCACCTGTAATCAATGGTCGGCTGCCCTCAGCGCAGGACTCAGCTGCCCAGTTGAGCCTGTGCTAGACCTTGCTGGTCTTCACAGCGGTCGCTGGACAGCAGACTCTCCTATTGCTCCGAAACCCGGGCTTTGTATTTTCGCGACCACGTCTCTGTTTTGGCAGGCCTATGTGATATGATAGAGAGTGAGTTTTTCGTCGCACCAGGGACATTTGTCCGCGTATATCGTAGGGTGTATTTTGATTAGTATGTGAAGGTTTGGGTGAGAGCCTGTCTGCAATTGTCTCCAAGTGACAGCTTCCTCTCTGCTGATAGATTTGCGCGGCGGGGAATATCGCATTTTTCTGCCTCTATAGTTTTATAGTATGGCCGAGTATTCCCTGGGTGCTGGCGCGAGTTCCTCGGTCTCGTCGGATGCTCAGAAAGTAATGCATCACCGAGCTATCCTGCCGGCCTCCTAGACCCTGCCACCCTTGTGTGCCTCGGTACCCACACAATTTTCTGTTTAATCTTTCCGTTTCCTTCTTCGTGGTTTTAAATTCCGTCGCTCGCTTCGAGGAGTATTCGGAGTGCGTGAGGACCTATCCTACCATTCATGTAATTTCGGCACACTATTTGAGAGTCCGTGAGTATTGCGAGTGAAAGCCCGGTTCTGTGGCACTCCGCCACCGCTAGAGAAACGGCTACTTCCTCGGCCTCTGCAGCTGTGCAGTCTCGCAGAGACACGCTGGTCATTTCGCGTAGAGAGGAAACGACCACCACCGCCACAGCGATTGTGGCGTCTCCTCCTTTCCAAGACACGTCTACATACACTTTCGCGTCTTGAGGAGCGTATGTTTTTTCGATGAATTCGGCCCTCGCTTCTCTTCTGCCTCGATGGAGGTTAGGATCCATGTTTCTTGGTACTGGCGCTACCTTGCCGGACTTGCGAAGCTCGTCGGGGATCGTTTCCGTTCTGGCCATTTCTCGCATCTGCTCGCGCTATCTGAGCCTCTGTAGGAACTCTCTTTCAGTTGTTGTCTGCAACAGCCTCAGTTTTCTCGGCTCAAGCTGCGCCTCTTGAGCTCCTAAAAGTTGTTATGTAATCCCAGTGCAATGAATTTTTCAGAATACATGTTGCGCAGTAGTCGGAGCGCTGTCTTATATGCTTTTTGTAGCAGGGAATCCGCTTGTTGTATTTCGCTTTGGTTGAGGCAATGGTAGGGTAGGCTTAGCACCCTACCAGTGCTACGGTAACTATTACGGCCAACCACCACGTTTCTGAGTAGTTTTAGTGTGTCCTCTTCACGCATGCCGTGTCGCCTGTTGGTGATGCGGGTGATCACGCGTGCGACTGGTAGCGTTGTTGATAGATTGGGGCAAACAATTTGATCAAGACATGTGTGTACGTTATTTTTTACACATATTCCTTCCTCAAGAAACACTCCCCTAGCATTTCTTGACTGTCATGAAGAAACCTTTGTGGTCGGTGGTGGTGGTGGTGAAAAACATTTATAGTGCAATAAATTTTTACAGAGAGCTGATTGGGGTAGGCCCTATTGGCCCTTTCACCTATCAATACTAGGTGGAGCCCCTATTCCGGGGCCCCATTGGCAAGCAACACCGCCCGCCTCCGGTGAACCAAGACCTTTTGGGTCTTTAGGTCCAGACAGCCGAGCAGGGCCGCCTCCCAGTCCTCTCTGGTGGCGATGGGGTTGGGGGGGGGATAGATTGGTTTGACTGAGACGCCCAAACCATGTGGAAGGTGTCAGCGACCTCCCCACAGAACTGGCACGTGCCATCAAAGGATGTGTTGAAATTTTTAAGGTTGGTTGGTTTATGGGGTTTAACGTCCCAAAGCGACTAAGGCTATGAGAGACGCCGTAGTGGAGGGCTCCGGAAATTTCGACCACCTGGGGTTCTTTAACGTGCACTGACATCGCACAGTACACGGGCCTCTAGAAATTTTTAAGTACCGCCGGGCACAGTACAGTGTTAGTAAGAATTTGGATGAGGAGGCGCTCGTCAGCGTGATCCAGTCCCTTACAAGGGGCCGGGTAGCGGCGGTGCTCCTAATTGTAGTAATCTGTGATGTGTTTGAATGTAAGGGCCAGATTGTCTGATTGAGACGGAGAATAAGCGCGATTCAGGCGTCCACTGACACGGGAAGCCAGTTATGCACATTTCCTTTCCTTAAATTGAAATTGTCGTTTTTATTCCATGTAAAACGGCGCAATAGCTGCGTGTCCCTCCAGATTTATGCACGTGGCGAAATTTCTTAGCGCATGCGCAGTACGAGCGCGCGAAGCGAGGCAAACCAGCTGTGCGTAGTGACGTCACTTGCTCCTCGCGCATGCGCAGTATGATTGAGCAAGAGAGCATGCAAAACGGCGAGACTGCAGCCAATGTAGCTCAGGCTACAAAAGCAAAGGCGCAGGCTCTAGCTTTAGAGCGAAGCTCTTTGGCGCCCGTTTCTGTGTTTCGCCGTGTCGCCGTCGTCCGTTTTAACCAGCAGTGGACACCTTAGTCGCGCTTTAAGCTGCGAAACCAATGGAGTGGGACCTTGGAAAGCAGAGGGTAAAATGGGTAAATTGGTTTTTGAGTCAAGGAAATGGCGCACTATCTGTCTCACACATCTCGGTGGACACCTGAACCAGAGGGAATGCGCATAATTGCACTCTTGGAAGAATGGATACCTCAATCGTGCTTTAAGCTACGTGGCGGCAGTGACAGATGTGCGCTGAATTCGTTGGCATTGACAACGCTGTGCCAGAAACGCGTCGCTGAAGACATAGACCTTCGGCGTTCGGTGTGTTGATTGGCGCTGGCGTCGGGAACGTTTTACACTCCGGTCATTTTAAGGAAAGGAAGTGCGCATAACTGCCGCCCTGGGACAGTGGACGCCTGAATCGCGCTTATTCTCCGACCACAAACACATGAGAGGGAGATGTGGGCCAGCCGTATGTGCTAGCACTGACAACGAAGAGCGAACTCTCGTGTTCAATCATTAACTGCCACCTGCCAGGGTGGCAGGGGGTGTGGGGACTTTAATGTAGATATAAAGACAAACAAACAGGAAACCAACAGGGTTCTCTTTCTCTTTCTTTTTCACTCTCACTTCATCCCTTCCTCTACAAACGGATGACGGGTGTCCACCGAGATATATGAGGCAGTTGCTGCGCAATTTCCTTTCCTCAAGTACACTTTTAATTTTGTTTATTACGGGTTTTTTCTTTCTTCTTTCACTCTGACATCCTCCCTTCCTATAGAAACGGATGACCGATGCCCACCGAGATATATGAGACAGTTACTGCACAACTTCCTTTCATCAAATACACTTTTCATTTTATTCATTACGGACCTTCTTCTTGCACTCTCACTTCCTCTCTTCCTCTACTAACGGGTGACGGGTGTCCGCCAAGATATGTGAGACAGTTACTACGTAATTTCCTTCTAGGTTGATTGTGGCATGCAGCTGCATCGTCTCTAGTGACGGGGCTGGTGCATCAGCTTTATGGCTTAATTGCTTGATAACAATAAGAATTCGTGATTCCTTTTTCTGAAAGGTGCCGTTCAAAATTGCGGTTAGGTTAGACAGTCCCACCTTGAGGTAAATAAAACAACTTTGAAGAGAGCGGAAAAGAGTGCGTTGAAAGCTGCCATGCTCGATTGATCGGTCGAGAATTGTTTAGAGCGGCGATTTTGAGAGCGAAACACAGCGGTTCTCAACTTATTTTCGGATTTCTGTGGTCGCGTTGTTTAAAAGCAGGGCATAACAGCAGGGCATTGCATTTGATAGATGCTTTAGACTTTAAATTGCTGTTAAATATTCAGGGATTTGCCGGAGGGCGATACCTGCATTCTGGATACTTTACAGATAACAGAACACAATTACAGAAGGTGAAAATGCATAAATCTCTTTCCATCACCTCCTGATATGGGTTACTTTCTAGGCGGCATTAAGAGTTGCTTTTTAGACTTCTGAAACTATTCGTTCAGAAATCAAAATCATAGCTTGGGAAGCATAGCCAGGAAGCTGTTTTCATAAATCGTTCATAAATCACTCTTTGAACCGCGCGAAAAAGCCTAATGACGGTTTTATTGTGAGAAACTTGAAATTGTTCTTGAGGTGGCGGCAAATGGCGAATTTAACTTTACGCCTCTAGTCACTTCTCATCGGTATGCATGAAATGGGATTACAAGCAAAATGTGGAAACCAGATATGTTCTGGGGCAGCGGTGACCACTGGAACCCCCAACCTCCCATCATTTCTCAAATTCCGGGTACTTATATGTCCAGAAGGAAGTCAATGCCTACGATGGTGTGGTTCTGCCGGTGGTGTGGACCGATATCTGGTGGTTTACAAGAGTTGCAGTGCGGTGGCCGTGCTGGCGATACAGAGCAGTATGCAGCAGAAGACAGAAGCCGAGCATCCCATCAGGCATAGGAGAAAGACGCGCAAATACAAGGAAACAAGCTTTGTTAGAAGAGGGGTCTGGAGAGTGGAGGATGGTGAGTGAAGGACGGGCTTTGCAGTGCCCACAGCACGAAGTTTCATTTGGCACGGTGCTTACCTAAATACACTATGCTTGCCGGCAACCTAAGGGCGCAGGTGGAGACATCTTTTCCCGTATGCATAATCAGGTTGCAGATGCTACACTTGGCTGAGCTGGTGAGGCGTAATCCGAATAAGCAACAAAGCACAGCAACTGCGCGTCCTGGGGCCGTGACTGTAGTCGAGGTGACTCCAGTTCTGGTAAAAGGTCCTAGGAGGGCAAAGACGAGATGTTTATAATCTGAGGTACTGACAGAGCTGCTAATCGAAAGTCTCCGGCGTCCGCACAGAACAGCTTTCGAGCGAGTACAGCGGGACCACGACAGCAGGAGGTTTTGGTTAGCTTGGTGAAAGGCGCGATATCAATTAGAAGTTTACACGGCTTGCAAAGCTTCCCGTTGGTGACGTAGAGCCGAGTGTTGTGCGGTTGAGGCGAGGAGCAGCGGAGCACTCGAGACGTTGTTTTTTTTAGCTGGGGCGGTTCATTAGGGTTGTCAGCCGGGCTTGGAAACTGGCTAAACACACATGTAGGCCCCGATAGTGCCTCGAGCATCTCTGTCTTTGGTGAGGGGAAGTAGCTAGGACCGGATGGCTGAAGGGCTGGTAATAATTAAGCTGAAAGCGCGGTCTCAGAGCAGTCCGTGTTACAGCGTGAGGACTATAGCTATGTCCGTAATTGCTCGAGACAGAAGCCCTAAGTTCGCTTTATGGTGTGCTACCTGTAGGCGATAGTACGAAGCGCTACAAGAGGCTGGAAGGCCACAAAGCAGCAAGTATTTTGTTTAATCTTTGATTTTGTACGCCCTTTAGAAAAACGAGGCTTCAAGCTTTGATAGCTACGTTTCCAGACCATTTTGTAGAAGGCGGGATGCGGCATTACAAGCTCAGGCTCTGGCCAGGCCTACAATTATCATGGGAGAAACGGTGTTCTGCTCAATGCTTATTGACTGGACAGTGGACGGCAGTCTAGTGCCACCAGGATGCATTGCGTGCCCATTGCCGAGGCGAATAAGGTCGGTCGAGGTGGAGGCAGCCATGCTCGTGGTCGGAAAGGTAGATTGAAGCGACTTTTTCTAACCGAGTGAAAAATCCTCTCAGTGGAAAGGCAACGAGAAAAAAGCCCCCGTTTTATTGGGTTGCGAAATGAGACATTTAATGCCACAATCGTCCTGTTTGGTTTGGCGCATGGTTTAGTTTGGCGCCAGAGTCGATCCGGCGCGCACCTCATCCATGGTGAGGCTGAGCAACCGAGCGCCAGCGAAGCAGCTGTTACAACCCCTCCAGTCACGTGGTACAGCAGCGGCGTGGCTCCGAGCCAGCGCAGCTGCGGCGGCCCTCCGCAGCGTGTCACTTGGTATGACGCCACTTGCCACACCTCCGCTCCGCTAGTTAGAGGTCAAACGCGCACCAAACTTGACCTTGCTGTTGTAATGGGAAGAGTCGATTCGTTTTTAAACGAAAAGTTCAAGGGCTGCTAAGGTGGTACCAAACGCAGATACCATTTGGTGAGTACTCAGGGTACAAGCGCGGGTTGTCTTCTGCTTTTATACCACTGCACTAGAATTAGGGCAACGGGTAAGTTCTAGTGGATGTTCTCTCGTGAGTGCACATGACTACACGGGTACGGTAACCTGTCGTGGGATATGGCTCTTGGAGACGGGGGGGGGGGGAGGAGGGGTCGGAGTGGCAGGGAATAGGTCAAGGGTAGGCGTGTGCTGCTCTTGAAGTCGCAATCACATGTGCTACCTTGGGTCACTCACTGCCGTTCACACATGTACAAGCGGCACGAGTTCCGCGTAGAGGGTGAAAAGGAGATAAATGCGAGTTATAGAGACAGTAGGGTGATTGCCTAGTTGGGCAGCAGTGCCCATCTTGAGACAGTCACTAACGTTTCCTGCTTTTTGCAGCTAAGAAATCCGGTATTTCGCCGACCAAAGTTCGCGGGATCAGTTGCTCGCCTAGCCGGACACGTCGCAGATCTGAGTCACCGGCCTGAGGGATCGCGGACCTATCGGTGGCTTCTGCGCCTGCCCCAACTGCTGACCCGCCACTTGAATTACCGTTAAATAGCTGCAGCACGACGTACAGGACCCTCATTTGGCAACAGTAAACATCTTGACACAGTCACTAACGTTTCCTTCACTTTGCAGGTAAGCTCAATCTTTCTAGGCACTGTGTGCGTGGTTTTGCATGTTTCGTACTGCTGCCGAATAGTTAACCGTCTGCAGGTATTTCTTTGTACAATCGTAAACACTCTTATCTAGAGAGTAGTGTATTTCCGTTGGTGTTTCCAAGTGTGCTTCGTTTATTTCGTTCTCTTTCGACGTCTGCTGTGAACCATGACTATCGACGTTAGTAAATTTCGTGATGAATTGAGAAAAGAACTTACGAAAGAGAGTGCGGCATTGCGAGGCATTCTTGAACGTGACTTGAGGAAGAAGCTGCGAGAAGTTTCGCAGAGTATAGACTACTGTAGCAAGCAATACGATGACATGGTCACTGAGTGGGCAGCGCTGAAGGAAGAAAACAAATCCTTAAGGGCTGAAAATGCTCCGTTGTCCTCTGACCGCGATGCGCTTCAAAAACAAGTTGTGACTATGAACTAAGGCTCAAGAGCTTGGAACAGTATTCCAGGAACCGAAACGTAGAGATCACCGGCCTGCCGGTACCCGAGAAGGAAAACTTTCCAGAGGATATTGAGAGGATCTGTGAACTTTTTGAAAGTACTTGTAACATCCGACGACATTGAAGTGTGCCACCATGTGCCTACTAAAAATTGTCCGTGCCAGAACATAGTGCACCAGTTTCAGAAACGCTCAAAACGAGACGCCTTCCTTGAAAAAGCCAGAAAACAAAGAATTACCACAAGCGATCTTGGCCACCCTGACGAAGATGCAAATCATGTTTATATAAATGAGCACTTGGCACGTCACTCAAGAAGCTGATAGGACTCACTGTTGCTCGTAAGAAAGATAAGCAATGGAAGTTTCCGTGCGCGAGGAATGGCCGCATATTTGCTGAGCCGGATGTAACTTCGTCAGTTGTCCGGATGGATTGTGTCATTCTGTGCGCAGTAAAGAGAATGAAATAATCGCATTTCTTAGCTTGTTGGATTTTGAGCTTGTCATAATCTTTTTCACCGAGACCTGGTACCGAACTGATCATGAAGCCCTTATCATGCCGCACTATAACTCATACACACTAAACCGCCTAAATAAAAAGTGCGGTGGAGTAATCATAGCTGCAATGAATCCTTTCGGCGTTCAGTTCTTCCTGACTTTATGAAATCATGTGAAGATTTTGAAATACTTTCTCTGAAGGCTGAACAGAGCATTTTTTCTCTTTTGTAGACCTCCATGTGGCAGCGCCCAAACTTTCTTTCGTTCCTTGACATTTTTTTAACATCGATAACAGAAAAGAGACTTTACTTCCTTGGCAGTAACATCACAATAGACTTTCTGCACCCTCAACTCAGCAGCGTCAAATAAATAACCTGCTAGAGTGTAATGGTTTAACTATAATGCCATTATTGACCCAGCGCGCTGTCCACATCGACCGCAACTTCAATAGATGCATTCATCACAAATTTGCATTAGAAGCAATCATATCTGGCATTATCTCTGGCCAAGTTAAAGATCACCTACGAATTTTTTACTTCATAGGTAGTCGTGCAACAAAGTCCAATAAAGCTACTCAGCAACAGCGACAGTTAGTGAATAAGGATAGTTTGACACACTTTCGGTCTAGACTTGAGCAAATGTACTGCAGCCCAGTTTATCATGTTACAGATCCTGATAAAGCTAATGGTCTATTTGTAAGCATCATAAAATCGGTGTATCGGTGTATATTGAATGCTTCCCATACTGGAGCACCAGAAAATCAAAAAGTGCTCATAACCCATGGATAAACAAAGAATTTTTAAAGATGATAAAACACAAAAGCTACCTCTATAACTTTTTCCTAAGGAATAGACACACTGACGAATTTCTTATATTTAAGGCGTACAGACACAAGGTGACATCTCTACTTCGTCAGGCAAAGAAGGAATACTTCCATAGTGTATTCAACAAGGATGCACTGAAACAACAACTTAACAACAACTTAATAACTTGTAAGAACTTGTAATAACTTGTAATATTTTTACAACCTGTAACAACTTAATACCGCCATTAATCCATCCAAAAGCATTAACGAATTGGAAGTCATAATAGATGACGAGACGTTATCAGGAAGAAGGCGGGCTGATTCTTTTAAAAATTTATTTGTGTCTGTTGCGCATACCATTCATGACCCTACTTGCGTGAGCTATCTTGGTTAGTCAAACTCGTTTACCGCTTTCCTGGCTCCAACCAACCAAAACGAGATCAAGCGATGCTTTAATAGCCTCAAAAATAGGATGCCGAAAGACCTGGATGGTTTCCAGTTCCAAGCGTTCAAACATGTAATTCATGTCCTTTGTGCTCTCTTGGACCATGTTTTTAACTGCTGTTTCTCCCAGGCCATCTTTCCTAGTAGCATACAAACTGCGAGGATCATTGTAACTCATAAAGGAGGGGATGCTAACATTTCTTTCAATTACCGTCCGATATGTACACTCCCTTTATTTTCCAAATGTTTAGAAAAGCTACTAAATACCCGGACTCTAGGTTTTTGCGAGAAGCATAAGCTGATCACACCCAGTCAGAGGAAATCCTCTTTCTAGGCACTCTAGGCATTTCTGTAAATTTTTCGAAGGCGTTCTTTTTTGTTAATAACGAAAACTTATTACTAAATATTCAGGGGTGCCCTTTGGCTCTCTAAAGTGCTGTAAGGCGAAAGCGTTTCCTGGCGCACTGTTTGTTTCTATTTAGTTTTTTTTTCATGTTTTTCACTTTATTTTTGTTTTTTCCTTATTTCTATTGTTTTTATTTTTCTTCATTGATTTTAATTTTTATTGCTTTTATCTTAATTATGAAACCCTTGCATTCACTAGATGCGCCTTTATTCATGCTCAAAACTTGAACCTTCGTGGTGGAGTGGTAGCGTCTCCGCTTGAGATGACAAAGACCCTGGTTCGATTCGTAGCCTCGACGCAGTTTCTTTTTAAGTAGTGACGCCAAAACGAGGACAAATCTGCCGACACGGCTGCCGACACGGCTACTAACGACAGTATCAGGCATTATAGGCATTCGCCCTAAAACTAGGCAGACATGGTTTTCCAAGTTGTTTTTGTAGCATAATAATTCATATTTAGAGCCCCGTTTTCAACAGGTTGTTGTCATTGATAACACTCTATCTGACCCCAAGAGTGTTTATGCCGTTGCACCCCAGGGTAGCTTACTCGGACCGCTACTTTTTTAATGTCTACATTAATGACATTGTAAGCATGGAACCTAACAAAACTTTTGTAATCTACGCTGAAGACACCACTCTATTTTTCAGAGCACCATGTGTATCGCGACTGGAAGTATATGCTATGAGGTGCATAGGTTCGCTGCACCACTGGTCACTTTCTAATTTGCTTAATATAAATACAAGCAAATCAAAAGCGGTGATTTTTAAACCCCACAATAAGTCAGTTTCTGAGTTAACGTTATCAATCGCTTCGCCAAAAATACACGTCCCCTCTTATGTTATAAGCCTTGTTGTCACATTTTACGACAACTTATCATGGGATCTTCATCTTGATATTACAGCTGCCAAAATTTATAGAGTAATAATCATCCTGTCCAACTTTCGGTGGTACTTTCCAGAATGCATACAAGAACTTTTTTACGACTCTTTGTTCACCAGTCTTATAACTTATTGTTTTTTAATCTGGGGTACAATCACTGTCTCCAGTACTACAAAACTCCATGTACTAGAGAAAAAAGCAGTTCGTGCTATTAAGAACATCGCAAATTATGCACACGTCAAACCTCTCCTTGAGGCCTTACAATGCGTCGTGATTAACGAAGCTCACTCTTCCCTATTAAATGTCACTTCAGGTGTGCCGCAAGGCAGTATAATCGGACCGGTTTTACTTAATATTTACATAAATGATATAGTAAACACCAGCACCCTTGCATCTTACATCATTTATGCAGACGACACAATCATTTTTTCCCAGTCGGCCAGTATCGAAGAACTCACTGATTTCGCAAATTTTGCACTTGAAAAATTCTCTCAATGGACTCAAATAAATAGTTTACAAATTAACGTTGCTGAAACGAGAGCCATATTATTTACTCCTGTACAGAAGGTTATTAGTTGGGATATCGGCATAAAACTCGGTTCCGAACAAATAAAAGTTGTTAAAGAAATAAAAACATTGGTTGTGACGTTCAATCAACATCTAAATTGGAATGCCCACGTGGAAATCGTGGCGGGAAACCTGGCAAGAGCTTGTGGCGTAATGTGTAAGTTTAGAACGATGCTTCCGACTAAAATTAAGTTAATTCCTTATAATTCAATTTTCGCTCCCCATATTAACTACTGCAGTCTTGTATGGACGGACACAACTCAATCCAACCTTACCAAATTAATGCTATTACAAAAGAAAGCAATTCGTCATGTAGCAAATGCCTCATATGACGCCAATACAAGAGAACTTTTTGCTTCCTTTGATGTACTCCCCATATACCACCTACATAATCTTAACCTTCTTATGAAGTACAAACACAGTGTTCAAACTAACAACGGAGCTTTCCTCAACTTATGTAATTTACATCGACCTCTAGAAGTGCCCTACATATTCAGAAACAGAGAATACTGGTCTATACCCTCTTCCCGCACTAATCAGGGTCGGCACATGCTACAGTACCACATGCCTACATATTTGAATTTCCTACAAAATAAAGATATAGATATACATAACCTTAGCAAATATAAGTGGCAGAAACACCTTTTTCTTGAAGACATATGGGTTTAATTGTTTCTCCGACACAAATTGCTTTTGTACTGCGGATGTATTGCATCTTTTTGTCATCGTCTATTTTCCTGCTTCTATTATGTGAACTTGTGTACACCCGATTGCATTTGGCCCTTTGGAGCTGCTGACGCGATTTTTTTGTTTTCCTGCTAGATATGTTTCTTTCATTTTCTGTGAGTTGAATTGTAATCTTAATATGTATAAATAGTCTGCGACGAGTTAACACAGATACGTGTTCATTTCTAACATAAAAACTATTTCCGATACAGCACCTGTCTTACTGTACATCCCTTTGCATACTTTTTTATCGATATATATATATATATATATATATATATATATATATATATATATATATATATATATATATGTATATATATGTATTAACGTGACAGTCTGTTGGCCTTGTCAATTAGGGGTGGGAGCCTCGTCAAGCTACTGCGTTTGTAGCTTTTTGCTCCTACCCTAGCATTTCTTTTCTGTTCTTCAGGACAAAAAATGCTGAATAAAGTTGATAAAGTTGATTGCACAGTCGGCGAAATCTTTAGGTGGCGTGCGTGACGGCCGCTTCTTCTGTGCTCCTGTAACTTATGACGGAGCAAACTTGCGAAAATATCAAATTTAAGCACAGGCTCACTAAGCCCGTGTTAAATATTGAGCTTTCCGCAAGTTTTATTCGTCGCAAAGCGCAGGAGCTCAGAAAAAGCGGCCGTCAAGCACGCCAGCCAAAGATTTGGCCGGCTGTACCTACTGTGGAACTGTACTCTGTCTTGCTGCGCAAAAAGTGCACACCAAATATTAATCAAAGATTTGCATTTCTCGCTGATTTGTCTAATCTAATATGCAGAGAAGGCCTCTATGATACGTGCATTGGAGACAATTGGTATTTGCGCGAACGAGAACTACGGCAGACAAATCATCATCATCATCAGCCTGACTACACCTACTGCAGGGCAAAGGCCTCTCCCATCTCTCTCCAATTAACCCTGTCCTTTGCCAGTTGCGGGCGGCCACTGTATCCCCGCAAACTTCTTAATCTCATCCGCCCACCTAATTTTCGGCCGCCCTCTACTACGTTTGTCTTCTCTTGGAATCCACTCCGTTCTTGCCTCCGTTACATGCCCTGCCCAAGCCCATTTCTTCCTCTTGATTTCAACTAGAATATCATTAACCCGTGTTTGTTCCCTCACCCACTCCACCCTCTTCCGATCTCTTAACGTTACACCTATCATTTTTCTTTCCATAGCTCGCTGCGTTGTCCTTAACTTAAGCTGAACCCTCTTTGCTAGCCTCCACGTTTCTGCCCCATAGGCGAGTACCGGTAGGATACAGCTGTTGTATACTTTTCTCGTGAGGGATATTGGCAAACTGCCATTCATGTTCTGAGAGAACCTGCCATATGCGCTCCACCCCATTCTTATTCTTCTAGCTATTTCCCTCTCATGATCCGGATCTGCGGTCACTACCTGCCCTAAGTAGAAATATTCTCTTACTACTTCCAGCACCTCGCTACCAACTGCGAATTGCAGTTCCCTTGCTAGGTTGTTGAACATTACTTTGGTTTTCTGCATGTTAATTTTTAGCCCCACCGTTCTGCTATGGCTGTCTAACTCATTGATCATACTTTGTAGTTCTTGTTCTGAGTGGCTTTGCAAGGCAATGTTATCAGCGAATCGCAAATTACTCAGGTATTCTCCATTAAATCTTATCCCCAACTCTTCCCATTTCAGGCCCCGGAATACCTCCTGTAAGCAGGCGGTGAAGAGCATTGGCGAGATCCTGTCTCCGTGCCTGACACCTTTCCTTATTGGAATTTTATTGCTGACTTTATGGAGAACTATAGTAGGTGTGCAATCGTTAGAAATATCTTCCAATATATTCACATAACACTCTTCCACACCCTGATTCCGCAATGCCTGCGTGACAGCTGAGGTTTCCACTGAGTCGAATGCTTTCTCGTAATCAATGAAGGCTATATGTAGGGGTTGTGTATATTCTGCGCATTTCTCTATCACCTGATCGATCGTGTGGATGTGGCAGACAATTACTGTCCTATATATGCCATTCACCTTAAACCATTTTGATGAACAGTAAATTGAGAACAGTAAAAACATATCGTTTCTTTCTTTACTGTACTAACTCAGCCTGCTGTCGTGCCTTCCACCTTGACATGAATAATTTATGGTTGTGTCCGTATTGATGCTCTGAACATGTTTATTTCCATGCAATGTGCTCAGCATATAATTATGTCACAGGCATACCATGTACTCTGCAGTTGTGTAATTGTGGGTTTTTGTGCACAATGAAGCTGCTGTAGCGGGCGGGGACCATCGTCGAGCCTATATAGGCTCTTTGTACTCGCTCCTCACATCCTTGATGTGAAATAAAATCTGATTGATTGATTGGTTTATAGGGTGTGGATGAAGTCCAGAGAGCATGGCTTCGAGAAAGTAGCAACAGAGTGTTCTATTGCCGGAGGCGCTTTTGGATGCAGCTCCTTATTTATGCTTTGTGGCTTTTGTGTTCCAATTTACTTTCGTCTGTGTTCGTGTTTCATCTTCTATCTTTAAGCCGATATCGCACAATCAGCCCTTGGATAAGAAAACTATTCAATGCAGGATGTTTGGCTTAATGAGTACGTCCATCGTACGAAGAAGCTTTCGCGAATCTGGATTTGTGCCGTGAAGTGATCTCAAGGGGGGGCAGAAACAGGTTGAACTACCATTCGCAATGAAATGACGCTCTGCGATTTCGGATCAATAATTGCGTTGGTTTATCTGAAGAGACGGCAGTACCAAAAGGACAGGGGCGCAAAGAAGGTGGCAATGACGGCGCTGCACTTCCAGCCAAATTCATTGTAATTGCGAACTGTGTGTTCATTGTGACTGAATGCGAATATACACTCAGCTAAAGCTGTGGTCATTACCATGAGGATACGGATGGCCACGACCCGACAAATGTAAATATGGGTGCAGCCATTCACACTAAAGGCTCTTGGAAGCTCATTTCCGTCTTTGTCGTCTTATCTCCGTACCTGTTCTTTTCGCACTGCGGTCTCTTCAAACATGTACCAGCACGCCCAATCCGCCACATTATTCAAGGTTTAGCTCATTGTTAGAATTTATTTTGTTATCCTTAAGGGGAGATATAAATGAATGAATGCGTCTAATAAACCAAACAAACTTCTCTATTTTCTAGATACGTCCGCTGCCAGTGTGCTGGGCTATACTTTAAGTCGCATAAGAGTGGTCACTGCGTAGTTACTGTGTCACCGGTTTCGCAGTTCGAGAAATAATAACCTCGTCAAAGCAGTCATCTTTTTTTGCAGTGTTACGGTGTTCTCCATGCGAATACTGTATCGCTGATGAATGACTATCTTAAGAAAGTGTGGCGCTTTTAAGATTAGCTTCTCGATTTCTGTGAGCATGTGATCGCAGGTGACAGTTGCCGAGTTAGCTATTTGAAAGCATATATTGCTACATAACTGCCCCATAAAATAGTTAGAGCGCATCTGATATATTTTCTTTATTCCACATTTTATCTGCAGAGTCAACGACAACGTGATGCCGAATGCTTTTAACACTGCATTAAGAAAAACAAACAAGCTTCACCGGAATGTTTTGACATGGAAGGAATCACTGGGTATCGATAATGAGCTGCATTCGCTGATTACTTAAGATATAGGGAAAACAGTTCCTTCCGTAAATTATCTCGCGTATAGGACTCTCTGCTACTTACTCGAGTCCGTAATATACTCGCGACTGAGAAAGAAACTCTGGTGGAGTAATCTGAGTTCTGAAGGTCCGTATTATTAAGCCTAAGTTATGAACTCCGTCGTTTTGTAACTGCAAAATGTAAACCAGTATTTAATCAACGCGCTAAGTTGAACGGCCAGGCCATTCTTTCTCTCTAAATATCGTGCTCACAGGATTTCTACTAAATTAGCGAAAATTAAAACGAAATTGAAAGCAATGAGAAATTTCATTCTATTGATTTAGGCCTGCATTGAAACAAGAAGATGTCATGATTGGAACAAGCGGTTTTGCAAAAGCGCTCCGTGCTAGAATATCTTGCGTTCAAGTCTACCAGACGAGTTCCGGACGGAACGTCCGGTTGCTGCACTGACATCCTGCGCGATAATAAAACGGTTCTTCATCTCCGCCAGCGTCTCCTCAGCGATCAGCCTTTATGTGACAAGAAACTCCTTCGTCTGGAATTTTCCACGCCATATTTCTATTCCTAACACTTGTCTCTTGCCAGGCTCCTCTCCTCTCTAGCAGTACTAGAAAAGTGGAGTTCAAGACACTAAACAGAGAAACGCTGTTCTACAAGCGGAAACGACATCTCGAGGCCAGCTTCGGAAGTGTGCAACATTTTATTCCGCGGCCAAGAGGACACGACTCCACCAAAACCAGTGAGGCGCTTCTCCAAGTTTCATACGGTTGCTTTTAGATTTATTCGCCGTGACCCGTATGCTTAGACATCACCGCACACGCTTCAGATGTTCCTTAGAAAAGGAGAGCTGGCACTGCTTTGTCACTATCATTGCTATGTGTTTCCAGTAAGCAACAGGAATATTATGAATGTTGTCGAAGGGTGCTCTGAACGACACGCTTAACTGTCTCCGCTGTACCGATAGGGAATGTAAAGCAAACTCGGAGATCGATAAACCCAGTGCTTGCCTTTGCAAAGATTTTGGAAAACGCCAGCCTAGAACGAAGCAGAGAATTTTAAATCTTTGCAGCTCGCAATGGAAAAGGAGAATCCGACGATGGATCCGGAGCCACCCTACGTGGAATACATCTCAGCTGACGCCTCTGTGAGATTGCTCAACGACGTAGAAGCAATGTCGCCTGGACCCCCGTCGCAATCGGCACGGAAGCCACGCAGTAGCCGCTGCAGTCCGATGGTGTTGCTGAAGATCATTTTTCCGACTTTTCTTATTCTTATGTTTGTCACATTGACCGTACACTTGCTTCGCACCATTAAAAAGGTAAGTTCATTTTCAGTTGACTCATCTCACGCTCTGCATTTGAAAGTCATGTTTTTATTTTTAATGTGTGAAGTAGTTTGAGGTGCAGCGGGGAAAAACCTCAAAAAATTTATCCTTACTAAAAATCAATTGCATAACGTGTTTGTAGACATATTCGTATTTCTTCAACTACAAAATATGCAGTCATTTCTTAGGGAATTAGATTCAACCATTCAACAGCGTAACATCTACTCAGAAAGGAACTCTGATCACCGCTTTTAAGTGAATGGCGGTACAGCCTAGCATTTGGGATCAGCATCCAAGGGACTGTGTCGGTTAACACAGCATACATCCGAAATCAGCCGGTGGTAACGGCATCTGTACTTCATGTTTTGGCCTTTTCAAGGTCATAAAGGCTCTGTTTTCAATTAATGTAGCGTCTATATCATTAGCATGCGGCACTCTCTCGATGCAGAGTAGTTGTTTAATAAAACTATTAAGTAATAAAACTGGTACTCTGTTTTCTACACGACATTATTCGCGAAACCATAGCGCACATATTCTGTATGTATTGCGGATGCCATGTGTGTGTGTGTATGTATGTGTGCGTGTGTGGTTCTCGAGCTTTTGTGATCCTCGTTCACTGTGGCGAGAAATACAGGTGGGTCAGACCATTTTTTATGCTGTGCGGGCCCTAATACTGGGTCCGCGAAGAAGCCAGAGAGAGATTTTATACTAAGGTCCTCCTCCTTAGGCTTCGCAATAAAATCGGACCAACTGCTTTATTACTTTACTCAGTACTCGAAGCCGTACAGCATAGATAATGCCTGTGACCTACGACGCAGCGAACGTGTTAAAAAATATGAGGCACATCTAGCGTTTCGAGATATCGTAAAGCCTAGTGCAATTTTTCTATTTATTTTTGCTCGCTTTTTATTGCACAGAGAAATATTAAGGTAAATTTATTTAGTGCTTTCGAAAAGCATAACATAAAACACGGCCGCATGCTGCCGCAGGCATCTGAACAAACAACCTTCATATGTACACTATGATCCCCAAATGAATCCGATACAGCGACAGCTCTCTCGGCCTCCACTTAAGGCTTATCTTTTACCCCGAACCAAACCATACCGGAAAACGTTGAAGTTCACGTTGTACCAATGCTGAGAAGTATAACATTTTTGAAAGGGTCGTAATGGGCCACGCTTCAACCTTCTATGCTTCCTGTGGTGTCTCGAGCAATGTAGTAGAGACTCGACATTATGTTATCGTAAGTTAGGGCCTGTATTCCCTTAACATAGCTGTACGTGGCCTGTGGGAGACGCCGTACTAGATGGTTCAGTATTATATATCATGTGCGGTGTTGTTGAACAAGTACTTTCCCTTGTTTCAGGTTGAAGCTGATGCAAGTATCGGTGAGTTGAGTTTGCTTAACACTGTAGTACGCATTGTTGCGAGCCCAGTCGTAACGCACATGAAACCGCAGACACAATAGCGCTTAATTCATTCGTCTCGTGGTGATGTAATCGTTAAAAATAAAACGAAAGAAAGAGAAGATGGAGACCGAAATGTTGCATGAAGTAACAATACAAAGAAAAGGTCTTCATCGTGTGCATTCGTCAAATGTGCGCATTAAATACAAGCAGAGAAGTAGCGTACATTCTGGGCCGGCTCATAGATGGCGGTAGCCCCACTTGAGTGCCCGCCCGCTCCTTTGGCTGCTGCATCGACCGGCTGCCTTCTTCGCCGGCTTTTGTTCTTCCGGAAAGGAAGTGCGCTCGGGTTACCTGCCTCCGTCCATTGCTTAAAGTATGGCGTCCATCAGTAGCCTCCATTCGAGTTACAGATACGCGCGGCCTCAGATCCTGAGTTCGGCGATGTATGTTTCCGCTCCGTTCAGCGGCTGAAGCAGCTGTCGTCAAGCTCGCCACGACCCAGGCCCTCAGAATTACCCAATCTTTTTACAGCAAGTTCACGGCAATGGAAGCTTTCTTAAGGCTTGGGCTCGTAGCTTTCTTCGAATACAGCCCTTGAGCGGAGGAACCTAACTCACCAAGCAGGCCGAACATCTTGCATACCGTTACGGGTGCGAAAATATGCAATACGACCTCTAATAACATTCAGGTATCTTGTCTGGTGTAGAAGAAGTTCATTGGTTCTCCAGGTTTATGCTTCCAGCAGGCGTTGCAGGTTGTGAAGTGTTAGCGTATGTAGAGGAATCTAAAATATCCTCATGGTGTCTACATGATTCATAATAACACCATGGAACCACTAGCGCACGGTCATCATACAGCCCGAAATAGCTCTTCCGGAGGGCTACCTACGAACCTAAAAACTTCAACGCTTTTGAGCCAGGATGGCTAATTGGGAAGATGCTGTTCGTGACAGCTAGCTATCAACCTAAGAGGGCGACAAACAGTGAGGATCACGACGAATCTACGTATATGTCTTTGTTTGATGTTACTATCGGTGGGAAAAGTGATCGCTTATGAAACGAAATCGTTTGCTAAGAAGCTTTGTCTCGTCTTTTTCAAGTTTTTATGAAGGATCGGGCTTTCGAGAAGGAGGCATGGCGCTCTGAAATTACTGCCACTTAGCGCTAGTTTTGTTTGAAGATATTGACGACCTTGAATATTGATTCACAGAACTTTCAGATTGTGGCCCAGGATTCGTTATCTACACGCACTACATTATCTCACAGACTGACGTTCTTTAGTCTTTCTTTTCATTAGATGCTGCATTTACAAACCAAGCAGTACGCAAAATTAACTTCATCTCATTATTTTTTTCTCTTAAAGGCCCGGACGTATTACATGAGGAAGGAAGGTCAAGATTTTAATGACAAGATTATATCAAAACAGGGAAAAAATAACTGGATAAAAGAGAACAATAATAAAAAACAGTATGTAACAGTTGAATGATCTAGTGGTGGTTATACATTGCTAAGTGGAATGCACGGGATCGAAACAAAAAAATTATACATGCAGCACTCAATCAATACCAGAAAAATACAGTGCAAAAGGCATGACATCAAAAAGAATTTACAACAAACACCTGTTCAAAGTGCCGAAGTGAATATCGCGGAAACGTATTGCCCTCTTGAAGAAAGGTCGTTTAGTTTCTCCCGAAATGATTTTCGGTTAGCGCATGATGCGATGGAGTTGGGTAGGCCATTCCATAGTGCTGTCGCGTCCGTAAAAAATGAACACTTTAGTGCTAAGGTGTGACAGTTGATGCGTGCAATGCTATGTTCATGGCTTGGGCGGCTAGAAGTCCTGTCCGGAGGGTCTCAATTTAACGTTTTTTTGCTTGAGCGGTCAGATCTGGTGACCGACTGCACTGTGAGACATTTGTAATTTTTTTACTTCACTGAATTTGTGCATTTATTGTTAGTATGCGCTCAACACGAGTAAATAGCCCCAAATAGTATTTGGTACGTCGTCTCATCAGTCGTTGAAAGGCCGTATACTTCTCAAAAATAAACATCAGACAGCCCTTTACACGCCTTCAAAAGATCGCCTTAAATTGCTTATTAATTTTATGGCTTGAAAGTGTTACCTAAGGAAGCAATAGGTGATCTTTGATTGAAAAATTCAATAAAAATATACGGGTTATACAAGTGCCATAATGCATAATCTGTAAGTAGCAATATCATACAGTTCTTGACAACATAAAAAAGGAGTAATGAATTTAAAATGCTCTTTATACAGCGCACCTGATCCCACAACTAAAGGTTTCAAGTTCTATTTTGCTAAAGGTGGCAAAAACAACTTTTCCAGCCATCTCTCAACCGGCTGGTGCCTTTCTAAAAGATTTGTATAGCTTCTTTTCCATAGAATAAGAGTGTTTTTATTCTTTGTATAGATGTTAGAAATGCGCAGTGAATAAACTCACGTTTCTATCACAGTATACATGCACGTTACATTTAAAGAAAGACGATGGAGCAATTCAGCACAGTCTAAAAAAGCAGAAGTGGCATACACGAAAAGCGGAATTTTTGGCTCTTGGAATGGCCCTGCACAAAATTCCGTGTCATGTATCTCACGTTATCATCCTGGCTGATTGTTTGTCAGTTTTAGTCTCCCTTGAAACTTCCCAAAAATATTTTTTGTGCCGCTTCCTGCGATTTTTTGTCCCGTCCACTTTAAAGGAGGTCCGTTTTGTCTGGGTTCCTGGTCATGCAGGCATTCATTCCAACGAGGTGGCTGATTATTCAGCAAGGTCAGCTCTTGACGGGCCAGTAACGCATCCCGTCCCGAATTTCAGTCTGCTGGCGATCTCCAGGTTTCAGCGGTTCCAACACATATCAGCCAGGTTACGCGATCCCCTACTAAATACTGCTGATTATCAACACTTAGCGTATAAATGGAACGTCCGTTCGTGTAAAACCAGGCAGTGTGAGGTATCAATGACGCGACTGTGGTGCAGGATTCCCAGTTTAAATTTATACCTATGCAGATGTGGGTGGTCTCCAACAAACCTATGTGACTCATGCGGGGTCGTTGAATGTGTGGACCATTTCCTCCTCTGCTGTCCAAAGTTCGCACTTCAGGGAAAGAATTACCTGGAGGTCCCTCTCTCCAGGTTAGGGCTCCCGTTATCTATGCCAGTGTTGTTATCGTTCGGAGCGAGCGCCAAAGGATTTGCTTTGAGTTCAATTTGTGGGAATCTACATGATTACATAATCGCAACTGGTAGGTTCATTTGCTAACTCCTTTAAAAGTCTCGGAGTTTTTTTTGTTTTTTAATTATTATTATTCTCGCCAAAATGTTCTTTGTTATTTCACTTCAAATATTCTTCTGTCGTTTTTCATGAATACATTTTTCAAAATTCACGTTTAATCCTATGAAAATTTTCTTGTGTATACCACTACACCTTGGCCAATCCCCCCACGTGGGTATGTGCTATTATAAAGAGGTGAAGAAGAAGAAGAAAAGCGAGAACTGCAAGAACAGTTAATCGGGCACAAAATATGCGTTTGATAATGTAAATTGTTAGCTTCTTGCTTGAAATGAGAGCTCCAGGATCTACATAATTAAGGTAATAGCAATCTTTGTGAGTATTGAGCTAAACCGAACAATTATAAGTGCAGAGTGGCGAGTCCGGGCTCCTCGTAAAGAGCCCGCATGAGAAAAACTCATGTTTAGTATACGCCGCGAGGAGGGTTTTGTGTTTTTACGCTTGAAGCAGATTAAAATGGCATCATTGTTGTCTATTTTAGTCGCGAATATTGTTAGCTGCATTCATTTGAAAGAGCTTGAAGGGGAGGATACATGACACCGGCTTTTAGTATTATTGCGCTGCTCACCTCATCACAACTGAAATTGTTTGCAGCACTTCCCGAAGCATCCAACTTGACTCTGATAGCCGTGGAGGCAGGTTCTTTCACTGTGACCTGGGAGAAACCGGAGGGCTATTTTGACAACTACTGGATCGAGGTCACCAGGCGCCAGGGTCTAGAAAGCTCAGTGCGCCATTCCGTCGGTTCCTGCTACAGCGGCAGAATCCTGCCCCCGGACGAGACTCGCGTCACATGCGACCAACTCGAAGCTTGCACCACTGTGAACTTTACCATCGGGACTCACTTCGATGCGAAACCATTGCGTACATCCATGGGCGTCGTTCTCCGAGACATCTTGATTCCTGGAAACGGTAAATATCAGTTGTGACACCGCTATCGGGTTTAATTATTTAGTTTCTTGACTTAATATCGAAGCAAATCTTTTAGAACTCTAAAAGCAGCTGAGATCAAAGCGTAAAGCCAGTATTCAGTTTAACTAGTAATTTAAATGTTTATATCAATGAGTGGGATCCAACGCTACAGAAATGGATAAAAATACTTTTAGAGAAGATCAAATGTTTTCCTCTAGGCTTAATTGGTACTAGCCTATAACATTAATACTAAGGTAGAAGTAGTGTGCGTTGAAGGCAGAGAGATCCGAAACTTGACAGGTGCCCTACAAAACATCTTGTGCAATTTGCGCCAGTGCAGCCATGACCAGATCGTCTGTCAGCTAGTCCAGGGCCTGGCAGGCGGCCACGTTGATTAGCAGGGTTGTGAGACATAAAGCGTATACTAATAATGTACGGGGCCCATTTTCCTTCCCTGCTGTAACTATGTAGTTCCCATCAAGGATGAGCAAATAATTTTGACGACCAGGCTGCACTGGTTAAAGGCTCCTATTGTCATGGTCAGACTGTGTATATCATAGATGCCATGTGTGGGTGAGTGTAATCGATGGCGTTGACCATGCTCATAATGGCGGCTTTCAGGTTATTTGCGGATAAGAGCACCAGTTCGATTAACGACAAAGAAGTTGAATAAAGAGCTAGTTACTCATTGCCATCGACCCAAGCTCAGCAATACGGCTACAAAAAAAAAAAGTATAGCTTTCCTTTGCAGCCGTGTGGTTGCGGCTGGGTGGATTTCGATACATAATTACTCCTTTATCACAAACCTACTGCACTTTCGGTGGTTCCCCTAAATACTTTACCACCACCCTTCCCACTTCGAGTTTTAATCAATTCGCTCTTGCTGTATCATAAGATTGCCGTCCTGGTTAGTTCAATTGGTACAGCGACTGTTCCGGTGAAGCGGTGGTACGGAGTTTGAACTCCGGATATGACGAATTTTTCTCTAACTGCTTCGTTTCTGAGAAAGCCCTTAACTTTCCTTTGTAGTCGTACGGCTGCGCTTTGGTGGATGCCGATCAGTAATTACTCCCTAATCACAAATCTACTCCACGTTCGGAAGAAAGTACAAAAACCGAAAGAATAAACCAACCTCCTTCGAAAGGCCTAGTTGTATATTCGGCCTCTCTCTGGCGAGGATGCAGCACTTCGCTCACAACAATTCTTTGGAATAGTGAAAGGTATGGTGGTGTTTTTTTTGGTTATATTCAACCTAAAACTGCGCCTCGACAAACATCACATAGCGTTAGGGAGTCCCGCATAAGCTTATTGTGGCATCAACATGTTCCCACGCCACGCTCATGGTTCAACAGACGCCATTGAAGGAGGATGGCGAATAGTTACCACCAGCTATTGCATTTGGCGTGAATTTATATTTGGCGTGCACGGCGGCGCATTTTTGGTATAATGTAAATGGGACCGCCACTCCAGCAGTCGCTCTCGCACCTTACGGCTTACCAGCCCAGCTTAGTAGTCACTGCCGACGTGTGAATGTTTCGTTTTTTGTCTGCAAATACTATTTGTATGACTGCATAATAGTGCTTGCTCGGGTATAGAAGGACACTCAGATCTCTCAAGAAATGTCGCAAAAAATAATGTGGTGGCAGAGAAGACGTTCTCTGAAGGCTTGGGGAATGGAAATTTTAAGTGGAAGACATGATTTTCGAACTACTATTCAGAGCGTATTTTTTTATGGGCCATGCAACCGTTGCGTGAGAACTAGCGGAAACAGAGTTGTAGGATTAATGGGATGCGGCATGTCATATAGGCAATCCAACAGACTATATGAACGTTCCACAGCTTGTGACATCGTTGTATTGAACATACCGCACCTCACTGTTACCATTATGAGACAAGTCCGTGCTGTTGGCTCGGTGAACCACACTTCTTTACCTTGGCCTTCACTTGGCCGTTTGGGACTGAGCAGAAGTCTCAAAACTGGACGGTCCATTAGCGCTTAGCGACTAATATATTTGTATGGTTTGTCGAGTTGCTTGAAGAAGGGAACTTCACAATCTGGGAGTAACTGAGTTACAGGCGTGTTATTTTGTGGTAAGCAGGCGGACGCTATCTTTAACAACTTCTTACCTTTTCTTTGATCAGAACCAAGCTCCCCACGGGCCATTACAATACACCCGGAACTATCTCCCGGTCGAATAACATGGCTGCCCCCGACTATGTGGAGCGGCGTCCTCGATGGCTACCAAGTGAAAGTCTGCAGCTCCGTTTACCCATGCCATGGGGACCAATATGGCAGCTCTTGCACCGAGTACAATACGTCTGAAACCTGGCAAGAATTTGAAAGCACTATCAATACCACGTACTGCATCTTTGTGACGGCTATCGCCCGCTGCGGAAGCCATCGCCTGGAGAGCCAGCAAGCTTCTACGAGTGTTCGAATGCCAGCAGTTTGTAAGTTAACAATTTCTGCTTAAAGATTTTTACCAAAATCTACGTGCTTCAAACTCTGCTTTATAGTTACTCAAAGCCGCCTCACTTTGCGGACTGTTAATGCACTGCACTGCTCTTGGAGAACTGTCTTTGTTCTCTGATCATTCGTTTAGCTCTCATATTTACGAACGCTGAGGAGGATAGCATAGCAAAGCTTTCAGTGAGAAGTCTGTTACTTAAAAAAAGCAGCACCGTGCTGGCGACAAGCGCGGAAACACTGCTACTGGACTGCAGCATGGTAAGATACCTCGGAAAGCAACCACACTACACGTGGCGGCTGTGGTTCAATGTACCTATACTGTAACACCTACGATTTTGCAAGAAAGCGTTATTACCAACGTGGCTTTGAAAATGATGGCCGCCGAAGTTTGTTTTGTGTATGCGAGCTGCAGTACGCTATATCTGAGAATCAGAGCGCCGACATGATAGTTTAAGGGACAAAAAGCTTGTGCGAGGTTTTTGGGATGCTATCTTTGCGCTTATCTGACACTGGAAAACGCCTGAACCAAAGAAGCCTTTAACATGCGCGAACTTGGGGTTACGAGAGGGGATATAAAAGGTGATAAAACATATCGCGCCCCCTCTCTATGGTAAAAGAACAGTTATCCCGCGAAATGTTAAAGCAGCGATCACTTATTCTTTTTTTTAGTTTAGCAGCCAACTCTCAGCTGCCCATATCGTAGGCTCGCCTTGGTTGCCAATATCAGCTTTCTATCACAAAATCTTCGCGGTGATTGATTTGTACTGATCAGTATGAAGAATAGTTGTGAGCTGCTTTTGCGTTTGAGCTGTTATTTACAGTGCGAGTATTTTAATGTTTCGAATAACATATTTAAATTATTTCTCTCGTGGCCTTGCGGAGCACTACTCGGTATGATATTTGAAAAACTGAGAAGCGCTTTCACATGAAAGTGCTTAGTGGTGTTGTTCAGGTTCTTTGTGTGTCCCATCCCAGTGGTTAGCGAGTTCCCACCTAGGCGTTGTGCCACAAGCCAATGCTTAGCTTATGCTCGCTTCCATTAGCGCAAAGCAATGGGACATCCCGCCAGGAACAAAAAAAGAGAAAGACTTAGGACCAATTCAAAGCGGGAAAGCGGCTAGTGAGGATCAAGCAAGAGCAAAACTTTTGAAGGACGAAGGGGAGATTGTGCTGGAAAAAGCCACCACCTTGTAAAACATTGGTTCTGAAGAACCCTAACAAAATCGGAATTCTTAAGAAAAGAGACCTCAAGGACTTGAAATATCCACCAGTAAGCTTACTGGATATTTCCTACAAGGTATTTACCAAGGAAATTGCTAATAGAACCAGCACAACCTTGCACTTCAATCAGCCAAATGATTAGGCAGGGTTTTGTAAAGTTTTTTTTTTTAGGTTTAACGTCTCAAAGTGACTCAGGCCTGCTCGATAATAGACCATACTCACGGTATCAATCAGCTGATAGAGAAATGCGCAGACTGTGGCCAACAGCTACACATATGCTTCATAAGTTACGAGAAAACATTTCACTTAGTGGAAGGCTCCGCAGTCATGCAGTCATCGCGGAGTGAGTCTGTAGCAGTCTTACGTGAAATTACTGGAAGTTGTCTAAAACAACTCCCAGCTACCCTAGTCTCAGTAAATTCAGCAAGAAAATTTCAATAAAGGACGATGTCAGGCAGGGAGACATGGTCTCGCCATTGCTATTCACCGCCTGTTTACAGGAAGTATTCCTAGGCCTGCAGTGGGAAGAATTGGCGATAATAATTACTGAACAATACCTAAGGAATTTCGGTTTCGCTGATGGCATTGCCTTCTTATGTCACTCAGGACATGAACAGCTCAGCACGGCCAAAGAGGCATGCAGAGCGGAACAATGGGTCTAAATATTATCACACAGAAAACCAAAGTAATGTTAGATAGTCCCGCAAGAAAACAGCTGTTCACAATTGGCAGCGAAGTGTTTGAAGCCGTAAAGGAAAACGGCTATTTACGACAGGTAGTAACATCTGATCCAGGTGATAAAAGGGAAATAACCAGAATAAGAATGTGGTGGAGAACATATGGCAGGTTCCCTCATATCATAAATGGAACTTGCCAATATTTCTCAGTAGAAAAGTGAACAGCTGCATCTTAGCGGAACTCACTTATGGGGCACAAACGTGTAGTCAAGTCTAGGACAACGCAGCGAGCTATGGAAATTATATGTGCAACGTTGAGAGAGCGGAAGCGGGCAAAGTGGATCAGGGAAAAAACGTGGGTTAACGACATCTTATTCGAAATGAAAAGAAAATAAATGCTCTTGGGCAGGGCATGTAATGCGAAGGGACGATAACCGCTGGTCCTTAAGGGAAACGGAGTGGATTCGAAGAGAAGGCAAGCATAGCAGGGGGATGCAGAATGTTATGCAGACGGATGAGGTTGAGAAGTTTCCAGGAATACGGTGTCCGAAGCTAGCAAAGGACAGAGTTAATTGAAGAGACGGGGACGAAGTCTTTGCCCTGGAGTGGACGTAGGCAGGCTGATGATGACGATGATGGTCGTCAATGTATTAGTTGGCACGTGCAATTATGAAGGCAAAGCTGTTTTAATGGCAACAAATCTTACGTCGTCTGGAAAGTAGCACAGAGTAATTCTGCTTTGAATATCTGCATTAACGTAATGAGCTCAAACGGATAACTACTGCAGCTCCACCCGACGTGACGAACTTGGCCTTGAAAGAAGTTGGCTACGACTCTTTCACCGTCACTTGGAATTACCCGAATGTCTATTTCGACTACTATGTGGTCGAGGTCCTTGATCCCGGGCAGCTCATCACAGGGTCCTGCCGCTCGGGCACCATCCTTCCAAGCAACAAGACTAGCGTCACCTGTGATCGCCTAGAGCCCTGCAGAAAGGTATCCTTCAAGATTCGCACACACATCATCGGGCCGCCTGCACGCACTTCAGCTGGTGTCACGTACGAAGGAATACTCGTCAGAGGCGGAGGTAGGACTTTGTATTTTAAGCATGAAAACTGCAAACGACAGAACTATTGCTCTTCCCTCTGTGAAAGCGGAAATGAAAAAAATGGATTGTACGCTCGCTAACGTGTACCATGAACGTGAGAACTCCTTGTGGAAGGCGATTGCAGATCTTGAAGACTGTCGCATATCACTGAAAAGCTAATAGCATATAAAGCGGATCAATAGGAATCTTTATATGAGGACTACAGGAAAACCAGCGTATAGTATGTGCTATTCCGTAAATTTCTACAACGTGCTATTTTTGAACAAAAACAAAATATGGACTCTAAACGTTTATTAATATATAAATGTATTCACAAAGCTTATTCTCCCTGGAAGCTTATTTCCCACGCGGATTTTTGGAGGCGTAAATGACACCGGATAAATTGTGCAAAGTTAGCACGGCAAACCAATTAAAGCGTATGAGCATTGTGCATAGCAGAATGTACAAAGTTGTTTAAGTTGGTTCGCAGCAAAAGTTACGCACCACACTCCCCAAGTAAATGTTCCCAAGCTTTTTAAACCGACGTCCTTCTCCTTGACTAGAAGCCCTACTTCGAGTTTTTTATAGAAGATGGCTATTTTGCTCTTTTTGTTTCGTTCTGGAACGTAAGGAAATAATTAATTACTAGTTTGAAGACTTATTAAGCATTAGCTTCAAAACAAGAAGTGCAGTTTGTTGGGTAGTTCTACTTCGTCTCCTAAAACAGAGCACTCAAATGTTTACAAGAAACCGTTTAGTTAAAATTTTTTATCCCCCACCCCACGTTTCTCTTTTTCTCTTGCTGTCCCTTGCCTTTGGCTTGCGCTGTATATCATCATGCAGAACCAGCTAGCCCGTCAAAACGATTTTGTAAGTCAAAAGAAGTCTGTGTCCTTGTTAAAATTCTTTGCACGCGAAATATCGCCTACGGGAGCCACATCACTACCCGCGATGTGGATGTTCTTTTATGCGTAGCATATTGCAATCACTCAGTTCAGCTCTTGGGCGCGGCCGGGCAGCCACCAAACCACGTGACGTGACGTCACGTCACGTGGTGACGTGCATCACCAAACCACTTAAGAAAAATAAAAAAGAAAGAAAATAAAAAAAGAAGAAAAAAGAAGAAAAAGAAAAGAACGAAAAAAAAGGACGGCTGAGCATGGTGGCGGTTGCCACCACCCCGCTTCAAAGGGGGCGCTCCCATCCATCCATCCATCCATCCATCCATCCATCCGTCCGTCCGTCCGTCCGTCCGTCCGTCCGTCCGTCCGTCCGTCCATCCATCCATCCATCCATCCATCCATCCATCCATCCATCCATCCATCCATCCATCCATCCATCCATCCATCCATCCATCCATCCATCCATCCATCCATCCATCCATCCATCCATCCATCCATCCATCCATCCAACCATCCATCCATCCGTCCATCCGTCCATCCATCCGTCCATCCGTCCATCCGTCCATCCGTCCATCCGTCCATCCGTCCGTCCGTCCGTCACGGAGGAAAAGCTGCTGAGAAAATCGACTGCCGCCAAGCAATACCTCGCGCAAAAACACCCCGCCATATGCAACGCATTCTTGGCTTAACCAAGCTAAGCCTGGGCATCTTTTTTTTTAAATTGTTTATAGTTGGAAATATATCACAGGGCTTGAGCATACTTTCTTACTAAACTACGGCCAGTGAAAACTTGTGGCTTTGAATCCTGCACTCGGAGGCCGCTGTTTATACTCCGGGCGTTCCTTCTCTTTGCTCTGAGGTCTTGATCGGTTCTTCACGTATGCAATAAGCTTTAAGGAAGCCAGGGTGTTCATATCTTGCCTGTGTTTTCTTTCTTTTACTCGTAGGTCAATGGAACAAAGCGTTCGCATGGAGAGCTGACCATGCCACGGCGAAAATCTGGCCGGCGGAGTCGACTTCCAAGACTTGTCTCACCGAATGCAAAGGCAGCTGTCACGATCCAGAGAGCCATTACCGTAATGTCACATGCCATATCTCTAGGGGCCGTCTTTCCAGTGCAGATGTTGACGGACTTCGCTCAGGCACTAATTACAGCTGTTACCTAGAGCTGATCTACGAAACCAGCAGCTCGATGATACCAACGACCTTGGATGTTTCGTTCAGCACTGAGTGTGAGTATCTATGCTGGCAAATACTAGCAACATTAGGAGAACTTGAGCAGAGAAAAACATAGAAAAACATAACAACATAGAAAAAACATATTGTGTATGAAGCACAAAAACGACTCCACACTGACGAAGGAAGAATGAAACACTAGCTTCCGGTCGTGTCTGCGTTGCTACATATGTGCGCCGTGGTTTGAAGCCCTTCATCTTCTACAAGATAAGCACCAACTTGGGCCTCAACATGTTTTATTTCTCTTACTCCTACGACCATTTCATTCTAAGCTTTTTTCCTTTGCATATGTGCCGAATTACATCGCGAATATCTCTTATTGGTGGCCGTTGTAAACGTAAAAATTACTTAAAATGATGGTCGCTCCCATAATAGAATTGGCAGTATGACCTCGTATTTTTGAACCGGATGGCCTCATTTGTGACTCAGACGAATTAACTGCGATCACTAATCACAGCGTGACTAAAATTTTTACACTCTTCCGAGTCAAAATCTCTTAAGGACAAAATTTTGAGACGGTGTTATCAACGATTTTACGCTGTTTTTACAATGGAACTACAAGATAGAACAGATTGTTGTTATCGGTCTTCAATAGGCGCGGTTATCTTTCGCGCGTTTTGCTGAAGAAGACGATGCAGGACTTTTACAGGTGTTTCCACCATGGATATTCCTCTATTTGGTAACAACTGTGACCCCCCCCCCATACTAATTATCTATTCATATGCTGTGGTTCATTCTGAAGTTCCGTCAGACTGTTTCATGCATAGGTTTTGTGAGAGACACCTAAGCTACTGAGGACCCGTAACCTGCTCACCACACGAAACTGATTTATGCGAGTGTGAAGATTATGGGGTAAGCTAGCAGGGGAGCAGAATTTCCAGCACCGCAGTGCTCAGATCTCTTAAATGGTGGTGGTGAGGGAAAACTGGCTGTTACTTGGCCGCGGAAGATTAACTTGTTAATCTAAGAATCTAGCAAAAATGGCGTCTGCAAACGTCATGGAAAGGAGCAAAAAACCTATACAGCGTGTACATGCACCAGCGAACGCTGTAAGGTTTGTATAGCATGATACAGCGTAGACGCTGCTAGTTTTTTGTTTTCACGTAGATTCCGAGACCGTTTTTGCGCATTCTTTATGTTAAAGGAGTCTAATTCTAGCACTTTTTTGGGAGCAGCGCATTCCGTGCGCAGTTAAGTGCTACGAAAGTGGTACTTGTTGCTGTTAGTTGAAGAGTCACAATGTGGCTTTCCTACCTTGTGGAACGCTGTTTTACTTCGTAAAGCGCTGTATATACAGCTGGCTCACTTATTACATCACATCCCAATTGTCAAAATTAGGCACGTGAGATAGACAGATCAATCAGATTTAGAGGAGCGCTCAGCGAGGCCTCTGCGAGAAGACACGTTGTCGCCGTTTTGTTTCCAACCCGTATAATCTTTCCAATTAACGCTTTCCGCGGACGTAAGTGGTGTTTCCAGTAAGCGTCAATTGTGTTGGACGAATCTGTGCCCATTCAGAGTGTGGAAATGTTGACATTCTTTTTTTCGGTCAGAAACCTGTGTAAGGATTCAGCGCTAGGGCTCATACCCGTTGCCATACCAAACAGAAAAGAAGAAGAGAAAAAAAGAGTACATCGGCGGATGACGAGATGTGGAAAAGTGACTTCATTGTGTGTACACGTAGTTTTTCGGTAAAATATATTGCTCTGTCGACGACGGGTGCTGCTCGTTCTAAGGTGTCAGCAAAGAACAAGGGTGTGGGATGTGCGGGTTGGTTAGAATAAGGTTTTTTGCGCGGTACGCTTACTAAACACCTTCCTTTCTCTGCAGCCAATTGGTGGCTTCGGTAGGCATCCTGGGTGAAGTTGTGTTGAACGACATTGTTTTTTGATGCGAAAGCAATGCTACGCTAGTCACCTAGCCATATCGCGGAGCCGAGGAAAGGCCATACTGCGCATGGGCGAGGAGCAGTGACGTCACACGGCGCACAGCTGGTACGCCGCCGTCGTCGCTGCGCGGGTGTCTGAGAGGTGTCGCCGCCCCACTCGCCAGTTGCGGGTGCGCAGTAGCGGCGCATAGCTAGCGTGCCGGGGCCGCTGCCGCTGCCGCGCGCTCTCCATCGCCTCTCTCTCTCTCCCCTCGTTGCTTTCGCAATCCTCCAGGTTTAACCAGAGTTAAAACACTGTCAATTTTTTCGCTTTGCTAACGTTGAAAGCCCCACTTAACTGCCATTAAAAGCAAGTAGTGTGCTACTCCGAGCTTTAGATGACTTCAGCGGTGCCGGAGTATACTTCGTTGAAAACTCCTTCGTAATACCTTGCCCGCACGCCCTTTGGAAACAGGTTTTTTTTAATGCAAAGCACTACTAGTGTTATTACAGTAAAATGTACCGGGATGTGTTTGTGTGTACTCGCAGATTGTACACAAGATCTCATCGATGGCTGCAAAAGTGGGCGACATCATCAAGCGGCCGTAGGATGCAAAAAGCAAGCCGAACTCGACCAATTCAGACAACCATATGCATGTTCGATCTTCTATATACACCTTCTATTGGCTGGCCTCAATGTGGCGTTAATTTTTCCCACTACATTCGGAAGAAAATTGTCAGGAACTGTTTGTCGTACAGCTTTACGGGTGGTTTCATAGATTTATGGCTGTGTATAGCTTACATGTGCAGGTCAATTTGGAGGCTAGGTAGTTAATAAGAACGGTAAACTGGGCTAGTTGGTAGGAATTCATACTGAAAACTGCGCAAAAAACGAAGACACAGAACGAGAAGGCATGACACGGGCGCTACAAGAATTTGAGCCGAAGACATAATCTCATTCATTCGTATGCTTTCCCAGACTGTTGAGGTGTCCAGCGAGGTGCCAGACAGTTTATGCGCATTTTCTCTCCTCAACAGTGAACTTTCGTACCAAAACTTTGGTGCAACCGTTCGTCGTAGGCCTTTGTGGGTGGTGTCATACGATTTCTTCTTGCGTAAGGCATTCAACTATTAGGTTGGAGGCTAGCTCGCGACAGGTATTCGGACCATATGTCCGAGTGTCTCGCTCATTTTTTTTTTTATTTTCCACAACATGAGACAAACTGAACAGAGGCAGTTGGTGAGGCTCCACGGTAGCCACTGTTTTGGCAAGAGGACTTGTCTTCTCCGAGGCAAGTGCGGTTACCATTCGAAGGGGGTAACTAGATCCTTTACTCGTATAGAGAAAGACCACTGACCGATATGCGTGTGTGTTGTTAGAGAGGACGGCAAGCTTCTTGAAGATGCGTTCTCCATACTGCCGTTCATTTCATTCAAGTGCTTCACTTCTCTAACATCCCTCTGCTAGTATCGAATACCCTATTCAAACTGTGCAAATTATAACCGTACTTGTCCAGACGAAGATAAATCCTCTTTTTTAAAATTTTGGCTAACCGACTGAAGCAGCCTCTCCACCGTCCCTATTTTTGTTTCGCGTTAAATGAGTTTCAAGGTTCAAGATTCAAGCTTTATTTCCACTCAGGTACGTCGCTGAGGAGAAGAGAAAGAAAGCCTCAATTGCGGCTTGACAAAGCTCCAAACCCCTTTGTTGCTTCAGTAGCACTTGGGTGGGAAAAAAGGAAAGAAAAAAAACAGAAAAGAAAAGAAAGAAAAACACAATGCCCAGCACTTTTGGCTCCTTGCAATACACAAACTATAGGGCCAGGCACAAACGAACTAATTACAAATGATTCGTAAGGAAACAACATCAAATCGTGGATGAAAGCAAAAGCATTTCGCAAACTACGTTGTATACACACGCAAAAAAAAACCCACTAAAGGAACAGATTTCATATGTAGTTCACCGTTACAGAGCACATGGCAGCATTAGTGTACCTAAACATGTTCAGTAGAGAAGGAAGGAGGTATCGTAAAGTCTGCAGACCGCAATTAATTCTCGGACGCGGTACGTGGCAGTGTTCATGGTGTCTTGTTATCCGGGGCATTTAGTTGACGCTCGGATTTGTCATATTCAACAAATGATTGGCCTGATCGTGTAGCTGTGATTTATAAATGTGTAAAAGCCGAAACTTGTGTAGAACTTTTAGTGGCATAATCCTGTGCCTGGGAAATAATGATTCTGTAGGAGATAAATAATATACATTAGCTGCAGCTGTAAGGGCATGTTTTTGTAAAGACAAAGGTTTCTGAATATTAGTGTATGTAGTGTTACCCCACACCAAATGGCAATATCTGGCATGTGACTTGTAGAGAGCATGGTACAGAATAATCTTTACTTTAGTAGGAAGCATCCACTGGCGTCTGGTGATTATTCCTACAGCTCGAGCTAATTTAATTCGTATCAAATCTATATGGTTATCCCAGCACATATGCTCATTGAAAAGAACTCCTAACATTGACTATTTCAATTCGGTTACCACCTAAGACTAAGCTCGCACAATAGGAGACCTGCACATTTTTTGCTCTAAAAAACACAGCCTCAGTCTTCTTCGTGTTGATGGGCAATGCATTTCTACGAGACCAGCGGTAAAGCTTCTCCAGTACTTCATTGGCCCACTGAACTAAACTGTTAACATCATTTCCCGAAAAGAAAAGACTGATGTATTCTGCGTAAATAACAAAATCCACTCCACTGTCTACTTGTACTATATCGTTTATGTATATATTGAATAATAAAGGGCCGAGAATACTTCCATACGGGACACCATGATATATTTCTGTGCATTTTGAGCTGCAATCTCTGAATGAAACGTATTTGTAACGATCACTCAAATAACTATTAATTAAATGCAGTGCTGTGCCCCTAATACCATAAATTGAAAGTTTTTCGATAAGAGTAAGTTGGTTAATTCTGTCGAAAGCTTTCAAGAAATCAATGAATATCCCTGAAGTTAATTCTTCTGTCTTCAATGTTGTTGAGAATCACTTCTTTTTGACGCAGAAGTGCAAGTTCTGTAGAGCATTTATGCCTGAACCCAAACTGTAGCGGTGTGATTACATTAAATCGTTCAAAAAATTAGAAAGTCTAGCGTATATTATGTTTTCTAGCCCCTCTGAAAATACAGGTAAAAGTGGTATTGGTCTATAGTTACTCATGTCGTCTCTTGGGCTCCCTTTGTGTAAAACAATAAGCTTAGGTTTTTTCATTCCTGCCGGAAACATGCCAGAGTTCAGTGAAAGATTATAGATGTGAGTTAGAAGTGGGCAAATAATATCGAGTAGTGAAATAATGCGCTTCAATTTAAGGTATTGCTCTATTTAAGGCGTCCAAACACCTCCATGATCTCACTATTATTGCAGCATTGCATAAAAATAGTATTACTAATGTGTTTGTTGATATACGATAGCGCCTCAGGGTCATAAGCACTGTCTACTAGCCCCGAAAAGTCTTCATTAAATTTATTAGCAAGGACATAATCAGCATATTGGGCACCGTGGATGGTAACTGCATCTAGTGGATTTGACGAATTTCGCTTTAAAAGCAAGTTCATCTTCTTCGACACGTGGTTCTGGTTTCTAGCACCATCAAATACGTTGAGATGACACGCGTTTCTGGTTGTCTTTAAAGCAGAGTAAAGTTTGTTTCGGTACAATTTAAAACGAGAAAAATCTTCTGCATTACGTGTTTGGAGGAATTTGTTAATCAACTTGCCTTTTTTGATATCATTTTAAGTAGTGTAGGTGTGATCCACGGCTCCCCAGCTCGCTTAGGTATGTTACGAGGCTTATACGGGAAACATTTTTTGTATACCGATGTAAAAAGGGTTATAAAAGTGTTGAACGCTTCATCCACAGTCATGTGCGTGTGTTTTCCGCCAGTCACAGCTTGAAATGTCGCGCCGAAATATATCTAGTGTTGTTTGATTAATCTGCTGTACCCTAGTTTTTTGGAATGGTATTTTTGTATTGTGTCTTGTTTTAATGTTACACCTGATGTATACTGGCAAGTGGTCATTTAAGCAGCTCTCTATAACTCCTCCGGACACAGTCTCATCAGTGTAATTAGTGAAAATGAGATCTAAAATTGTTGCCGTAGTTTTTGTTATTCATGTTGCCAAATTTATCACATTAATGAGCATATATGATTCCAAAAGAACCATTAATCGTGGCTTCCTGGACGTAGTTACACGCATATCAATATTTAGGTTACCGCCGAGAAACAAGGTTTACTTATTTAGGTGACAAGAGCAAAAAATACTTTTTAGATACTCAAAAAGTTTTCAAAAGAGTCACATGGAGGGCGGTAAATCACAGGCAACAAGAGGTTGCCACTACACACCGATAATACCTCGTAATCGGGGGCACTGACAGTAAGTTCATCAAGCCTCTCGGGTTGTACATTGTCCTGCACGAACACACGCACACCACCTCCTCGTCTATCTAGTTGGTTTAAAAAGTATGGTTTGTAGTGAGTTTAACTGAAATAATAGCAAGGTTCAGAGATCCAGGTTTCAGTTAACATAACAGCAGTAAAGCTGAAGGGAAATTCATTCAAAAATAGTTGCAGAATGTCCTTATCACGGGATGACTGAACGTTAAGGTGAAGCAGCGAAAAAGTTGAATTAATGAACCACTTGTTAACATCACTTGATGTGGCGTAGGTTTCCGCCATGTTGGATCAAGAAACAATTTCAAAAAGAGCAAACACTTTTACGAAAAGTTCTGCAAGTCATTATCAAAACGAATGACAACTGCAGAATCATCATCTGCCTTCCTTACAAGCACTATGTTTCTGCAGTGTCAGGCATATTGATAACCATTAGTCTCAGCGCATTTCTTTGTGACAAACAGCAGCTCTCTGTTAGCATTAGTCAAGTTCTCCGTTACCGACACATTTCATTTAAACTTTCTGATCTCCTTTTGTTTTTCAAGCCATTGTTCTGTCAGTTGTCTAGACGTGAATTCTACGATTATCCCAGGAGCATTTTCTGGTTTGCAAGGAAGCCGGTGTATGGCGGTTACATCATTTGAAGTCAGATCCGGAAGGTTAACAGACTGAGCTATGTCATTTACCTTAGAGAGCAGGTTTTCCTGTTCTGTTTTGGGTATCCCATGAAAAACTAAATTTTGGCGCCTGCTCCTCCACTCCAGCTCACTGAGAGCAAGCTTTAGCTGTTGCACATCCTCCTCTATCCCACCTGCTTTAAAAGCAGTAACCCTCTTACTGATGCCCTTTATGCCAGCATCCTGTCTTGCCATTGCAAGCAGTACCTCATCGTATTTTTCCGACATCATTGTTAGAGTGTTTTCAATATCGGACACCTTTTCTGGGAGGCTGTCTATTATGTCCAGGCGCTCGTGAATAGCAGTGAGTATAGCATGAATGTCAAGGTGCTCTTTTTCTTTACTTCCCGCCCCTATTAAACGCAAAGAGTAGCAGTACCCACACTTGCATGCTTCAAGAAAAGCCTCCGTCTTTCCCTTCGCAGCCGCTTCCGATATCGCAGAGCACTTCCCAAGATGAAACCCTTTTTCAAATTGCCGCCGCGGTGGCTCAGTGGCTATGGTGCTCGGCTGCTGGCCCGAAAGACGTGGGTTCGATCCCGGCTGCGGCGGCTGAATTTCTTTGGAGGAGAAATTCGAGGCCCGTGTACTGTGCGATGTCAGTGCACGTTAAAGAACCCAAGGTGGTCGAAATTTCCGGAGCCCTCCACTACGGCGTCTCTCATAGCCTTAGTCGCTTTGGGACGTTAAACCCCATAAACAAACCAACCAACCTTTTTCAAATTCCGAGCACTTCATAGTTGTACAACTTCTAGGTGGCACTTTCAAGCACGCACCACACGTACCCTGGTTAGGCATAGTATAGACATAGTCCTTCAATTGAAGGACTCTGGTATAGAGAAGGCAACCAAGCAATTACGATTAAAAAGAAACAGTGATAGCAAGCGCGATACTCAACACTTTCAGCAGCGGCGCTGGCAGACTTTTATCTCGAGACTGATGCAAAAAAGAAGAAAAAATGCTCCAACCTGTAACGAGTCGCAAATTAGAGCCCGCTCAGCGTTCCGCCATCCCCGCGGTCGAAGTGTTTTGCAGCACAATTAAAGTAAGATCACTTTATTCGGAACAAGTTTTATGTTCCCCGCTTGTGCCACTGCAGTAAGTGTGGGCTTCCATTCGCAAACCGTTTTTCTTCTCGCCAAGAGGTCGCCTGGAGGGCTGCTATGTTTGCACTGAATGCCGCGCTTTGTATTAAAGAGAGGCAAAATAAGAAACTTCCCTCCTCAAAAGTTCTAGGCCACCAAAGCACACGAACAGTGAGGCTTGATGAGAACTAATCTGTTTTAAAACATTTAAGGTTGGATACCGAGCGCTTTGCCGCGGTTCTCTATAGTATATTCAAATAAAAAATACGGTTCTGAGTATCAAAAAAACGTACAGTATGATAACATATATTTTTACAGTTGTTGTCCACTGTATAATCACTTATAGTCCGGCGGCATAATAATGTTTGATAGTTATATTTATTTTGTTTAGGGTCTGTATTTTTCAACGAACTGAAAACATAGGTCGGGAGGAGCTTTTAGTTCAACAGGATACCTTCAACGCGGATCTATACAGCTTTCTTAGTTAGACAACCGAAAGAATCTTTGAATTTCGTGTATGTGGAAGGTTGTTCCGCGCAGAACTTTGTATATAAATGAAACACTGCTCCACGCATTTAAATGACTTCTCTGCCAGTAATAGAAGTATGCTGTTTGTTTTTCCGCCGAAAGCCTGTGTTTTGTAAGGATGTCTTATGTATTGTGTAAAAAATATTGAATGTGTGTTCTATTATGTGATGCTCTTCTTGGTTTTTGTAGCCAGTGGTGCCGCCTGTCATCCGGGTGGCGTGGCCTCGTCAGGCAAAGTATGCCTTTTGCCACGTCACCCTGGACAACCTCTTCGTTGTCTTAAATAAATTCTGAATGAATGAATGAAAACTGATTTTTCAAATAAAACATATTTCATCTCGCCCTTTGGTTTCAGGTACTAGCTAAAAACTGTGCGTAACCAAGTTTAGTGCCCACTTAAGTGTAATATACGTATAATGGTGAAATAGCAGAGAGGTACGTTTAAAAATTAACATGCGGTAAACCCAAGTAATGTTCAACAGTCTCGCGAGAGACAGCAATTGGTAACGAGGTGCAGGAATTGGTAAGGGAGCATGTCTACTTTGGCCAGGTGGTGACCGCTGATCCGGGTCATGAGAGGGAAGTAACCAGACGACTGAGAATGGGGCGGAGCGCATAGCGCATGTTCCCTCAGATCATAAACTGCATTTATAATTATCCCTCAAGAAAAAAGTATCCAATAGGTGTTCACGGGTACTCATCTACGGGGCGAAAAAGTGGGCGCTGAAGTAAGTTCAATTTAAGTTAAGGACAACGCGGAGAGAAAAATGATAGGTGTAACGTTAAGAGACCGGAAGTGGGCAGAGTCGGGGAGGGAACAAACGCGGGTGAATTACATCCTAGTCTAAATGAAGAGGAAGAAATTAGCGTGGGGCAGGGCATGTAATACGAAGACAAGGCAACCTCTGGTCTTTAAGGGTAACGGAGTGGATTCCAAAAGAAGTCTAGCGTAGCAGGGGGCGGCAGAAAGTTAGGTGGGCTAATGAGAGCAAAAAGCTTGCTGGGGTATGGTGGCCGCAGCTGGCAAAGGATAAGGCAATTGGAGACACATTGGAGAGGCCTTTTCTCTGCACTGGGCGTAGTCAGGCTGATGATGATTGTGATAATGTACTTGCCTCGACATCGAGACTCAAAGTGCTCATGAATGACAAGAAACCTTTTGTAACATTGGTTCTCTTCATGTGCAGCCACACGTGCTTTGTCGATTTGGCGCGCTGATTAGCTTCATTGTTAAAGCAAGAGCTTGTCAGGGCCAGCGTTCTTAGCATCGGTATCGGTGTTGTCGGCGTTGTGAGCGAAAAATCTCGATCATGGCTCTGGCAGGTGGTTCCCGAGAGAAACCTATGAGGCAGGTTGGCCGAGTAGATCACATGGCTTTGCGGTGTCGTCAAAGCCTACCCACCGGATGGAAGCTAAATTATATATCTTTATTTCGGGAAGAGCAACCTTGGCCGCACAGCGCCCACCACTGGGATCCCCTGGCATCGCAAAGCACTTGCGCATCTCTTAACCGCTGCACCACCTGCATGAGGGGTATGAGGGCTCCCAGGGATCTACGAGTGCAATGCAGGGAATGACCTTCTGAATATATAGGAATTAGCTCATTAAGCTATCGCATCACACCTTTGAAGTGAAGCATGTGTGCTCACTTCATTTTTTAGAGCGCAGCTCTTTCGCGTCCGTTCCTGGGTTTCGCGTCGTCGTCGTCGTCGGCGTTGTCGGCGGCGTCGGCCTCGTAACCAGCTCCGCCCCCCTTTCATCCGCAGCTGGGGTTGACTCACTATCGGCGTCAGCGGCATCAGTCAGTCGCTGCTATCTCTTCCCTCCTCCCTTTATCGTGTTGTCCGCTTGCTGCGCGCGCTTCTGCCCCCATCGTTTGCCGCTGGGTGTACACGCCGCCCCCCTCCCCCCTCTTCCTGCGAGTCTCCGGTTGTCAAAGCGCCGGCTCGAACTTAATTCCTTTCTTCGCTCCTCCTCCAATGCAACCCCTGTGCGGTGGCAATCAGAGAGCCAGATCGGTGGCGGCGGATCTGTATATGTGCACCGCCCGAGCCGAAATTGCCGCTGCCGTTCGCCACTGCGAAATTATCTGCCAGTTCTTTCTGAGCCATGAGCGAGACGACCGATGGAAGTCCTCCGTCTGCTAAAAAAAAATTCTGTGATAGCGCATACATGTGTTGCTCGATTTATTTGCCTCAATCTATCGAAAAGGTGAAACAGCTTATTTGCTGCGCTCAAATTTCGCGTTAGGAAGTAACGTAATCGTCGGTAATTTTTTACGTTCATTTTGCTATTGGAGTACCTTGTGAGGTTTTGCCCTGCATACAAGTCCTTCACTGCGTTTCATGTCCTACGTCTCTTCGTAGAAACGGCGCCTACCGTTGCGGTCTTCAAGGAGTCCGACCTGACCACGGGGAAGTCGATGCAAGCAGTCGGGGTCCTGTCTGGCCTCAGACATCTTCGTAAAGAAACAATAAACCTACGCCAGGAAATGAGTCCTCCTGGTGTACTTGCACTTTTTTGTATCCAGACCACTTGACAAAGGCTCCGTTGAATCTCTTCATCCCTCACCGAATTACACTCACTTCACATAGAAGGCAGCCCCCAAATATTACAACCATCCTGCTCTAAAAGCGGTCACCTTTAAAAGGAAAATTTTTTGTAACCTTATCTCTCCCTGTGAATCTTTGCAGCCCCGGCAACTTTAGTCTTTAATGCGGAGCATTTTAGCAATCAAAATGCACTCAGCTTAAAATTACGCATCACATGCTCTCAGCGAGCTAGGTGTGTACTGACTTAAATATCTGTAAGCAATACTTTGCTAGACATATTCTATTCAGATTCTCTCGAAGTTGGCTTTGGTCGGTACCGTCAGCGATCAGGTGCCTAATAATTTGTGAGACTTAATTAAGAGCCAGACACAAAGCTGCGGTTGCAGAAAGGGCTCAAGTTTCCAGACAATGACGGACTGTGCGGTGTCTGCCATTGGTTCCGACTCGCTGCTATGGCAATTTGCAGTCGCAGTTGCGGATAATATAGAAATGAAAGTGGAAAGGCTTGCAGCTCCAACACTGAGACTGCAGCGCTAACGCATCACTAATAAACCAATTGGGTCGATCGTGCAAGAAAAAGCTTGTGGTGAATGAGTGGGAGGAAGAAGGGGAAAATTGCGATTCTTACAGGCATGGCGTAAAGCTGGCTGAAGTTTTCGCCTGAACTTGTTGTAAATGTGCTTCCCACAGATACTGTGTTGGTCAAGATTAAACATTTGCGATTCGTCACTCAGTTCCTCTCACTTCCTGATATGAAAAAATCGTTACTGCCTGCTGTGTATGATATTCGCAAATGTAGTCATGGCCTGAATGGTTGTGCTAGGGGCCATGCCACTTCACAAGTCAGGCAAGCACTTCTAGCGCTGCAACTAATACGCTTCTAAATGATTCGCACGAAACGGCTAACAGTTGCCTGCTACAAAAGCGAAGGAAAACTTGAAAATGTTAAATGGTGAGGTGCCAATCGCACAATTTGAATTCCACACAGTTTTATAATGACGGGCTTTTTCTTCACATCTACGTCAAATAAAATACCCTGCGTCGTACCGCCGTCCAGAAGACTTTGAGTTCCAATATATTTTCATTTTGCTTCAAAAAAAAATCGTGACACATAAAAAACATGAAAAAACATGAGAGAGAAGAAAAAAAAGGAAGTTATAAAAAACGACTGTCTATTCGCGGTGTCAGCTCAAATGCGAATCAGATGCGCTAGCAGTTCGGTTTTCAATTCGACTCCGGTGTTCAGATCCAGTGTTCACGGGTCAAGTTCTTTTTATAGCGATGATGGATTTATGTTCATATATGCGGAATCGGTCATTCTATAAATTCATAGGTCACCTGCAGTCTTCCTACCACATCATGCAGGTGGCGGAATCGGGGGGACTTGGGTAGCTTGTCTCCGGTTACGATCCAGGTTGCTCTTCGCGAGCAGTCTCTCACGATTAACTGATCTCGACCCTGACACGGTAGACAAGCTGCTCACCTGCCCACCTTCCTAAGTCATGGGCAGCTGAGCAGCATGCCACAAAACCGCCTTCAGATGAATAGACAGAACAACAGAGGAACACGCAATGGCTAAATGCGGTAAGGACCACGGTAAGTGCTGCCTACGGCTGGGGCTTAGCTTTCCAGTGAAGACTTCCTGTTAAGCAAAGGCATAGCTTTTGTAAGCCGGTCCAGGGCTTTTTGCTCCGACTCCGGACTCGTGTACTATATTGCGAAGCGACGAAGTCTGTAATGGAATGTGCTTAAAAGACGTGACAATGCTCTTTGAAACGTTCATCGCTGCTCGTTGTAATGATTAACGAGTGGGTGTTAGGAATGCCTCATTGTGTTTAATAACGCTCGCAGGTCTGAAGCCGGCCTCGAGAATGAAAACTTGCAGATCCTTGGGTCACACTGCGCTGCCGGTACAGCGACACGTGGGCTGCAAAGGGCGGCGTAGGGGAGTACACTGTGCTCATTTAGACTACTACTTCTCATTTGATGTGCGCTGACATTGCATAGCAGGAGGCTGTTCTAGATTTGGGGAATTAACAGTTGAAGTTAGTCACTTTACAGTTGATCAATCTCTTCCAGTATTTTCTCTAGGAGGCCATTTGCTGATTAAGCACCACTTTTATTAATTCTTCTGTACAAAGAATGTCTTCTCTCTCAGGTAGATTCTTACGTACAAATTAAAAACCTTAACGGGCACATGGCAGTTAAGGCCGAGATAAATGGAGCGTTTTTACCGCTGCAAGTCGTCGATTTTCGCCCGACGGCGCACACTCGACTCCCGCCTTCGAGAAAAACGCCCGACACAGCCGATCTGGACTAGCCAAATGTTGACGCGCGGCGTACGGTGAGACCGGAAGCGGCGGCTGAAGCGAGCCAATAGCACCGCAGTAACCTGCTCTTCTGGCTTGGCTGCCTCTGCCTGCCGCCGTCAACATAGCCGCCACGGGCGACGAGCTGTGCAGTGATTTTGGCACGGAAAGGTTATTGTCCTGAAAATAAACGCTTCATCAGACATGAGATATGGCTCTTTTTGGAGAACATTGCCGAATCTTGAATCGGAATTCCTGCGTTTCCTACCTGAAGCGAATATATCGAAGATAACAGCAGCCGCTGGTGTCCGCGGCTGAGCTGGCGTCCAAAGGTACGCGACGGCGTGCATTCGAGACGCAAGTCTTTCTAGACACTTACGCACGCATGCTAAACTTTGTATAGTGGTGTCGAAGTGAAACCTTTCGTAATTTTAACAGAATGTACAGCGCCACTGCTCTCAAAGACCTCCTTGCTCAGTGGTATTTGCCACTTGTTGATCACATTTACTTCCGCGTCGGGGGATACGAGGCGGCGCGCCGCCGCTTCTATGCTCCGTGTATCACCAGCCATGCGTCGCGCAGCCGCGACGTTTTCCGCCACGCGAATATCGCCGGAGAAAACGTCGCATGTATCCCAGGCTTTATAGAAAAGCAATAGAATGTAGTGTTTATTTCCAACTTCTAGTCGATCTTCCAACCATGCTGTCGCATCGTAAATGTTTGCAAACCTAACTTTTATAGATACTAGCACGAAATTTAGTACCACTGTAGTACGTGTTTCGTGTGTGTACGGCTGTTTGCTTACGAACTCCAATTTCGGCAAATGGTTTCTGCCATTTGAACATGGTGGTGTTTCCGCACAGCCCTGTTAACGGTACCAAAGCCAGTCTAGTATCTTTATACAAACAATGGGTTCGCCGATGGTAACCTGTTGGTCATCTATTGAGTAGATCATTGATTTTTAGTGTTGTTGCTAAGTGAAAAGCCTTATTAGAAACTTGCAGTATATTTTTGACCAACTGCAGTGCTTTTAATCAACTGAGGTGTAAGAAATTGTCTCTGTCACCAATCAATAATCTGAGTAGCGTCCCACGTCCAAGTACCAATCATTGCAAGGGTGTCTCGGCGCATGGGTAATACACTGTAAGTATTCCTATTGGTGTGTGGATCACACAAGCGAAGCCCAATGAGCGGCTGCTTGTGAGATACATAAGAAAGCCAACACTCACTGAAACCAAGGACATCTTAGGAGAATGTTTTTGTTTTAATTTATTAATGACTGAAGCAGTGGAGGCCCTATGCCGACAAAAAAAAATAACAGGTACAGATCTCTAAGAGCAGGGTTTGAATGCGCTTGCATACAGTTGCTTGGCCATTTTAGAACCACTACAAACAGCTTTTATTCGCCATTGGAAGCACCTTCCTTAATTCACTCCTGCTGAACCACTGCCACCACCGTCTCGTTAACATTGGATTATTGATTTTGTGTTGCTTTTATTCGCAACCGCAGCGAGTTAGCCTTGTACATGTTTTGGGCGAGGCCGATGCGACAGTCCGACGCGAGGAGGTTTTTAAGGCGAGCGAGGGGTAGCTTGCCGTGAAAGCGAAGGAGGCGGAGTTTGTATACATCATCCACCTGATCTTTGCTAACGCCACATGGGATGACTTCATGGGAAGTTCCGCCGCCACTGCTGCTGCCTTTGGCGCGCAGACTATATGAACCTCTATCCAACGCGTAACATTACAGTTCTGGCTATGAGTTTCCGCACTCGCATTCCACGAGAAATACCACGGTGCGAATTCGACGGAATTCGACAGGAATTTTTCCTGTATGTACAGCAGGATGGCAACGCACAAGTCGCTGAAATTGCTCGCCGCGGCCTGCTAAGACCACGCATTAAAACGTTCAGTGAGGCTGACGGTCGTCCAGTGATTGCGCGACGAGACTGGAGAGGAAGAAGATTTCAGCGAACAAGAGGCAAACAGGAAGGGATAAGACAACGAATATGCACAGTCACCTCAAGAGTAGAGAGGAGAAAAGAGCAACCAAAAAAAAAGCATGCATTGTCTTCCGACTGTGATGTGTCCAAACCGAAAGTAACTTTACCGAACCCAGAACCAGGGAGCGGTTGCGGCGGCGCCGAATGTAAACTGACGTCAGCAAGGAAGAAATGACGACAAACGGATGGACAGACCGTTTGTGCAATTTCAACTCAGCCGGATAGTGCCTAGGAGTCTGCTGCGGGAATTAGTGTCACGCATGCTTGCGGCTTGTTGAAGCGTGTCTCTCGCAGACGTGATGTATTGTGCTTAAAAGCATGGCTGTTTGCGTGTGGCAAAATGTATATAGGAAGGGTTCCTTGAGAAATAGGCATTTCGTGTGTCTTAAATATTCTTCTCTGCAACAAAAATCATCCCATAAACCGGGCAGGGGCAGTGCTGTCAATGAGACATTTCAGAAGCATGAACGAACTTTGCAAATGAGGAACTATAGAGTGAAAAAAATGCGTAAAATCGAGAGGAAATCATGCGCCACAGGTGTCGTTTTCTTCCATTTTTGTCACAACCCGGCTATTGCCGTTAGCAGCTTCTTTTCCGTGCTTTGTTTCTTTTTGCGCATCTCTTTCCACATGAGTGGTGAGCAAACATCGAGCGCTAACACACCCCGCTTCGTGCACTACGCAGCCTGCGAAAACCCAAGCCAGGTCTATTTCGCTCTGCACGACAAGGCTTGGGAATCTTCATGAGTATTATCAAGCTTAGCGACAGCAATGTACGCCAGTTTCTTTTAAACTATAGCGTGGTTCCTAGAGTGGGCGGAACGGGGCTTCGATAGCGCAGTCTAAGAAAAAAATTCTTAGGAGGTTAACGTAGTTAAACCGAGTAGATTTGCGAAAGCGGTGTTCATTCTTCAGTTGGAGAGGATACTTAAGCTCCGCCTTAAGGGTATGACGCGATAGCTGTAGTGGGTTAATGTCCATAAATGCAGAATTGCTCATTTTCTACTTAACATTCATAGATGCGGCGAGTTCTCATACCACTACCATCCCAGTGGCGCAGCAGTTAAATGATGCACCACGGCACTGGGTGGTGGCTGTCTCTATCCCAGCCAACGGTAGAGAATGTGCCACCCATGCTGGCCAATTCATATTTGAAAGCAGGGGGGTCCACGGGCCACAGACCACACCTCGAGCGGTTAGACCTGGCGTAGTATTGCTTTCGCAATAAAAGTAGTGGTGTCCTCTGTCGCCTTAGACCAAATTGCAGATGACCCAGCGGCTTGCGTTCATCATTGAAGTAAGTTTCATCATCACTTCAGCTGGCGATGCGGTGGAAGAGAGGAGCTTAGTAGGTTCCATCGCGATCGTTTTTTTACAATGTAGAGCACATCGCATATAGAACAACGAACTGTTGTAAATTTTACTGGAGCGCAAACCGCAAATTGTCAAATAACGAAGCCATGGCCTTATGACTTATGCGCACGGGTACGTTCGTAATTCTTGTCTGCCTAAGAATTTTACTGCAGAAAGGAAGCCTTGCGGAAACAATTCTGAGTACGAAGGTTCACTCTAAATGTGCTCAACATTTCTGTTCTCGCCTGTAGAAGCGAAAAAGTAAACCATACGAGTGCAAGGACTTTTTTAGCGTCAATATTTTCAATTAAAGGTAGTTACCTAAAACTGGATGAATTTATTGAAACCCTCTCAGGGTCTTCACAAAGCACTGTCATTATCATAATTGCCTTCAGCAAAACTAAATATTGTTGCAATGTCGGTTCCAATATTTTCCTGAAAAATCAAGAAAAAGAGGAAAATGGAAAAGTACACAAACATACAGCGCGAACAAAGTGCGCCAGCTCTGCCGAACCTCGCAAGGCCGTCTTTTGGCCATCAGTGAAGACCTGCTCTTCTTTGTTGTGACAGCTTCTCCACCTCCTTTCGGTACTCTAATATGTCCTGTAATAATAAAGGCAAAAGAATTGATACTCACTTTACAGCGACAGTGAACAGCAGAATATAAAGACAGCTCAGTGCCCCGCATTTCAACTAGCTCAAATACACAATCCCTCGTGCGTTGGAAATCTAGCGAATGCTGAAATTAATTGTAAATTTGACACGATCTGTATTTGCAAGCATTGCTGCTGCTCCACGGATGAAGAACTAATGAAAATATATGACAAAAAACTTGTATTAAATAGGAACCTTCTTGTTTTAATATTGCTAGAATACGTGTCTCCACGCGCAATAATTGATCTTCAGGCACTTATGTCGGCTGTTTAACGCTCTTAATTAATTCGACCTCCAGGCTACGTCAGCCATAACCACCACGCAGAGCTATAATACATATTCAGGAGATAAGTTTAATTACGTTGTTCTACTCTAGCATTTCGAAGTACATTTTATGGGTGCTTAAGTGCCTGCGGTTTTCAGCTTTCAGCGCCCTTTGCACTTTACTGTATATTATACCATGGGTGAGCCGCCGCGGTGGCTCAGTGGTTATGGTGCTCGGCTGCTGACCCGAAAGACGCGAGTTCGATCCCGGCCGCGGCGGTTGAATTTCTTTGGAGGAGAAATTCTAGAGGCCCGTGTACTGTGCGATGTCAGTGCACGTAAAAGAACCCCAGGTGGTCGAAATTTCCGGAGCCCTCCACTACGGCGTCTCTCATAGCCTTAGTCGCTTTGGGACGTTAAACCCCATAAACCAAACCAACCATGGTTGAGGTCGCAATAGCTCGATGGACACGCGAACATGCGTTACATAGCGCGTGAATAATTCAATCGCCCCACTTGACCCTCCGACGCCACTGCTTGGTTCCGCCGGGCGACTGAACTGGAATTCAACAATATCATCGACCGGAGAAGCGAGTTCACCTGGGTTGTGTATCAATAATGGAGCGCTGGAGTTTCAGAGTATGTGTTGGTGTGTGTGTGGGGTAAAGACTAATTATAATGAGCGAATTGTTGGCAGCTGTGGTCATTAACGCCCAACGTTTTACAGATACGGTGAAGTTGTTGCACTACTCAATAATATCAGCCTAACAGGTTTCCTCCACAAGAGAGTGATGGACTGCAAAAGAAACCTATCAAATACGTTCTTGACCCTATTGTATGCTGACTGTCATATATCTTCAATTTATGCATCCTCGAAGTAGTATGACGGCAGAACATGCAAATCACACGAGTATATGTCATTCAAAAATCCGACAGAAATGGCCATAGAAATGCATAAATCGATATCAACAATACTTTCTAAGTGACTTGAAAAAGAATTCTTAGGCGGCGGATCACCCACATGAGTTACCATTTTCTATTGCTACTGATTCTGTTGCAGGTAATGCCAATATATGCTGACTTGGTCATTCTAGGCTACGTTACATCATAGATTCATTCAAGTCCTAATGCCACTCCTAGAGCAGTGGCGCAGCAGTTAAGCAACGCACGACTGCTCCGGCAGGTGACTCAAACATGGGCACCGTTGTGGCTTGTGGGAACCAGGTTGCCCTTCCCGACCTTCTGGCTTCCCTGCTGGGGGACACCTGCTAATATGATTGACAGGTGGCAGGTGGCAGTTTAATGATTGGTCCAGAGGGGTTGCTCCGGTAGATCAGATTGGGACTAAAGTAGATCATTTGAACTTGAACTATAAGAATTATATGAACTTGATTTATATGAACCAAGCGTTATGGTGATATTACCACGGGTGACGGCTACTCCCATTACCACTTCCAGAGTCTGTTCTAATACTATGACGTTAGTAATACATAGTGGTTTGCGAAGTTTTACTAGATGCATCTCATAACTTTTGCCCAATAAGAGTTCCGCACGTATCTTCTCATCTAATTACTGTTGTAAGATAAAAAGTGTACACCACACCAACTTGAATAAATTAGAAAGTAAACACTGTAGTTATAAAGATCACAAAACAATTTGCCGCTTAAGTAATAAACTGTTCACTCGTAAATTAGATCTCATTCTTGCCGCCATGCAGCAACGAATTTATCAAAATCATATCTCGCCCAGTGTAAACAAGCTGCAAGAATGACTTCCTCTCATAAATGAAACCAGAGTTCACTCTGGGGTTGCACGTGGCAGCGCCCTAAATATTTGAGCTGGCACGAAATAGACCGTAAACAAACAGCAAGTGACATTTATTTATTTATTTATTCACGAGGGTGTAACTGCGCAGGATTTCAGCCTGAATGTTGTAAGTAAACAAACTTTTCTGGAATTAAAAAAGTGCAAGAAAAGAAGATACAGGAAGCATTCACGTTGTTTTATAAATAAAAAAGGAAGCGAATCCACCTTGTTAACACCAATAAATAAACAAGCTCGAAAAATGAAGCAGATGTCGAACTATCATTGGCATTGTCATTCCGATTAATACGCACCTTTGAAATAAACATTTTCTGCCTTTAAAGTTTTGTTCTTAACAGCAAATTTGCCACAAAAGATATGGTTGACAACGTTCGAATATAAGGCGCACATCGTAGTAATCGTTCAAGCTCAACAGAGCCCATCACCTTCAAAATGCCTGGTGTTCCTGCTTTAGTACGGCACGTTAATTTTCAGACACATTGTTTTCTACTGGAAAACTCATCGCATAAGCCAGGCAAGCAAACAAAATTTCCTTTAGAAAATACGTTTCAGAAGTATTAACGAACTTTGCAGAATTGCGATTATAGAGAGAAAAAATATTGAGAAGGTATGTTGCCGCATAGGTGTTTTTCCTTTTCAATAAGAAACAGCCTCTCTTCCGTTCTGTATTTTTTTTTAGCTTTTGTTCTCGCACCAATGCCGTGCATACTGAGCCCTTACACTTCGTGCACGACGTGGCCTGCAAGTAACTAAGCAAGGTTGTATATTTCGCTGTTCACTGCACGGCTTGAGATTCTTCACGAATATTGCCAAGCTTGCCGAGATAAGCGTAATGTTTTTACATTCATGCTATGGTTCCTTCTCAGTTACTCATAGAAAGGGTGGAAGGTGGCTTAAATAGCGCCGTCTAAGAGAAAGTGGTGATGTGAGCTGTCCTCGTAGGTCAGAGTGCAGATGACGTAGCGGCTTACATGCATCGTTGACGTTATGCGAACTCTTCAGTATGGTAACTCGGATGGAGAAAGCAGCGTCATGGGCTCATTTTAATCGTTTGTTTTAAATGTACAGCGCTTTCTGGGAACTGAAACTTCTTATCTAAAATAAAGGTCTCTTGCACCATTTCCTAGCAACAAAACTAGAAATTTTCGAATAGCAAAGCCATCGCTTTACGGCGAATGCGCATCGCTTTATTCACAACACCTGTTTGCATAACAATTTCCCTCCAGAAAGGGAGCTTTGCGGAAGTAACTCCGAGTGCGAACTTTTGCTCTAAATTAACTGAAATCTGCATTTGCGCCTGAAGAAGCGAGAAAGTAACACACACTTTTACAATAACTTTAGTAGCACAAATATTTGCAATTAATCATCTCTACGCAAGAGTGGAGGAGAACAGTGACAATCTTATCGTCGTCATAAGCACTGCTGTGATCATAGCTGCCCGCCTGCACCTCTAAATGTTTTCCTGTAAAATATAAGAGGCGGGGAAAATGAAACCAAGCACACAAAGTACAGCCCGGATAAAGCCGGAGAAGCCTGGATAAGTCCTTTGTCGAACCTCGCACGTTTTTGTTTTTTGGCCCAGGGTGAAATGCTCTTCCCTTTGCTCCAATAGCTTGCCATATCCTTTCGGTACTCGAATATGTCCTGTAATTGTAACGACAGACCAGGTAATGCAGAAAGTAGAACGCCGCCGCACCCTCCATTTCACTAAAATACAGAATGCCTGGCGTGCTGGAAATGTGGCAACTGCTAATTGTAACCTCCGTCATGCAGAGGCAATTATAATATCTCGAGAAGATGATAGCAAAATAAGTTCCTTTTAGCATAATGAGCAGCAAAGCAAACTCGGAGGGTAGGCAATGGGGATGAAGATGTATGCTTGCGATGCGAATATCTCTCTGCGGAGACATTAGGGGCCACAGAGAATTTTAAATTTGAGATATGAATTCGCAACTATTGCTGCTGCTGTTGTAGTGAATAAGTAATGAAAATATAAGAAACACTTGCATTGAGAGCCTAATTGCTTTCTGATTGCTAGAATCAGTGTCTCCGCGTACAATAATTGGACTTCAGACACTTCTGTCGGCTCCTTGGCGCTTTTCATTTATTGGCCCGCTAGCCTACGTCATCCATCGCCATCACGGCCAGCTCTAATGCCTATTCAGAAGCCAGGCTCATTGTCACTGCGGTTCACTAGCATTTTGAAGTATCTTTTACGGGTGCACTTTTGCTTGCGGTTTTCAACTTCCGCGTCTATTGCACTTTAGACCACATTATTGTACGCCGAACCAAAATGAGTCGCCACCTTGCGGCGCATCGGCGAAGCATCCTTACTGCGGCCGCACGCTGGCGTCGTCTGCTAGCAGAAAGGGTTTATAGGCGCGCATATGACGAACATTTCTCTTGCTTGTTTTGCGTTTTCAGTGCGCCCCTATTCACTTATCTGCCTCATAGTAAACAAATCTGAACCGTTTTCATCCTACGCGACAATGAAGAAAACAGTTGCCCATATCGAATGCGTCATGCTCGATCATCACGTCCTCCGTCGGTCTTCGGCGCTTCTAGATCTTTGTAGCGCGGCATCTTAAGCACAGCGACGCTTTGAGGTTGGATGCGGTGTCAACACCTCTGACTCTCGTTTACTTCAAGACGACCTTAAACGTGTTGAAGCCTGGTGCAACACTTGGTTAATGTCCTTAAACACTAATAAAACGTCATTGCTTTCTTTCCATCGGCGCCAAAACTATCAACCGTTCAAGTATGAAATAAGTGCATCTGAAATAGCATCTGTTCAATCGTATAAATATCTCGGCATCACATTTTCTAACAAACTTAATTGGTCAGCGCACATAACAAACATAACAAACGAAGCCAATCGCACTCTTGGCTTCCTCCGTAGGAACTTGCGACTCGCTTCTGCTTCAATTAAAACATTAACATACCTCACATTTGTCCGGCCGAAGTTAGAGTACGCATGCTCAGTCTGGGACCCTCATCAATCTAACCTTTCAAACACCCTCGAATCAGTTCAGAATCGCGCAGCTAGATTTATTTTTTCGGACTACTCGTATCACACCAGCGTCACTGCACTTAAATCTGAGGCTAATCTTACTAATCTCGAGTCCAGACGTTGCATCTTTCGGCTCTGCCTCTTTCATAAATTTTATCACAGCCAACTTGATGTTTCAGCTATCCTGCCAGCTCATCGCTTATAAAGCCGTACCAACCATCCCAAAACAGTCTACCCTCCCCCAGCACAGACTACAGCTCATCTTCGCTCATTCTTCGTGCAAACTGCTCGAGACTGGAACGGCCTGCCATTCGACTCCGTGCACCACTCCGATCCACTGCACTTCAAGGCTGCCATCCAATCTTCCATTAGTGACACATTCAGTCCATCCCTCATGTAATACCCCCTTCCTGGGGCATTTGAGGTATTGATAATAAAAAAAAAATAAACGGACAGGTCACTGCCTTCCATACAGGGGAATGCGGGCCCCCGACGACTGTACTAGCATATTCCCATCGATTACGTTTCGGACATGAGTTGGCTTGAACCCTGCTGACTGCTTCCAAGCAGAAAGCAGTTTAAACGGGACATTTTGTGCCCTGTATGTGCATGATCAAGTTGTTTGAGTATTTCCTTCGCTATATGTGAATCGATTTTTTAAGGCACGTGTAAGGCGTTAGAATGTTTTTTTTTTTTTGGCTGTTAAATGTTCCATCAGAGAAGTGGAAATATATTTCAGAATTTATGTGATGCGCAACACTTAAATGTAAAAGAAAATACTACGTGGTCAAGTTAGATAAAGGGACGCCAGTATCAGCCTAGGAGCGCTCGTACCGGGCTAAGTGCGAATGTTTTCCCGCGTATGCTCACCGTTCAAACAAGTGAAAATAAGAGAAGATCACTAGCAACATATGTGCTTGGTCCATCTGTGGAGCGGAATGTGCTAGAACTGAATATTATATGCAGTTAATAAATTACAGATATTTCTGAACTTGCGTGGCGGTGCTTTTTTTGTCCGAGTAGTGATAGACCTTCATCACTGTAAAAAAGTGTGCACCCTCGGAGGTGTGACACTAATGACGGCACACTTTCTGCAGCCTTATTTTATCTTGAGTTAGTAAAACGGGTGAGCTGAGCATGTTGGCACCGTTAATGCACCCTGCAAAGGTTCACGGGTGCAACGATGTTGCAACTCCTTCGGAAGCAATGAACCATTACGTTGTACGCTTTACTTTTTAAACAATTTTGAAATATTTCAATGAAGCGTATCATCTAAACTATTCGCGCTTCACATTAACTGACAGCTGGAACTTTGATGGATGCAGCTATGAGTGTTATATGCGGCCCCAATGGTGATAATTACTGAATAATTTTAGCTTAAGTACTAAGCATCCCTGACCCCCAAAAAGGGGTCGCTGAAATGGCACAGGTAAACATGAAGAAAGTATGCGTGTCATGGGCAAGTAGGTATACTGCGCGAAGCACTAGTATCTTCTGTGTTGAACAGTGGCATCTCTGTACCTTTGTATAACTCATTCCAGGGAAGCTTATACATGTTCAGGTTCCTTTGGAAAATATATCCGGAACGTTTATGTATCGTGTTCCAGTGCGAGCGGGTTTTCTGACAGTTGGCCTCTTCAGCAAGCTCTTTTTTTCTGTTTAGAATATTTAAAAAAAAATACGCCTTGAACATTATGCAGAAATCACGAGTGTGAACCTACAGCAAGCAGGTTCAAATACGCCTAGAAAAACACATCTGATTGTCATAGCTGTAGTAGGGGATGACGTAACAGAAGTGTACAGGTATACAACTCGCTGGTGGCTTCTTTTACGGAGTGCTTAGCTTCCCTAAAAGAGTGCACGCAAAAATAAAAATGACTAGCGTCTTTTAAAGCAACCAAAGCCTAGGAAACTGTAAAACAGTCGGAAAAAGGGTGCAACTGTAACGATCATGCCCTTACTTGATCGGTGTGACAACCTTACTCTGCGTCATTTTTTAACCGTGCAAGAGTGCAAGTTATAGACCTGGAAATACACCTTTAAACCGCATATTTTTCACACTATGCATGCGACTATACATGTAAGTATGCAGTTATGTGCATACGATGACAATCCATTTCTTTCGGAACGCCAAATAACATGGCACGTTTTATTTCTAGTACCGGTTTTGCAGATATTCCCCAAATTATGTTTTGCATAAGACTGGTAGTCTCCAATAGTTACACGCTAAAGAAGTCATTGTTTGAAAACTCTTTGCAGAGCCTCACGGCAACCACACTCAGTGATTGGTAGTGTCTTCACAGCGACGAAGTGGTAGCTTGCACTTCAAAGTAAGAGGAAATAATTCCAGTATCCTTAATTTTGGTGACTTTATAATTCGTGTGTCATACGACCAAAGTGTCATTTTTACTTATGGACACACGCGTTTAAAGTCACTCGTTCAGCATCACATGATTAACTTCACTGTCATTGGCTGCAAAAGAAATCGCCTCGTAGTGAGTTCAGCGAAATTTGTTGCAAGTGATGCTCCATATATGCGGACTTACTCATGCTCTACTTTGCATTCATAGACCGCTGGAGGCCTTCATACCTTCACTGGCGCAGTGGTTCGGCGGTTAAGCGATGCGCCACTGCCTTTGCGGGTCTTTCCGAGCAACCAGGATCTCGGCAGCTGCCAACCTGGTAGCAAAATTGTGAGCAATCTGCCAAGCGTGGCAGGTGGCAGTTGAAATAATGATTTGTCCAGAAAGTTTGTTCCGAATAAGCAACCTTCGACTACAGACAGCTGCCGCCGCGGTGGCTCAGTGGTTATGGTGCTCGGCTGCTGACCCGAAAGACGCGGGTTCGATCCCGGCCGCGGCGGCTGGAATTTCTTTGGAGGAGAAATTCTAGAGGCCCGTGTACTGTGCGGTGTCAGTGCACGTTAAAGAACCCCAGGTGGTCGAAACTTCCGGTGCCCACCACTACGGCGTCTCTCATAGCCTTAGTCGCTTTGGGACGTTAAACCCCATAGACCAAACCAAACTACAGACAGCTATGTGGGTGATGGCCGCGCGTGATGGATTCTCCCAATTCCGCTTCCTCAGACCGTCCTAATACTACCGCATAAATAATAAATCGGCATTTTACGAATTTTTATGGAAGCATAACATAATAACTTCTTCCCGATAAGGATCACATAAGTATCTTTAAACTTAGTCAGTGTTATGAGCTATGAAGTACTTGCCATAGCAACTAGATCAAGACAAGATATTTATGGCATATTTATTAACTCCACAAAAGCAATGCGCTGCGTTAGTCATAAACAGTTATTTTGTAAATTTTAGCGTTATTGTTTGTGCCGTCAAGCAACGTCTTTAGTAAAATCAGTTGAGGGATAGTAAACAAATACTATCAATGCTTTTCAATGATAAACGAAACCGGTTGAACATGGTATTCCATAGGATAGTAAAATATGCCCATATCTTTTTTATTTTAATGCGTATCGCGTTTTTTCTTGCGAAACACACAATATCTGTGGATGACACGCGGATATATTTTTCACTTAAGAGCACGAATGAGACCCAAAAAAGGCTAAGCCCCGGGCTAAAACATTTAACTCGATGGACACAAAATATTATGTTCAAAGCGAACTTTAAAAGACAAATATATTATCTTTACACACACGGAGGTGCTTTAATCCTAACGAAGGATATATATTAGGAGTTCATTTGCCTAGATATCTCACCAGTATATAGATGAGTAGGTGTCTAATTTAATCCAAAAATGTCTTGGGATGGTCAGGGTAATTAAATCGTGGCAAAATAGCTATGATATTTCTTAGAACTTACATTCAATTGCCGATTACTGCCCGCCGATGCGAAACTTACAGTGTAACTCACACTTTTTGTTCTGTCTCATCTATTGGTGTAGTTTGGTCTAGTCTTATGTAGTTTAGTTTAACAAGCACTGCAAAAGCTTCATCTCCCAAAGTAGGCTTCTCTGAGAATTACTGAAAATGCATCTGAAGGAAATGGGAACAAGGTAATCTTTCTGTAGTGCAGAATTCTGTTGGAAATAAAAATATATGACTTCGGTTTGTTTCAAGCGATTAAACTCTAAAGTACTAATGCTACATGTTCTTTTTTCAGGAATTGTCGAATATACGAAAACAGAAGGCAGCGTTCAGCACGATATATGAGCGAATACGGGCTAAAGCATGAGACCTCATTGCGGTCATGAAACACTAGAAAACAAATTACTCCAATTGCTTAACAATCTGTACGAAAATATTATTCTTCTTGAAATCATCACATATCATGAACTAAATCAGTATTTTATTTCGCTTCACTCACCTTTCCTCTCACTGATTTTCTTCGCGGAGAACTGTGCACAAATTAAGAGTGTTTTATGTTACCATTTCTATTGTTTCTGTCTGCTACTCAGTATTTGTGCCATACAACTGTGCAAGTGTCTGTTGTAACCGTAGTTTACTATGTCGCTATTACCAATGTTTGTAGCGACTCTATTGCCTCCAAAGCCCGGGTTCACGGCATTCAATCTTTTAAGTGCAACTTTTACCATGGGCACCCGAGTGCCCATGGTACGCACGGAACGCAGAAGTGCGAGTGAAGGTTAAGTCGGGACACGTATCCCGTCATGGAGTTTCTTAGCCGGGTTGGGTGGACGGCGTTCATGCGGAGGGTGTTTGCTGGCGCCCACATTTCGCTGGCTGGCCTCTGAAAACCAGCGCCGCGCGCTCGCCGTCGCGCAAAGCAGGCCCAGACTCTCTCGGACATGTCGCAGCTTGCAGCGTGAATCATCCCGCCTCGCCGGCGCCGGCACGGACCCTTCCTCCTCCCCCTCCTCACTGTCGGCTCGAACACCTACGACACTTCGCCGGCCGCCCGTTCCATACTGCAAGCCTTCAACGGCCGGGCGCCTCTCGACCATTCGTATAATTTGAACGGTGGCCAGTGGCGTGACCTGACTGGAGGATTTGAACTGCTGGCTGCCGCAACGGACACCGGCGGCTATAAAAACGGAGCTACAGTGAACTAGAATATTTTCCAGTGAAGCGAGCGGAGGGGGCAGCGCCTTGCTATGCGCGTCACCGAGAGTGTCTCCTGAAGCGGCGGCGCTGTTGTCGCCCACCCTTGAAGGCGGCCGGCGGCGGCGGTTCAGAGCACGCCCGACGGCGCTTCAGTTGTGCGCTGGCTTTTCGTTCAGTGTGGTTGTATTGCACGAGAAACCGCATCCTGCTGACAGCAGCCGTTTCTTATATATTTTTTTTTGATTTCCCACACCTTGTCAAAAATATTCGAAACAGGCTTATTGTCACAACTTTTGACACCCCCGATGGAACGGTTTCAATGCAATTTGCTCGAAAAGCTTTCGAACTCGACAGAAATGCTGTAACAATGAAAGCAATGCCTGGCATAACTACCGTGCACATCAGCCCCAACAATTTCGAAAAAATGCGGGCAAGTTATGCATTCCAATTGTTCGGGCATGGTCCTTTGCGAGCCTTTTTTCTTTACCGCACTCAGCTAGAGCAGAGCTGCGGTAAACTTGAAGCTACAGAAACGTTTTTCGTAAGAATGAAGTCCTTGATTGCTGTGATGACTGGCAGGTATACAGCTGAAGCCATCAGTGACTCAAGGTTGATCTATCACATCTCTGGGTACGTGGCAAAAAAAGTGCGTGCTACCGACAAAATGTCCTGCATGTATCGATTGCCTCTTATTGCCAGCAGAGCAAGGGAGCCGCATGCATGCTGCAGAATTTGTTAAACATATTGACGAAGAAGGCTTATACTCTACCCCTCGGTTGAACTGTTCCGTTTCATCACAAGGCTGGAGGACATTTTTACGAACTGCTTTAGTGCGCGCAACGTTCATCCCGAAAGTGTCATGGACATATTACACATAATTCATTGTGCTGCTCCTTTAAATGTGGGATGCAATGCACAAGCTGAGAGTATCACTCCTCGCATAGTGAGTTTTTATATTACTACGCGGCTTCATTTTTTTATCAAAGGACTGAACAAGTCCAACATGCTGTCGAAGCGAAAGGCAGCGCAGCACCTCAAGCTAAGCAGATTAAATTAGCTATATTTGTAGACTGTTTGCTTCATGCATTGGAGCTTTCAAGTTGATCTCAGTGAAAATTACGAACACCTGCATTAAAATCGCATTAAGCAGTTTTTCGACTGTTTTGCGCGTCAATCGCTTTTATGGTGTATACCAAGGGTTCTCAAACTGGGTTCCGCGGAACACAGGGGTTCCGCGGGCTGTCTTCTTGTGTTCCGCGAGAACCCTCACCGGCCCTCACCGGCCCTGACCCGGCAGATGATATGAGACTGGCTCTGAGTGCTACTGAGCCATGCTTTGACTTGCTCTTAAGGGAAGCAAACCAACCCATCACTTTAGTATTTGTATTAATCTGTACAATAAACATTTAACTTTTGCAACTCTCTCTTTGCAAAAATGCACTCGACAACATTGCTGGTAAGTGGTGAAAGCGGATAGGGGGGGTTCCCTGGAACTTATTGGAGGCTTTTGGGGTTCCTCCAAGCGAAAAAGTTTGAGAACCCCTGGTGTATACCATATGTGTTGACTGAAGTGCATTCTCGTATCAGCATGGAATCATTAGCTATACACACCTAATATTCGGTGAATTTGTGTCTTTTGGTTCATAATGAAAACGGTATATATATATATATATATATATATATATATATATATAAACGTAATTCGGTTGACACACGGTAGAAAAACAACAACTTTATTCTAACGTTTCGACCAGGGTCTTGCCTTCGTCAGAGTGATGGGGTACAGCGAAAAGACAGTTTATAAGAGAACGTACGCGGGGAGGGAACATTCTGATTGGCGCATCGCAGCGGCAAACACCTCAGTATGAATCGCCAGTGAATGATAAATGTAGTCAACGAAGCACCGTCAAAAATTACTAAATCATCGTGGAGGATAACTGCAATCACATTGTGAAAAAAAATGTAAATAATACAAAAATGTTTTGGTCCTAGCTCAAATGCACAAGAAAAGGCGAACAACAACAACAACAACAACAAAAAAAAAACAAATAAATAAAAATAAAATCATCACACACGAGAACACAGGTGAATACTGCTTTTGATTAAAAAACGCCTCTTGTGAAAGGTTAGGGTACTAAGATGCGGTGTTGTTTCAGAGATAAACAATTTACTAAGACAGAAAAAAGCGGCGCTAACAGTAAAAAGAGGACGAAAATGATCAGTGTAGATGAAACACGGCATGATACTATGAAGTGTTGCGGTTATGACGATAGGCAAGTCAGCTTCGCAACATTTTCATTGAGACCACAAGAAACAGTATTAAATTTGTGTATAAAAAATGATTCACGAACTTCGCGTTCATGATGGGTCTTGAAGCCTGATTCCAGTAACGTTACTTGGATTTTATCGAAAGGGTGCTTAGTGCTGTTCACATGTTTAGAGATAGGAAGGCTAGGCACTGTCTTGCAATGAGCTTTGTTATTATTAAAACGATATCTGAATGGTGTCTCTGTTTGGCCAATATACTGAATTTTGAAGACTGAGCATTCAAGCATGTAGATTACGTTGCTGGTATCACGTGAGTAGTTTCCCCGAATTTTCACTTTAAAGTTCGATGCAGTGCTGGAAGCCGTTACTGATGTCATCATCTGCGCGCAGACTTTGCAACGTGATTTATTACATGGATGACAGCCGATCGACACACTTGTGCTGGTTTTAGAAGAAGTGAGAATGTCACTGAGGTTTTTGCCACGGCGATAGACGACACGGAGAGCTTGTTGAAAAATGTGTTTGAGTCGATCACTTTGCATGAGAATGACATGGTGTTTTTTCAAAATGCCCGCGACGTTTGGAACCGATGCTGAGTGGGTTAGTACCAGGTTGATATGCGATTGATGGGATGGTTGGTGTTTTGCTCTGAGGAGTGCCTCACGGTCAAGAAGGCCTGCGCGTTCTACAGCGTCGTTTATTAATCGCGCAGGATATTTCCGTTTAGTCAGGAGGTTTCGGAGGTTAGTGCAGTTTCTTTCGAAGTCGCGCTCGTCAGAATATATCCGTCTAAAGCGGACAGCTTGTCCATATGGGATGCTAGTCTTCCAGTGTTTAAGGTGGCTGCTTTCGAAATGTAAGTATTGTGGTCTGTCACTGGGTTTCCGGTATAAATCTGTGCTAAGTTTACCATTCTTTATTGAAACTGTTACATCTAGAAAACTAATTGTGGTTGCCGAGTAAGAATGAGAGAAAGTAATGGCCTCATGTGCGTTATTAAAACTAGAGACGAATTTATTTATTTATTTCACATACTGTCAATCCCATTGGGATTTTTACAGGATGGGCATATAGTAAGAAGGTACAAAGCGAATACAAATGGAATGGTATACATTAAAAACACTGTTATTTTCAAGTAATTACATGAGTATGGGAAAAAAAACACAGATAACAGAAAATAAAACACATAACGAGAGAATATTTTTCACAGAAAAGGGTGCATTTTATACATTGTAAGTAATATGTTCATAAAGATGCTGTTACATGCAGTGATACGAGTGGTCTGTTGTACTTGAATAATTATGATTTAATTATCTATTTAATTATCGCTCAACTGTTCTTCTACCAAAGTTACAAATTTCTGCAAAGATGTATTACTAGTAATAGAGGGGTTCAAACTATTCCATTCTTTTATGGCAAGCGGGAAAAATGAATATCTGAAACAGTCGGTTCGGAATGCGTACTCTTTAAGGGTTAATGGGTGCTTATGCCGGGATGGTCTGGATTCATCTACAGATATATATAACGAAGTATCTATGTTTAATGTGTTATGAACTAATTGGAACAATAATTTTAGTCGTGCTAGTCTGGCGCGTTTCTGTAAAGTAAGAATACATGCTTGATTTAGTAGTTGGGATGGTGAATCACTGCTCCTGTATTTGTTAAAGATAAATCTAATTGCCTTTCTCTGCACTCCTTCTAGTTTGTTAATGAGTTGTTGTGTGTAGGGAAACCAAATCGTATTTCCATATTCGAGAACTGATCGTATAAATGTGTTATATGCTAACAGTTTGGTCTCCGGTGGCGCTTCTCGAAGCCGTCTTCTAAGGAAGAACAATCGTTTTAAAGCAGATGATACTATGCTGTTAATATGTGAATCCCACCTTAGATCATGTGAAATGATTAATCCAAGGTATTTGTGTTCGTGAACTCGGGTGAGCGGTATGTTATTGATGCTGTACACATATTCGGACCTTTGTTTTTTACGGGTTACAGATAAGAAGGCTGTTTTTTTAATGTTCAGTTCCATTTGCCATTTGTGACACCATATTACCACTTCTTGAAGGGCGCTGTTTAAATCATCGTGGTCATTTATAGAGTTAATTTCGTTGTAAAGGATGCAGTCATCGGCAAAAAGTTTAATTTTAACATGTATGTTAGAGGGCAGATCATTAATGAAGATGAGAAATAAAAGTGGAGCAAGGACGCACCCTTGGGGTACTCCCGACGTAACGAGCGCAATAGAAGAAATATCATTGTTAACTACAACATACTGAGATCGGTTAGTTAAGTAGTCCTCGATCCAGTTGATAATAGGGCCGTCACCTAAAGTTGATGTAAGTTTGCTAATTAGTTTTTTATGGCTTACTCTGTCAAATGCCTTAGAGAAATCAAGTGCAATCAAGTCAACTTGCTTTTGGTTATCAATGCTCTGGAATAAATCATGTGTTAGTTCGAGTAATTGGGTGATAGTTGAAAGTCCCCTTCGAAATCCATGTTGAACAGGCGATAAAATGTTATGTTGCTCAACATAACTGGTGATATGCTTTAGTATAATGTGTTCCAATAATTTTCCTACCGTGCACGTTAGTGATATTGGTCTGTAATTTGAAACGTCATCTTTGCCTCCTGTTTTTTGTATAGGAATAACTTTCGCGATTTTCCATTCATTAGCTAGACTACAGGTTGATAAAGATTTATTGAACATTAAATGTAAATATTTCGCGTTGACTTCGGCATATCTTTGCAAAAAAGTGTTTGGAATATTATCAGGACCATTTGCTTTTTTTGTATCTATTGATAAAAGTAGGTTCAGAACGCCTGTCTCGGTTATTGTTGGCATGTCTAGCGGTGTTTGATTGCGGTGAATACTCTCCGGTGTGCGGCCATCGTCATCTGTGAACACAGATTGGAAGTATGTATTTAAGGAATTTGCGAAGTTTTGATTTTGTCCTTGGCAACTGAAGGTGTCTTTTTGTGTTTTGGGGCTGAGGTATTTCCAAAATTTTCCAGGGGAGTGTTTTAAAAAATTAGGAAGCGTAACTGAGAAGTAGTTTGTTTTCTCTGCCTTAATTTTTGCTTTCATTTCACGGATGGCGTTCGTGAGCTTATGTTTTACCTGATAGTCATTTTTTGATTTTAGTGATTTCCTTAGTCGTTTTACTTTGCGTTTCCCATGAATGATATCACGTGTTATCCAGGGATTACGTGTATTTGTTCGTTTGGTCTTCAATGGTACAAAGTTTTTGATGCAGTGCGATACAATGGCCTTGAAGCTTTCCCACAGCGTATCTATATTTGTACCTTGATAATTAGCGAGTTCTTCAAATGATTCGTACTCCGAAATTAGGTAATTAAGTATGCTTGAATCATCAGCGTTTGTGAAGTCTGGGTAAGTAGTTTTCGAGATAGTACGAGCTGCGGTTGCTTGAATGGGTGTGGTGCACAATGTTAGCTTATGATCTGATATGCCATCGAGGACTGCTACGTTGGTTTGATCGATCGCGAAGTGATTGCTGAGGAAGATGAGGTCAAGAATGTTAGATGCACTACCTTGAACACGTGTGGGCTCGTTGATAACTTGGAACAGGTCAAAACTAAGCATAATATCAAAAAGGGTTTCAGAACACGGGGAGCGATACGACATGCTTTGCCAATCTATATCTGGTAGGTTGAAGTCCCCAAGAAGGATCAGTCTGGATTTTTGAACATGTTGATGCATATATTCATATAGTGAGACCAATGCAGGCTGATCTGCCGAAGGACTGTGGTAAACACAACCTACAGTGACAGTGTTCGTTCCAAATATCAACTTACAAAAGAGTGCCTCGGCACCCTCAACTTCTGGTAACATTGCGAAGGGAATTTTTTTGTTTATTAGTATAGCCACACCTCCTCCACGTGTTAACCTGTCTTTTCGGACGATAGCATAGTTTGGTGGGGCAATTTCTTTGTCATTGATATCGTTAGTAAGCCAAGTTTCTGTGATCGCTATGAAGTCAGGTTCGAGGCCGATAAGAAGAGATTCTAGTGACTCAAGTTTATTAAGAATACTTCGCGCATTTACATTTGCAAAAGTTATCTGTTTCGTTTTGTGGGATGACGGGGGCGTAGGTTTGGTGCTTTGCCATGTTCGTTTTTTTGGCTAGTACTCGCGTTTGTCTCGGGACACGAGTTAGTTGTCGCGTTTGTCTGTGCTTTTACGGGTACTCGGCAGTTGTTTTCTTCATCCCAGTGGAACATTTCACCGTTTATGCGTATTTTATCGAACACTAGTGCAACCTTTGCCCCGGAATCTTTCATTGCTTTCGCACTAGTCCACAACTTTTTCCTTACGTCACGTACTCGGGCTGAGAAATCTTCACTGATCGCATATTCACTACCTTTAAGTTTACTACAGTTTCAGTTAAGTTTCAGTTTAAGTTTACTACAGTTACTACAGTTTCACATTAATGAAAACGCCTGTGCCGACGCAAGCGAAGTAAACGAGCATGACACACCATGTTGTGCATTGTGTTCGGCAGAAATGCAGAAAACCGACACTTACGATCGACGGAAGCGGGCGCATGTAGAGTTTGCGGACGCTGAGTTGGTGTTGGTGTCTCTGGGGAGCGATGCAAAACGAGTACCGTGCTTTCGCACTGCTCTGAGCTTTGCGACATTCCAGAAAGGAGCTGCAGTAGCGGGAACACCGCGACTGAGTGCAGAGCCGACCCTCACCCGAAATTGGCTGAAACGCGTCAGGAGCACGACGAGAGCTGCGTGTCAGCAGCAATGTCAGTAGAAAACCCTGGTTCGTCTGCGCCTGAAGAAACTAAGGTGCTGGACGACAGTGGAGAACAGAACGTTCCAGACGACATAGAGGCGGTAGACGTCAACCCGTCCGAGAAAGATGAGGACGAATGCGCACTCAGAGACGCTGAGCAGGAAGAGCGCAGCTTTGAGCAACTAAGTAAAGGCGCCAAAGACAGGCCTGATCTAGGTAGCGCACGTGAATCGGCTGACAATCACAGTGATATTGTCAGAGAGCAGAAACCTAGGCCACGAAAGTAGCATGTGCTTCCACCAAAGAAACTGAAAGTAAAGCACAAGATAAGAAGCTGCAACCGGAAGGAAAGTAACAGCCACTTCAGGAAAGTGAGCTAACAGGAGAAACAGTGCTGCCGCCGAAAGGAGAGGAAAGGCAAGCACAAGAAAGAGAGTTGCTACCGAAGGATGAAAGGTAGGCATAGGAGAGCGTGGTGCAGCCGAAACGAGAGAAAGGGCAAGCGGGCGAAAACGGGTTGCCACCATCGGAAGCGCCAACGTCGTCAGCAAAATGACTTCAGTAAAGTCAGTCACGTTGTTAGCCCTGAAACTAGAGTCAGAATCTGAGGTAAAGAAGTGCTCGAGGCGTCGCTATCGCGGAAAGCGAAGCGCATAAGTGTGTCGAGGCACATAGATCTGGGCACTCGGATAAACTGCAAAAAGAAATCATACAAGAATTCGCGCAGGACAGAGTATCAGGGAAACCGATATTCAAGAGAGCGCTGCGCGGCAGGCGAAAAATTAAGGAGCGGGACAAGCGTGAAACTTTCCGCCAGTACACACAGAACAAGACGTGCAAAGGCGCGTACTCTGATGCAGGCTCTCGCTTTCCACTGCAATCACGGGAGAAACCGCGGTCCCACAGAAAGCGGCACGCGCGCACAGGGAAAACGCGAGTACGGCTGAAAGAGCGAAAGATTGTACGAGGCCGCAGTGACAGGAGCAAGAAAATTGGCAAGAAGAAACCGTCTAAGCGCTCGGCCAAGCAGGGTTATCGCGATGAAAAGCCGCGTGTCAGGATAACTCTATTCGGTAGTCGTGAATTCAAAAGGCCGTGTAGATGCGAACTTCACATTCAGCGGAGAGGCAAAAAGGTGCGCGAGAAATGGACGACTCGTGGGAGGTCTCGCCACCACGAACAAAAAAAAAGAACGAATGGTCCTACTGGAAGCGTTGGGCACTCGCAATTGAAAGCCGCGTCTGGCGTGCGAAGCGCAATGAAAGGGACAAGTCGCAAGCCATTGAAAGCAACTCGTTCTCGTCTCGTTATGCCCGTAGAAACTTGAAAGACAAGTACAGAGAGAGAGAGAAAAGCGCAGCCACAGTGAAAGAGACAGAGACTTTAGCTTCTACGTTAGCGAGTATTATTTAACGTCCGTTGGAAGCGAGGTAAACGCGAACGCAGACGCACTAGGCTGTGCGTTCTAGGCAAGATTGCCTTCGCCTCCTCGTGACATATTTTGTCACTTCGCGTGCGGTTATTAAGTTCGTTCGTAAAGTGGGGAAAAAATTGATGCCCTCATTTGTGACCACAGCTGGGTGTTTTCCTGGCCGAGTGATCTCAAGAGAGCAAATTTACTTTGCATTCATTTTATTACGTGTGTGACATGTGTTTGACACTTTGAGTTTAGAGTTCTTGTATGCCACATGTCTCTCTTGTTGAAGAGGGAACAAAAAGGGGACAGAAATGTAGCCAGCAGAGTTTTGTGAATTTGAGTCTTGTGTTTTGACGGGTGACAGAGGGCACTTGCTCGTGCTGGGTGTTGCCTGTTGTCGTTCGGTTCTTGGCAACATGCAGAACGATCAACGACAGATGCTGAGAAGCAAGCTCTTCCGAAGGACCGAGCGAAGCTGGCCGAGTCACCTGGGCGACAAGGCGGCGGAGCAGTGATCGTGTCCTGACGAGTGGGACCTGCTCACGGAGAGGAGCCTGGAGCTACCTGCGACTGGACACCGGACGAGAACTTGGAGGAGCCTGGTGTACGAGCTCGCCCCGCATCCGAGCCACGCGGAAGTAGCTCGTCTTCGTGGCGCATTGTCTGGCGGCGGTGGTGCTGTTGTGCTGGCGCCCACATTTCGCTGGCTGGCCTCTCTGGAAACCAGCGCTGCGCGCCCGCCGTCGCTCAAAGCAGGCCCAGACCAGACTCTCTCGGACATGTCGCGGCTTGCAGCGTGAATCATCCCGCTTGGCCGCGGCGCCCGGCGCGGACCCTTCCTCCTCCCACTCCTCACCGTCGGTTCAAACTACGACGCTTCGCCGGCCGCCCGTTCCTGTCTGCAAGCATTCAACGGCCGGGCGCCTCTCGACCATTCGTCTAATTTGAACGGTGGCCAGTGCCGTGACGTGATTGGAGGATTTGGACTGCTGGCTGCCGCAACGGACACCGGCGGCTATAAAAACGGAGGCGCGCTGAACCCGCGCAGCGGAGGTGGTGACGAATCGTGGCTACGGCCGCTTATCTGTTTTTTCAGCCAGCGTCCGCTTCGGCGGACGCGGTTGTTGCTGCGGCGCGCGTCTTTTCTTCCCTTTTTCTTTTTCCTCTTATCTTTGAACTCTCCTCTATCTGCACGTGGCAGCGGTGGTGGCTCGGCTGGAGCCAGTTGGCAGGCCCGTGCAATTTCCTTTTCATCCTTCTCTCAGTCGCAACAACAACCCGCGCAGCACACGGGCAGCAGAAGAGCCATCACGCCGGAGGTACACTCGCCGCCGGGGCCGCCCTTCTTCTTTGTGCAAGCCAGTGGTGCTCTTGGCCCTTGTATCTACCATGTAAAAGCCCTTGTACATACTGTACGTAAAAATAATTTGACTCACCGTCGCCTCGACCGCTCGACCGTTTCTTGGCTCGGAGGCCCAGTCCCAACAGCACGCAACTTGCCTGCTCCTTCGCAGGAACGCGCGCTCATGAACGCGCGCGTCTGATGAACCAGTCACTACAACAATTGACGACGAGGATGGGATAGAAGACAGCGTTCTTCAGTTTGGAAGGCAAGGGTTTCCGAATTTCACTCCGGAAAGAAGACTATCGTTTTTGCAGTGTGCGGAGCCGGTGACTGTCGTCATGACTGGGGCCGAGGCAGCAGTGACGCACTTCGCTGGGCGACTGTACCAGCTTGAACCCTTCGACGAGTCCGCCAGCGATTGGGCTTCGTACGAAGAGCGGCTCACGTCGTTCTTGTTTGTCAACGGAGTACCCGATGGCGACAAAGTACACGCCTTCTTGAGCATTATCGGTCCGAAGACCTACGGAGTGTTGAAGCCATTAACTGCTCCAGACCTGCCTGCTACGAAAAGTTTCATTGTCCTCAATAAAGTTTTGAGTGACCACCTGTCCCCGAAGCCGTCCGTCATTGGAGAACGGGCCAAGTTTCACCGGATGTGTCAACGAGAAGGCGAGTCCATATCTAGTTATGATCCCGAGCTTCGTAATCTCTCGCAAACGTGCGAGTTTGGAAGCGCCCTTGACGAGTCCCTTCGGGACCGCATCGTGTGTAGCCTGCTACGAGAAGACATTCAGCGAGTGCTTTTGACGGAAGATAGCAAGCTTACGTTCCAGAAAGCGGTGGAGAGGTCTCTTGCAATGGAAGCGGCTAAGAAGAGCGCTGCTGAAGCACGCGGCACCGACGCCGCAGTCAGCGCTGTGCACAAGGTGCAGGCTGAAGCGCAGAAAACACGCAAAAGCTGTTTTCGCTGTGGTTCGCCAAAACACACGAATGAAGCATGCCCTCACTTGGACGCCACCTGTTTCAGATGCAACAAAAAAGGGCATATCCAGAGAGCCTGCAGAAGCAGTGGTAAGACGTTTTGCAAGAAAAGCAAATGAAAAAGAATGTGAAGGTGCTGACAGTTGTGTCTCGGAAAGCTTCGATCCTCAGTCTTAACGGCGGGTCGGCAGCTCAGTGCGGCCCTGTCACCGTACTGATGACCATCAACGGCGTCTTGGTGAACATGGAGTTGGACACGGGAGCGGCTGTTTCCGTCATGTCAAAGACTCAGTTCCGACAGCTCTTTCCTTCGGCTGTACTGGAGCCTACTACAGTTAAACTTCGTACTTACACAGGAGCACTGGTACGACCCCAGGGGGTCTCTTCGGTCAACGTGCAGCACGGCGACCATTCTGCAATTCTTCCACTCTAAGTCGTAGACCACAAGGGACCACCTTTACTGGGCCGGGAGTGGCTCCGCGCCGTCCGGCTGGAGTGGGCGAAAATCTGGAACCTGAACAACATTACAAGGACCTTCGCTACCTTGGACACAGAATCGGCGCTCGAGGCATCTCGGCAACGACGGAGAAGGTTGGCGCACTCCTCAAGACTCCAGCCCCTAAAGACAAGCAGCAGCTGCAGTCGTTTCTGGGAGTCGTCAATTTCTACGACGCAACGAGCTCACAGTTCACCAAGGCTGCATCATGTTCGGAATGCGAGTGATCGTGCCGGAAAAGTTGCGCAACTTGCTGCAGGACGAACTCCACGAAGGGCACCCAGGCATCGTGCGCAGCAAGCAACTGGCGCGTAGCTACGTGTGGTGGCCGTCCATCCAGGCGGACCTCAAGCATCGTTTCAAGGCCTGCAGGCAGTTTCACCTGGCGTCGTCACAAGGACCAGCTGCTCGCGCGGACCACGGATCCGGACCGCGAGGCATCTAACCAGGAGGGAGACGAGTTCCTGGCGTTTCCACCAAGCGTCGACCCAGTGACATCCTCCGCCCCTACCACCGGTGGTCCTGCCGCTTCGCAAGAGTTCCAGACGGCGGGTGCAAGACGATACCCGACCAGAGACCGTCGACCACCGGACAGATACCAATCTGGAGTTTAGCTTGTTAAATTAGCCAGTACAAAAGGGGAGGGATGTGGTGTCCGGCTATCGCCGCCGTCGCTAATGCGCAGGCGCGCCAAAAACGAATAAAAGGCGTGCGTCGCAACCTACGGGCGGGCTTATCTCGGCCAGTCACGTACCGACGAACATGCGGGAATAAACGCCGCTTTCGCCCCTGGAAACTTGCCTGCTCCTTGGCATGAACGCGCGCGTCTGATGAACCACGCACTACAACAAAAAGTTGTGACGAATTAACGACGAATATCATCAGTAAAGAGTTTTTTCAGTCGGAGTAAGAACATATTTCGATGGAAATACATTAGATAGTAGATTGTTTTGTCCGAATTTAGTCCTTGGAAAGTTGTTTGTACAGGTAAATTACGGAAATTATGTAAGAGGTGGTAAAGCCTTCCGATTCCAGATTATGAAGGCTGCAGGAGTGCTGAAGGCTTAATTCGGAACTAGTAATGATAGCGTTCTACGGCCGGTTTTGACCAGACTAACTTTCACTTGGACTCTCAGGACTCAGGACTTCACAATATAAAATCTCTTTAATTCAGTTGGCGAATCATGATTATGGTACCAACATAAAAGGAAGTGCTGTTCTTTGTATTCGTTCAAACATGGTAATGTCTTTCTTAGTGAAAGGATCCGAATTCTCTGATGCTTATTGAAACCGAGGTCTGATGAACGAGTTAGATGCCAGAAGTGACACGTCGGACGAGCCGTATTTGAGGCTGTCTCAGAAAAACCGAGCATGCCGCAACAGTAGCGCAGATAATATCGATATGGGTGCACCAGCTCAAGTTGTTTGTAACTGTTAGGCCTAAATATTTGAAACGGTTTAAGATATCAAGATTTCCTTGATAGAGCACTCGTAAAAAAAGAAGACATTTTTTGTGATCCGCATGAAAACTGTTTATTAGTAACTTCATACAGCAGAGATCCAACCGATTTGAAACACTATGAGGACTTCCATTAATTAAGAAGAACTTGAATTATTTTTCTTAGTAACAACCTTGAAGAGTCAGCTGTTGCGTGCTAATGAACGAATACTAGCTCGGTGATTTAATGTAATTTTAAAAAAGGTGCCGACGTTTGCGTTACTTCATACTGCGAAATTTGAGCGCAGCTCATCAGCTGTTTTAGCTTTCAATATATTGAGGCAAACAATTCGAGCAAGAAATGTATGTACAATTACAGACAATTTGTTATTTTTCACGCCTAATTTTTCTTCAAGAAACACTCCACTAACTCTTCTTGATCATCGTGAAGGAAGCTTTGTGGTCGTAGAAATAGATGGATATATGCTCTACTTGTTGAATCAATGCCTGAATAAGTTATCGGGAGGACGCGGGAAGCATCCCGTGGGCGTATAGGAGCGTTGCGCCCGATGGATGAAGTAGTTTGTGCGGGGTTTGTACCCCTTCCTTTTCGAGAATACGCCCTAAGGTTTAACTCACTCCTTATACATAAGAAATGCAAACGCGATTTTGCAGTAAACTTGCGCTGGGTCCAGATGGGAAATTATTTTCGTTGTCGGTGAGTGGTTTTTGGTTCTTTATAATACGGAAATGAAGGAGGTAGGGTATCCGTTCATTTGAGGGTCAGAGGCAACTAGGTTGTTTTTGGTTCATTTTTTCTAAGGGGAACAGATGGCGTCCACTATCTTCATTTATCTTCTTATGTCACGGGCTCTTGTTTCGCTTTTTTCCACAGGAGTGGAATAAAAGTCTGAGTTGGTAGATTGCGCTTAACCGTTCATGTGCCGTTTTTGAATCTGCCTTTGTCAATTTAAGCAGCCCACGTCTTGCATATGTACTGGCGCAAAATATGAAGTTTCATTACTTAATACAACAGCCTTGCTCTTACACCGCGGTGTTAATTTTCGCGCTTTCGTATTTCTATCTTTTGACAGTTTGTAAATCGCGTTCATCAGCAGGAAAACTTAAGTGACATCTAAAATAGACTAAAATAGAATAAAATAGAAAATAGACATCTAAAAGCAGAGAATAAAAACATGATGACTGCTTACTTCCATCTGTGCATTTTTTCATCAGCGGGTAAAGGCTTCTTCTAGAAAGAAGAAGGAAGAAGCACAATAACAATTTTTTTCTAAAAGACAAATTTCAAATAGCTGTATTCCTTCTTCGTAAGTGCGTTACAAGGGTTGATAAGGTATTCATCCTGTTTTATTACCATCGTGTAAATACTTCTGCTATATCTCTCACTTTCTTATCTTTCAACGTTTCGATTATGCTTTTCTTCAGCTGAGCGTTACATTCATGCAAGTATGCGTGACATTTGGGTATTCCATCTAATTCTCACATTTCTCTACCAATAATGAACAGAATGGTTACATAGTTCGGTGTATAGTAACCATCTATGGTCCTGCCCTCGACGCCTTGATGACGAACATTCTTTAACGTTCCTTGTCAGCGTTGGGGCCATGCACTATCCGGATCTGGTCCCTGAGGGCGCTCACGAGCTCGGGTTTTTCTTCTGGACTGATCATCTTGGCAATTGGAAGGGCTCCAAGATGAGCGGCTGCGCAGGAGAATAGAGGAAACAACACCTTTTACTGGTTACGATTAACGTTTCAAGCTTTAAGTGAAGAAATGCACTGTATGGCACCCTCTTTTGATCAGTTGCGCTACATTGGCTATGTGCTTGTGGTCTGCTATGGTGGTTGATGTGCGAAAATTTCTCGTTGTCCTTTCGTCACGAGCGTGAGACAAGTTCGGAGAGAATGATGAGGCGTGATGTAGCACAGGACAGCATACTTCACGAGGTGCTGCATGAACAGCTTGATGTGAACAACTTAACACTACTGCCTGCATCAGGCAGGTGGTCAGCTGGCAGGCACATTATCAGACTAGTGAGAGCGAAATGATGCATTCCACATGCTTTGGAGGGTTCAGTCGATCCTGGTGCTTTTATACTATTTACCAATAATCCTCCAGAGGGTACATTTGTCAACATTAGTCACGATGATCGTAAACCTTATAACTCAAAGCCTATTTCTTCAGGTATATATTTTTCTACCATTTTTGCACCTCTCCCAAAAAGGTTAGCGGAATGTTCAAGAAGGATAACTTTTTACAAAGTTGCCTATTGTATATTGCTGCAGAAATGTTGGAATTGCGCTCGTTACACTTTTCTGCGCGATATAACTCAGTAATATTGGTGATGTACTTTCTCTTGCATACCTAGTAGCTCGTCCTCACTCCACTCATGCAGAAAGGTGGACTGCGGAGCTTTCAGCAAACTTGGATGGAGGCCCGCCTCGTGTAGGAGTCGCGCCATGAATTCCAGCAGTTCGTTCTTGTCGTTCATGTCTTGCGTATCAGGAATGAACTTCAACAGCGCCTGTCAAAAAATTGATAATACTCTTACAGAGACAGAAAGGGGGCAGCGTAAAAAATAACGAACAAGCTCATATTAGCAACATCAAAAAGAACGGTAGGGAAAATGATACCATGTCGTCATGAAATCCTGTTTTTGCATTGGGTGCCATAGCGTATACAGAAGAAAACAGGCAAAGGTTTACGTGTAGATACGGGAGGCTGTGAGGTTACATGAAAAAGTACGGTGGTTAGTGGCATCGTAATCTCTTGTAAAGATGTCGTCTCCTATATATTTTGTGCCTGTGCCACAGAACTGCATGCAACTGGCTGGCGAAAATGAAATGAATAACGGAGCGCAAAGTCGACGCTGAAAATCATGCACTGAACACAAGAAGGAATGAGAATGCGTACATAAAAATTGTAGTGCTCTTTGTGTCCGTTACACACGAAGTTCAGGTTTCTTAAAATGCATGACTGGTGGAATGTAGAGAAGCAATTCATGGCGGTCCACCAAGTTCAGTCTTACTCTGCAACGGGCGTACAGGCCAAACTCTTAAAATGATTTGGGGAGACCACCATATATGCTGATCATTCGTGATCATCAATTGGCAATGAGGAATTCGATCGAATTTTCGTGCAAAACTCTTAATCACTTCGAGCTACAACAATATCATTCATCGTATTTGGACCGTGAGACAGACGGGCTTCTGACACTAGTCGTACCCAAGTCTGCATAATTCCTTGCAATACACTAATCAAATTTCAGCACACATGCTTTGTCTCCGTGCTTGCTTCAATATGTCGTTTCGAGTGTGACAGTCATCTGTCCATCGTGGTGAAAACCATTAAACAACACGTCGCAAGCTATCCCGAATGTCAACGTTTAAAGCCAAACACAGCCCCTCCTGCAGGCCTTCTAGAGCAGGTGAAGCCATTAATGGCGCCTGTTGAAAAGGCGTCGATCTGCTTAGCCCCATTCCTAAGTCTTCAGAAGACAGCCCTGGATTATAATGTGTCGACTATTTGACAAGTTATGTGCAAACTTCAGCACCTCTGTCAGCGAAGGCAAGTGATGCGTCATCTTTTCTGCTACGCGCTATCATCCTTCTTCATGGTGCTCCCCGTGATATCATCGGCGACCGGGGCTGGCAGTTTACTGCTAACGTCGTGGAAGAGCTACTTAAGAGCTACTTAGGTTGTACGGCTATAACTGCCCTACTCCACGCCCCACCATGCACAGACAGCGGCCTTACACAGCGCAAAAAGCGATGTCCCATATATGCTGTGCATCTATTGGACATCCGATCACCAGAACTGGGACGCCGGGCTCCTTAGCATACAGCACCGCGAAGCATGAGGTCACCGGATATTCCCTTTCTACCTCCTCTCTGTCAGAATGCCGCGCGCGTTTCTGGGCACCATTTTTTTCCTTCGCGTTTCACGAAGACACTTCCATCTAGCAGTTACTATGTCCCGCTAAAGAAACTCGGTTACTGGCCCGCTTGCGCACTTTGCTTCTCAACTCCCATCGAAAAAGCACTATGACAAGAGCCAGGTTGCGGCTGTAATAGTCCCAGGGGGTTTTCTGCGGCACTGGAGGCCATTGAGCAAGTGTGATTTGTGTCAGAAGTTTTAGTTTAAGTATTCTGGTCCCTTCGTCGTTGTCAGTCGAATGAGCGATGTAAGCTACATCATTTCCAAAGCTGCTGCAAACGATCGCCGTTGACGGAAGACCCAGCCCAAGTAGCCCGTGTGGCTCCTCTCAAGCGTTCCCACTCTCGGTAGTCCTGAATGGCTTGAGGACGAGAGTCGTCTGGCAGGGGGAAACTGTCACGCGCCACGACGCAATCGCGTCGGAAGAGAACAAAGCAACGGGCTTCGTTTTGAAGGAGGACGAAACTAAAGACGCGTGAAGGACGTTCACCTGTAAATAAACCGATTCCAACTGCAACAATAACCTTCAATCAGCATAAGTGTCAAATCTTAAGTCGCATTAAATTTAGCAATGCTAGTTTCAGAGATAACTTGAACGGACTCTCATAATAAACCAAAAACAGTACTTTTTTGAAACTCATTAGGCCGACATTTCGTGCAAGAAGCGGGTCCTAGAGGGAAGCCTCGTATACCTAGGGGAGCCCGCAGCTCTACGGAAAGTGCCTGCAAATGGCGAGGTTTGCTAATTTCGCAACATAGTACCATCATGCTCGATCTGCAATGGTGGCTTAGTCGTTCAGTTTTTAAGGCGCCTGACCATTTGAGGTGGAGAACTCTGACCCAAAATTTCACCGCGGCGGCCGCGTTTCGTCTGAGTCGAAAGGGTCCATGTGCTTTCACCCTTTCCCGTTCGCGGGAAAGGAGTAATAGCCACCGGTTTCTTTCGAGGAACAGAATGGCGCGGTAACTGCATCACTGCTCGGTCACCACCTGAACCTCAAAAGCGTTTTGCGTTACGGCTGCCATTGTACCACCTAAAATGGCTTATGTATGCTAATACACCTTCCACTACAAACATTTTCCTGTTCTGTCAACTTTGCTGTCTGCGTGACTCAGTAAAATTGCTATTACGGAAGCTCAGGTTATTAGCCTCTGTCTCTTCTTAAAACATCGCTGCGGTCATAACAAGCATTTTGCACTTACCTCGGAATATTTAGCCCAACGATCCATATTTGCTAGGCCCCTCCAGATGTCTCCACCCTCAACCGACGCGCAGTACACAAGCAGGCATTCGCCGTTTGGTGTCAAGAGCTTGGCTATATTCCTGCAGGCTGCAGTCAGGTCTACAACCCAGTTGAGGCAAAAGAAGGAATATATCCGATCAAAGTGGCCGAACTCTTCCAAGAAGCCTGAAACATCCGAACATATGTCCAGCTGGCGGAACTCAAGTCTCTCGCCGGTCGAGTGACGTTGAGCATAATCGATCATTTCCTCAGAACAGTCGATGCCGACGATCCTGCGCCACGGCAGGCAACGAGGAAAAAGGACCTCCCGTGCGAAGTCTCCCGGTCCGCAGCCCACATCGAGGAACTGCTGAGACGCGTCTGGTACTTTCGAGAACGATGCCCAGCTGCAATCAAGGACAGAAAGGCTGTACATCCATTGCGGTTTGTGACTCGATGCATAGCGCTCAGCGGGCAGGTCCACAATTTTGAGGCTTTCCTGAGATCTAGCGGTCGTCTGGTCATTGTCGACTTCTTCTACGGGCTCTTTGAGATGCATCGTCTCCACACAGGTTAACGCCGAGACACAACGAATGTGGCAGCTGGTCTGCAGCTCTCTGCACGCGAAACATAACGATCATGATTTAGAGACTTGTACACAGGTGCGCATATTTCTTTGTACTTAAAAGAAAAGCAAATCTTTGAAGAACAGATTACGGTGCCTCTCATTTTAGCTCGGTAAGATTGGACAGTGAACTTGGCACTCTAAAATTCATGTTATAACTGTCATGAGCAATAACAAAACTGGTTTCAGCCATTATTTTTCTGGGAGGTTTCAATATTCTCAGATTTGCCGGTTCCCTCCTTCGGTGAAGCAGTGCAATCAAGACTTAGAACATCACGACAACTCTACCTGCACTTTATACACGCTAAAATATTTGTGAAGCTGGTGTTCTTGAGGCGACGTTTGCTTTCGACGATACCTTATTCCGAGAAAATTGTGGAAGCTTATATAGCTGCGCCGACATAATGTTTGTGGCCGTTCATCCGAACATTTATTCTTGCGCTATACTAGCCTACCAGGCGAAATACCAACATATTTGTAATGTAAAGCTTTTGTTACTTCTTGGCTGTACGACACCTGCACTGCGCTTCCTGTACAAGGAGTGAATGTTCTTCTGGCATACGACAGAGCGTGTTAGCAGAGAATTCCTCTCGAAAGTGGCCGCACTTCACTTAGGCGAAAACAGGTGCCTGGATTACTCAGTGATCGTCCCTGCCGGAAAAATATTTGTTCACTGCATTTTAATTCCTGTGCACACCATAAATATAGTCCATCGTCATCATCAGCGGCAGCCTCACTGCGACCATAGCAGGGCAAAGGCCTTTCTGATGGCTCTCCAATTAGCTCTCTCCTTTGCCAACTGCGCCTAACGCATCTCCGCAAAATTCTTAACCTCATCCGCCCACCTAAATTTCTGCCGCCACTTGCTATGGTTGCCTTCTCTTAGAATCCAATCCGTTATCCTTAAGCACCAGTCCAAGCCCATTTGTTCCTTTTCATATCGACTAGGACGTCATTAACTAGCGGTGGTTCCCTCACCCATTCCGCCCGCTTCCGGTCTCTTGACGTTACACCTATCATTTTTTCTTTTCATACCTCGCTGTGTTGTCCTTAACTCAAGCTGAAGCCTTTTCGTTACCCTCCACGTTTCTGCCCCATAGGTGAGTACCAGTAAGATACAAGTGCTGTATAGTTTTCTTTTTATGGAGATTGGTAAATTGCCTTGTGATTCAAACACCAAGCGGCTGTTGGCGTATTCCCAGCAATATATACTCTGACGCGATGTTCGACGGGCTGTTTTAGCGTGACCGTCCTTGCCGTCCAAGCAGTGGTGGTCTCCTCTGGTCCAAGTCAGGGTGCAGGAGATGCAAGGTGATGAGTATGTCACTCAATGAAGTTCGTTATTACGGTTTGCTGCGCCCACGTTGTGGCGATGTGGTTTTTTTAATGGCGTGCGTAATGCAAAAAATTCGATGTGCCCCTGGGCCGAGGTTACTAGCGTTTTCAAATATGCGCAGACTACTAAGGCTGTTATGAACGCCAGCTTCAAATTCCTATTGAAACCCGGATGTTTTCGCGTAACATGCGACAGCAAATAAATAGCGCTAGTTTAAGCGTCCGTTTCCTGATGTACATCATAGCTGGAAAAAAGTGCAAAATGCGCAGAACCTTCCAAAATGCACAGAACCTGTTTCTTAATCTTATTTTTATTTCACTCCTGCGGTTCAGTTCTGCGTTCACTCCTTTCCCGGTCAGATCGCATTCGCTTTATTTTACCAGCGGAAAACAAAGAGGCCGCCACATAAGGGGCAGCTGCAAAGGGGCCTCCATATAATCATCGTCTTCACTTTCGCAGCTTTTTTTAAGGAATGCTGTCAAGCACCTTTGTTCAAAATACACTCATTTACTGAGCCTAAAACACTGCGCCGCTTCCATTCGGGAAGACCTAACCATTGAGGTTCCAAAGAGCGCGTGATAAGTCCAGCGATGACACGGAGTCATTGCTGACAAATAGTTTAACTTGTCGTAGCACAGTGTTTGTAAGAAAACTTTCAACCGACATGTCTTTCCTACTTTATTGAGCTTTTCTGTAAACTGCAGCTCTCGATTTCCAGTGTCAGTACCATAAATCAGTATTGAGACATGGAACAAGAATGCGATCTCGCGGGCCCCATTCTTCAGAGATTTATAAGTAGCAGAAGAGAATAAAAGCGGATCAAAACAAAAAAGACCGCGCAAAATAATACTAAAAATAATGATTTTACGCCACTAAGAAGCTAATATTCTAAAGGTTACTAGTTTCAAAACCCTTACGCCTCAAAACACGAAGCCACTTGCTCCTGAGCTGTACAATGTACTAGATCATGCTACTGGACTAGCTGTCAGGCCAATAGAACACATGATTAAGATCTGTACCCTTTTATATAAACGGAGCCGTGCACGGAAAAGGAAGTACGGAAAACTGGATAATATTCTTCATTTCTCATGAAGCATAATCTGTGGTGAAGACCAAGAAAGAAGACCCCTAGAGAATAGCGAGCTGTCGCTAATAGTGATATATTCTGCACTGCGCCGTCTTAAGAAAAAGGTATTCACAGCAAAGTTTAGAAGACACGATACTTGCAAAAAGGCTTTAAAAAGTGCCTCACATAAGATGCCTCAATTAGATATTATTCGGATACCGCCGAAAACACTCAGGACACTACATTTCTCTCTCAAAGTCCCCTCCAAAACCTATTAGATCCCGAGATGAGAAATGCGAGTCGCACTTTTCAACGAGAATTCTGCAGTCCTTATTTACCGGATTGCCAGAGTCTTCCCTACACCTTCCACCACAAACCTTTGTGGTTTTCTTCGTACACCGCACACCAACCATTGTTAGAACCCATTGCGATGGTTGGAGGAAAGGCATACTTATACACCATAATATAAAGGTGATGTTTAACCCGTGGTGATGTCCCATCTCAATTCAGTGCACCTCTGTACACAAGGATGTCAAGATGTGGTCTATACATTCAAATTGTTCTTAACTCTTCATATACACTCCAATAAAATGCCTTGTAAGATAAGTTAGCAACGATTTCCTGTTATTTTGGTCATTTATTGCAATTTTGACCCTGAGTATTCGAAAAATGACCGAACTTACCTGATGAGTCCGTACCTGACAATGTCAGACAAAATCCGTTTCATTACCACCCCAACTCTGACAGGATAACGAGCAGTACAGTGTTCAACGGACTCCTACAGAACTACATACACCGCACATTCCCGGCTTCGAAAGGACGACTGCCCAATTTAGATCACCCCAGTGATCGGTAAACCCGATGAACCCTACATACCAGGAATGCGTTAGCCCTTTGGAGCTTATTTTGCAAAGGCATGCATCAGCAGTCAATGAGTGACATTTGTGACACCAAATCACCTGTTTTGCCCTTTTAGGCTTCTGAATTGGCTACGCTAAATAGATTTTTTTTCCTTTTAAAGCAAGGGTTGGAACGCAGGTAATTATATTCAGATAAGATATATACGTCATGGAGTATTTCGCGGCAGTTTTGCGCCTGCAGCTGGAACAGCGGACGGTGAACTGGAAATCAACGGGCGGTGGTCCGGGCAGTTGACATAGCTGCGCTGTTGACAATGCTGACTTTTTTTTTTCAACACGACAAGCATTCACATATGACAGCGAACACACGTACAGCACACAGAACACTGAAGAGCAATTGTATTCGCAAAACATAATTTCGCTTGCCACAGCTGCTGCGTCGGTTCCGTAGACGGTGCTAGCGGCCTCTCCATTAAGGCTTTTCGCGTGTAGGAGACATTTTCAGAATAGCTCTTGCATATACGGCTTTAGGTTGCGCTCTAAAAAAGAAGCAGGGAACAGCAATCTTGTAAAGTCCTTGTCGAAAATAATTTCTTGCTGTCAGCATGTTCACATGCTCATAAGAAACTAAGAAACGTTTTAGCAGGAACAGTATTTAACGCTCTCTTGCTTGCACGAGAAAATCTTTATTCAACTGAATATTGATCAAGGAGAAAGTGATATTTTGATGTGAAACACCCAGAAAAAATTTTCGAGCGGACAGAGCTTAGTGTTCCTTGGGCTAAGTTGGTAGGACTCGTTAAAATGCAGCTCCCTGAAATGCAAAAGCTCGTTGAAATGCAGTACAGCAAGCATCATGTTGAAACACCTTTATTATCTTGTAAAGTTGTTCCGACCGAGATATAAGTGACATCAGCCATCGCCTCGAACCGGAAGATTCGCTGAGTTTTTAGCAACTGCATACTTCTTGTTGCCGCCGTAAGCGCCTAGAAGTCTTTACAGAGTTGCTTCGTTTAAATAAGGCACGGGACATTTCCAGACTGTTGAAACTTGTCAGAAAACATTCTCCCGAAAACAAATTTTGAAACGGCAATGCAAGCTGCAGCTTCAGTTGGTTTGTCACAAGTTCACTATGTAGTGTGACCGACCAAGTATGAAGGACACTTTAGACGGTTTTTAGAAACGGCCTTGTAACTCATAATAAACCTGCGGTTTATTGTGGGTTCCTATAACACACCCAAATCAATAACCTCACAATAACTAATACTTTATAATTGCTCATAAGTCATAATAAACCTGTGGTTTATTATGAGTTGCATGTGTTCGTTCTTCATAATTCATCAGAGACTTCTGACGCATCTCTCACGCTAAACAAAACGCCCCATAGCAGATTGGGGACATCGGTTCTGCCGTAAAGGATTTGGTTTGCTTGGACTAAACGCTGGAGAACTGCTCAGCCAAAGCAGTTTTCCTCCGTAGTGCGAGTTTCTCTAAAAACCTTCAAAACTCTCACATAAAATGTGTATTCTGTTAAACACCCAAATGGCAAAGTATTGTCGAAGATTTCTAGTAAATTTTCTGACCTGAAGGGAAGAGTTTATAAGTTGGTTAATAGTTCTCATTGCGTTACTTCCGCATGCTGATGTACTGGGAGTTGGGATTTGGAGCATGCATTTACTAAGCCCACGCAAAACTTGACTCGATGGGGATTCTCCAACTTTTTTTTTTGTACGAACTAAATAGTTCCGATAGAATATGCGCCAACACGCTGTTTATTTTGCACGAGTATTTCTCTTTGCTGCACAACTTCTCCTTTAAAATGCTTCTGGCGCTCACTAGCGCCCTTTCCAACACTCATAGAACTTCAAAGTGATGTGCAGAACATTCTAAACTCTCACGCGGTGTGCACAGATTTACGAGGCTAATTTTCTTCGCTGAAATAGAACTAGACTGATTCCCATTGTTTAAAAGCAGCCTTAATTTTGGGCGCGTACCGGGGGACAGTATTACTGACTATGTAAGGGCTAGTTTATTGCTGTTCGGTCGCTCTCGGTTCATTATATCAACCGTTTTCAGTTTACCTTGATGTTTTTTTTGCCGAACTATCAAACTATTGCCCTTGTTCTTTGAACTTTTATAGTCTCTGCCTCTCCGTTCTCTCGCAGTCTCTTCTTTTCAAGAAATATTCAAAAATTCTAATGACGTCAGATAACTGAAATCCGCTATTGCGATTTTCCCTGGGCTCATTTCGGTCGCCGTTCTCTGCAGATGACGTGATACTCTTATCAAAAGACATAACACCAATTTAACATGGCGTAGCATTTGAAAATTTTAACAGCTAGTTGTGCAGAAAACTTGTAAACTTACTATGCTAGATATCTGTGGAGTGCGATTTTTAATCTGACAAGGTAAATTCTTGGGCGAGTTGATTCCATATTCAGTGACTACAGCGCAACGAACCGGCCAAGAAGGACACACAAGCAAGGACGCAATACAACGCTGACTCACAACTGAAATCATCAGTAGCGGCCAGCCGGAATAAGTACCTAACTGGCGGCCAAAAATAGAAAGTAATATACACAAGTCACGAAGCGGAAACATAAAATTAAAAAAATTAAAAAACTTAAATTAAAGAACTTGCGTCTCGGCATTCGCATTGTAGAAAGAGTGCGTTGTGATAGGTAGGAACCGCGATTAGCTGACACGAAAAATTATACAATTATACATGATAGCAAGGCATCCGGAAGAATGTATAAGCGCACCATCTGCATGGCTGTCAGGAAAAGAAAAAGGCTACCTCGAATGCGAATGTTGACACCCGTGCGCTTTATTTTGAGTTTTTTATTTTTTGAATTTTTGGTTTCCGCTGCATGACTTGTGTCCATTACTTTCCATTTTGGCGGCCGGTTAGGTGCTATTCCGGCTGGCAGTTCATAAAGATTTCGGAACTGAGTCAGCGCTTGGTTGTGTCTCTTGCTGAGTCCTGCTCCTTGTCCCGTTCGTTGCGCTGTAGTCATGAGATGTGCAATGATAATGTTCTTGAGGGAAACAACAGAATTTGCGTGTCCAGACTGCACATCCAGTGAACTCTGCGGCGCCTGCAGACAGGAACTCTTCTCTGTCCTGCCATAGCAAAACACTTTGATCCGAAAACAGATGGGCGCTGCCCGCACTGTGGAGAGATCTGCGATATCTTTCACATGGTGTGGGCGTGTACTCAGAATCCTCACCTTCCCCCCTCCCCCACCCCCACCCGAGAGGCATGGGAGACTGCCCTCCTCAACTGCTCCACACTGGAGTCCCAAAGGGCTCTGGTCAAGCGGGCGCGAGACGGGGCCTCGTCGGGCTGTGTCCCGGACTAAGGATACCGACCATGCAGCACGGTTTTCTGACCCTCAAACTCTCTTTGAGTACTAAAGTTTTTCACCACCACCACCTTCCATTGTGTTCGCATCATACATAGAATAATGACAGATAAAAAAACTCGGAAACATTCCTTTTATTCCCTTTATTCGGTACTTAAAGAACAATTTACCTCAGAAGTAGAAGCAGTATTTTCAGTTAATGATGGTGTTTTCCGCTTTAAGAATCAGAGCTTGCAAGGTATATTTAAAAGCGCAGTTTGCTCTGTCAAGCAGCAATAAAGTATTACTAGCTGATATGTCTAAGGCCATGGATTATTACCGGAAAGTGATCGAAAAATATCCACAGGGAAAATAATTTTCAATATTTCAGAGTTTTGCAAGCCAGGAGCATAAACTGCTAGGAAAAAAATTCCACGCATACTTACAGCTAATAAAGTCAATTTTGTCGTAGAGTTGTGAACCTGTGCTTGTTTCAAGAAGTCATTCACACATTCTTTCCTTCGTTCTTGCAAGAAGCCATTATAGAAACGATAAGGATTGAAGTATACCTCATAAATCGCTAATGCGTGAAAAACAAGTCAACATCTGTTTCGTACGTTCTGAATTGCACTAGCCCTTGCGTGAATTAGGAAGGCGTCTACTGCCTAATATAGGTTGCTTACCATTGGTGCAAGACAGCCTCAGTACAGATCAGTGGTAGGGACTTTGATCTGCAGGAGCCGTGATCGGGCTGATTATGGTGGTTGGGTTGATGTGCCTGCTGATTACTGCGCTTCGATTTAATGCGCGTGGGTCCTAGTGTTTCCCAAAACACTTCGAAAAATGAGCCATGGCTATAGAAATTCTTTGAAAATTATTTTATTCAGTGGCAATAGACTATATTACGAACTTGCACTTGTCATTCTGCCATTCCAGGTTTGTGTAGGTGCTCTAGTGTACGCAGGTGGTAGCGGGAGGATGGCATCGAGGCACATTCCAACGCTAGGCTTAGTGATCTCGGGGAAGCACTGACATCCAGGTGGGCAGTTGTGTTGGATAGCGCGTGGATTGCACTGGGAATGTCGCAGAAAAAAAAAAAAAAACATTATGTTACGATCAGAAGACAATACTTAACACTCTATTGTTATTCAAAAATAAAAATATTTCAGCGAGAAAGTGAGAAAGCAATCTACTAATAAATGACTTCATTGTTAATCGGAGCTCCTTTATTAATCATTGCAACGTGACTAAAATACACACGGGCCGAAGAGGATTGTTACTTATTTTATATGCTGCGTTTATATTACTGGTGTTTTAAAATATGCCATCAAAAGTTGGTTAAGGCGATTCCTTTGGCGCTTTCTCGAGCTGAAACAACTGGAACAACTCAGAGCATCGTTCCCCTTTACTTCTGTTAAATTCTCATTACCGGACAAGCAAACATTCTATGGGTTTTAAACATTCTACAAAGCAGAGCAACAATGTCTGCTAGACAGAAGCTTTATTTTAAACTGTTTCAGTTCTTATTTTTCACCCTTTTTATTAGGCATATGGAAATATTGTAGAATCTCCAAAACTTATCCGCTTTGTTCAAATAGTTGTCGAAGGTTTTCTTCGCAGTCCATGCTTTTATGCTTTCTGAGCATTAAAACTTTGCAGGCATCTGATTTTATACCGAAACTCATATGGCTGCCATGCTATAGAACAGCCCTCACCGTTGTGGGGCCGGCAACATTCTCATTAGCTCTTTTAAGAGTGAACATGCAATGAGCACTTTCACTGCATCTTCTGTCAAACAATGGTCACAAAAGCAATTTTATTGAAAAAACTTTGTTGTTGCTTTTCTTTATATTTGAAGAATATTTCATATGGGAATGGGGTCATTCCTCTTTTTTCTTAGACTATACGAAACAAACATTTTTTCATGCCATTATTCAAATGCTAACAAATAGTTACGATGCAGCGAAGCTATCTTCTAATTGGATGATTGTCTGAACCTTCATTTTTTGGTGAGTGAGCTTAAATTTCAATTAAGGTAACCAGATTGTAACTTTTCAGAATGGAACGTCGACGGGAATTTCTAAGATGTTTTTCGAAAGCTTCCAACGCAACCACAGTAAATTTTATGGCATTGTTATTCCGCGCAATAACAAGCCCATCCTACACCAAAAATAGATCTCTTAAAACCGCTACTACTACCGCCTAATTTCTTCTACAAATGAAAAAAAATTTCTGAGAACGTGCAAATACTTTAAAAAATATAGCGTAGAAGTTTTCATCTTACGACTTTGAAACACCGCAGATGATTTCTCATTTGACCGGACCAGCTCCGCGCCCTAGAAATGAAATATATTAATCGGTAAACGTAAAAAGTAAATGTTAAGTTTTCCATTTTTTTCTTTAAAAATTAAAATTTGAACTTTGCTGCCGCGCTATAGTCGGCAAATATATCGCAGTCGTGGGACTCAAATATATGTATGCCAATCCGATAGCAGGAGTAAAAGTGTAATGCGGTACTTAGGATTTCATTCCGCAAAGATGAAAATGCGTTACGATTGGCATCGAAAAGAAAATATACTTAATTCTGTCAACCGGATGGTGTTTATGCTTCCTTAGCACCGTAATCTTCACGGGTGATTTTTCAGTTCTGTTTCATCAAAATAACTTATAAATCAAAAAGCATCAATCCCGCGACATTTTGCTTTTCTCCGGAACTCCATTGCTAGTTTACAACCTTCATATTTTTAATAAAACTGCCTTCAAGAAGATAACAAAAAATTGTTTTACAATTCATGGTTGAGTCTTTATCATATAACGCGCTTGCCGCCTTCAATTGTAGCGCCAAAATATTGTGACAAAGACGACGAAGCTGGCAGTAGCGCGGGACGGTGCGCTCGGGCAAGGCCAGCTTCCAATAAATCATCTCTTATCCATCGATCATCACGCCTTATTCTTCAGCTGGCCGGCGCGTAACGATATTACCAACCCAGATAATTACCTCACTGATTCTCCCGTAAAACAAATTTAAATCTTCAATCTTTCCTACGACTAAATCGGAATGGAAGAATCTGCCTCCCATGTGTTTGCCTGAAAAAATTGCTTTGACCTAATGAACAAGATTTGGACCTATCATCTTTTTTCTTACATGTAAGAAATTAATTTCCGTATTTTGCGCCTTTTGTGTTTTCTTCGTGGCTTGTACATAATCGTTCTTTTGCCATAGTACAACTTTTGTTGGGCGAATTTTGCCCCACTACTGTTTGAGGCACTGTATAATCCAAAAATCAGTAGACATGTACGGAACAGGCTGTACCACTGTACATTTGTAGTACAGAGGTCTTGACTGTACTAAAGTAGATGGCGGTTCTAATGTTGAGGATGATGATTATCGCTCGGTGATATGCGTACAGCAATTGGAGCCACAGAAATGCTTTGCTCTTAGAGCATCCGTTATAGAGCATCCGTGTTAGAGCTGGAGAGCTTGTGCATTCTGAGATGATGAAGTCAGTTAAGATTTAATAACACTCACACTTACTTATTTAGCTGCACCGCTGCGCCAAACCCAGGCGGCAGATGGATGTTAGGGTCGAGGCACATTCCCAAGTTGGTTTGACTTGTCTCAGGAAAACATTGACATCCGAACGGGCAGTTTTGTTGCCTGGAGAATGGCTTACACTGAGAAGGCCCGAAGAAAAGAAGCAATGGATTAACCACCTAAAACTGAAAACTTTGCCGCTCTTGAAGCGCGTTGAAACATTTTAGGCAAATCCAGTGCTAACAAAAACAAGGAAGCAGATAATAACGGTAAATGAGCAAATTATAATTAATATCTATATATTCATGTTTAAAAACACCTTTACGCCTCGAAAGGATCACAAGTATATATATTTCTTATAGCTTCTGGGAGCCTAGGGAGTGGGCACGGCGAAAGCTAGAGCGACAATGTGATTAGAATCCATTGTTGAATCTAACTTAAAATGGTTGCAACTGTCCTCAGAGTTGAGGTAATACCAAAAAGCAGCCTAGTGGCAAAGAGGGCTTCCCGATAACATTTGCTTATGTCTGGATGCAGCACACGCGCGGGAAGATGCAGCAACGCTGCCTTGTTTTTCTCCTAAGTTATCCGCCTCAATCATCGGTTGCTTCGGGCACACTACATAACGTCCCCCAAGAGCACGTAGAAAGACCCCATAGACTAGCTGCCTTTCTAGTTGATAACGCAGCAACTTGAGCGGCAACATATACACGAACCCTTTTTTCTTCGTCTTACAGGATATCCATTATGGAACCCCTGTTTTCATAGCGAGAGCTACCTGACCCGCAGTCTCGCCGTTTCGCTGCGGGACTTCGGTGCCACTTGTGCACATGCGTGAGGAGCCGAGTGACGTCACAGCCGCGCAGCTGGTGCTCCGCTCGCCTCCAACCGAGAGGAGCTACCGATGGCCGTCACAGCTGCCGGTGCCGCGCGCCGACGCCGCTCACCTCCGACCATGAGAGAGACTGCGCATGCGCGACACGCAGCTGGCTCGCCGTACTCTACTGCGCATGCGCGGCAAGGGGAGGAGGAGGAGGGTCGCGGTGTGTGAATGATGGTGATGTGGCGGTGGAAAAAAGAGACTGTCATGGCGGCCAAGGAGAGTGTGGCGTGTGGCTGTGTAGCGTAGGAGACGGGAGAAACTCCAGTCGTCGGACCCCGTGGTTGTAGCCTGGCAGTCAGTCGTCCAGGCAAGGAAGAACAAGCGGCGCATGGCCAAGACAGATGCGGAGACACCGGAGCAGAAAGAAGAGCACATCGCTAAGCGTAGATGCCAGGACTTGGAGCGGAATTAGCGGCGTGCCCTGGCCCTACAGGAAGACCGAGAAGAGATGGATACTACCGAAGAAGAAGAAGGCGTGAAGGGACGCCGCGATACTGACCGCGTGATGTCTCCTGTTTAATCTCTAACACGTAGCCATGACGATGAGCAAAACAGCTGGACGTAATCGGGGATATAAATCTCTCCACGTATATCCTGGCATAGCTGAGCTAAGCCACTGCCAATTTTCTTGAAATAATTATCATTTCTTAGTGCTGTCACGCTTTCAACTTTTGTAAGTGTATCAGGCATTCTGTGCTTGCTTTGCCAAAAAATATATTTATTATTACCACAACTATGCCCCTCCTGATTGTAGAAAAAAGAAATGCTTTTAGAAATACATTGATGCAAGAAATCATATCATTCCGGTCACTCGCATTGGAACAACGCGACAGTAGAACATACACATACTATGTCAACGTCCGTGTCTTTTCTGACGTCAAAGTACTACGACGTCCATGGCTATTTTGACGTACGTCTAAGCGTATTCTTTTTCGTTTTATGGCGTTTAGTTAACTAACTGCGCCTCATGACCGAAATTTTTCCCACAGCATCATTTTACCGCACACTATTTGTCACATTCACACTTTCACACAGTTAACTTCAGAAAATGGTTTGGTTTATTAATGTTTAACGTCCCAAAGCGGCTCAGGCTAGCAGGGACGCCGTAGTGGAGGGCTTCGGAAATTTCGACCACCTGGGGTTCTATAACGTGCACTGACATCGCACAGTACACGGCCCTCTGCAATTTCGCCTCCATCAAAATTCAGCCGCCGCGGCCGAGATCGAACCCGCGTCTTTCGGGCCAGCAGCCGAGAGCCGTAACCACCGAGCCACCGCGGCGGTCTTCAGAAAATGACGTAACAAAGCGGAGAAAATTGCGGACTCTTTTTGCTGACGTGATATGTCTATATAATGCTCTCGCAATAAAAAACAAACCGAATAAAACAAAGAAGCTCCCGAAAACATTATGGAGCAAAACATTGCTTCGCACACCTGGCAAATAAATTAAATAAAATGCACACTTAATGATTTCAGCAGCGTAGCGATCAAAGTAAACGAAATGAAAATGAATGCATCATAGAATAATAGACACGTACGAGTGCTCATGAACCAGACGGATCTTCTTTAAAAGAGCAGCTGAAGAGACATCTTAATTATTTATGAATTCGAGAAACCTAGCACGCGAAGAGAGGGGGCGTCGAGGTTATTGTAAAGTGAAAAAGACCTTTCAGAAGGAACTGCGCATTCTGCAGAAACACGTGGTACGGCAGATGCACTCAATACGAAAAACACCGCAGACTGAAAACGAATATTAGTACTCAATTTTCAATCGGCGAAAAGACTGATTCTCAGAGTGCCTTACACGGTACAAGACTCTCCAACTTCGTTAAACATAAATTTTAAAAGCGCTGTGGTAAAGCTCACGAAAACAAAATAGCGAACTATTTCGCTTGGTTAGGCAGAATTCGAAATAGCTGCGTTGGCAGGAGTTATGCTTTGTTATGATGATTCAGGGCTCCTCATTAAGGGTATGACGCGATAGCCGCAACAGCTTAATGTCCATAAATGGGTAATTAACCATTCTCTACTCTACATACATAGATCTCTGGAAGTCCTCATGCCTTTCCTGGCATATTGGTGCAGCTGTTAAGCGTTGCGCCACTGCTCTGCGATCTTAAGTGCTGCCCCTAGTGGGGCTTGTGACACCCACGTTGCTATTTTTCGACCGACCTCTCGCGACCAATCATTTATTGAACTGCCACCTGCTACGATGGGCAGTTTGTGCACAACCTTGTGGGCATGTTGTGATCACGTCACGAGGCCACGGGACTTAGGTGGCCCACCTGACACGGATAGGGACCATCTAATCGGCAGTTGGGCCACCTAGAGCAGGTACCCCATGAACCGTTAGGCACACAGAGGGATCTCGTCGACAATGGCTAAGCAGTTGACTGGAACGTCCAGAGTTAACGCACTGTAGGATAAAATGGCACTAAGATGTAAATTCAAGATGACAGGCTTACCAATGATGTGATGGGTTGTTCTGGGACGGACCGAAGCTCGCGCGTTTAATGCGATAACATAGAAGTGATTGTTGGATCAAAACACGTCTACCACTATCTTCCCACATAGAGGGTGGCCACACATCCACCCGCAGTACCTGCTACCTTCCAACCGTCCCGCTCTCCCCCACCACCTCTCTTTCTTCCGCCCCTTCGCCCTCTCCTCTTCACTTGTACCGAAGAGGTGGAAGACGCTGAACAGGAAATACCTCTGCTCCTTTGAAAACGTGTAAGACTAAGGGAGAAATATTACGAAAGAAGTAACCGGAATGACACAAAAATCAGAATTGGAATAAATTCAAGATCAATATAGAATTATAACTTCAAAACATTCAGAAGTGGAAAAGACTGGCGGCCTAAAGAAAAACGCTATTGCTGTTCGTAGACATCAATCCAACTTATCGCTCCCAAATTATAAGGATCGAACTTGAGGAAACTGCCGACACGGCACTTTTCTTCGATCGCTAAAAGAATAAAGAATATTGCAGCTGTTATGTTTTAAATGAGTAATACTGGATGAAAGTTTAATTTTTGGCCAAGCTGATATTGCTATCATCACAGAAACATCGTTGATTTGCACAGTATACGCAGGGAATTCGTTGCGCCTGGCTAAGTGTGCGCCGAAAACACGCCGGTAATAAGTGCTGGAGGTATTGCTATACTGTTCAGACTGTCTTGAAATATAATAACTAAGCCTAATGATCCAAACACTGAGTGTAGTTTTTACAAGAGCTGTGATAGTATTGTTCAGTGCACTACAGGAGCTATCTACAGGGTGGATGGTTGCTCCGCTTGCATCGTGGAGGAATTTAAGAAAGCATAATTTACATATTAAACATAACTCGGCAATTTGCCCAAGTTATTTCAGGCTAACGAATGTGGAATGGTTTAGCCTTTTCTTAAAAAAAAAAGATTCATGATTCAGGCGTGAAAATGTCAGACAGAGCGTTCGTATTTAGCTTATTCGGGATCGCAAAAAATTTTAAACAATATCAGTGCACGTCAAAGCCTTTTATAGACATTTTCTTTGTCAGTGGTACTATATCGGCTAAGGCTTCTTGTCAGATACCCTGTCGAATATCCCGAGGGTTTGCAGTTTTCGCTACTCTGATGAATTTTTCTGTTAGTAAAAGTTTAAAAAAAGCACTTGCACTAATTTCTGTGGGAGATTACGTTTCCGTCATCGATGTTCTTCCATTTACTGATTATTCCAGGCTAGCACTGCAGACGTGGCGCTTCTGGAAGGAGTTCTAAAGAATATTGCCTGACTACATTGACCACTGACCTTTTTGCAGTACCTTATTATAAAAACATACGGGAGAAACCTCGTATCTTTTGGAGCGCTTCCAAATGAACTGTGGTTGAAAAAGAATGAGAAACGGAAAAAGAAAATCCTCACGTTCACTCTATCTGCGCAGCAAAAATCTTTGAATTCTAAGAAAAAGTTTTCTAAGAAAATAAAGTTTTTTATGTTGACTTGAAAATCAGCTGAAAAATTTCGCAGGCTTATTTCCGACTGTGAAGAATATCTAATCATTTTGAATATAGCTGTCGTGATAGTGATGACGAAACGAAAATTTCTCATTCTAGCGAACACTGTAAATCTGCCTTCACACAAGACATAGATAATGTTCCAAAAATCACCGCCTCTTTCGGTCCCATTTTTGCTGTCGTTATTGATGAAGAGCGTTTATTAAACATATCTTAATACTTGATGTGAAGAAGTCATTCGAGCCAGATAATATTAGTAATGATTTACGGCTTAGATACGCAGAGTGGGCCGCTGAATATTTGCATGTATTTGTCATGGTCACTGAGCTAGCATCAGATTGCAGATGAATGAAGAAAGTTAAGGGTTAACATTTCCGTAAAAGTGAAAAGATTGATTCTGCTTTACCTAATGTCGAATATCATTGCAATTCACAGCTTGGAAACTCCTAGCAAATATTAAATGTTGAATTTCTCGAACATTTTTTTCTCAGAATAGTACCGCAGTTTCAGGACAGGCTTTTCAACATGGATTTAACAAGCAGCATGCTGCATCACTTCACCCCTTCAATAAACCAATGGAATATAGACGAGCGCAGTACTCACCACCTTTTCGGAAACATTCGTTATAGTTTCACACAAAAGGATTAGTCACAAACCAGACAGCATACTTAAACAGGTAGAGTTGGTAGCATTTTAGCGTATTGTACAAAATGGAAACCGTTACTAACTTTTGATGAAAACAGTTCTGACAATGTAAAAGTAAATTCTGTCTTCCTGAAGGTGCGGATCGACCGCTGGGCAATCTTCTGTCGTGCAGATCTCTTTCGTAAAGGCTTTCAAAGTATGCACCTCATCTTTAACCCATTCCTTTAGGTCGGTAATAGGGTTTGCAGTAGATGCCTGGGCCTTTCTCCACCTGTCCCAGTTCGTAACTCTTGCGATACCTATTTTGCGCTTGCGCGCGTTTGTGCTTATCTCCAGAGAGAGTATGAAGTGATCGCTCCCCAGGTGCTGTTCGGTATTCTTCCAAATGGCGTTTTGTATGTTCTTGGTGAACGTCAGGTCAGGACATGTATCTCTACTGACAGTGTTTCCCAGCGTCGTAGGGTAAGCGGGATCGGTGAGGATTGATAACCCTTCTTGCGTCACTACTTCTTCCAACTTTCTGCCTTTTGGTGTCGCCGCCGGGTAGCCCCATGAAGAGTGTGGTGCGTTAAAGTCGCCCCCAATCACGCAGGGGGCATGGCCCGCTAAGGTCAGAAATTTCTTTGAGGGAACCCAATTTTGCGTGCCTGTCTTTTGGAGGGCAGTAGACATTCAATACGTGCGTGCTTGCCGCTCCTCTTTGGAGAGGAAGAATAGTTATATAGCAGTGCGCAATGTCTAGCTCGAAACAATCATGCAATATGGCAGTGTATAATTTGTGCACTAACGGGGCAGTTAACTGGTCGTGCTGATAAGTCACATAGTGTTGGAGTTTAATAGGCATTAAGTGAGGTTCTTGAATTAGTATAGCTGCCGGTGGGTCAGATTCCTGAGATAGAAGGAGATTAAGAGCAGCCTGCTTCTACTGTATCCCCGGCAGTTCCACTGCCAGATCTTTTTTCTAGGTTTGGCTGGCATGTTGAATCCGTATCGGATGGCTCGTCCACGTGCATTGTACGAGCGAATTTTCACTTATGTCTTTTATACGCATGTTCCTTCCGAAGTGCAGAAATTGCCGTCTCCGTGTATCGTCGGTTGTTTGCAATCTGCTCTCGAATTTCTTGGAATTGGGCGTTCAAGTAAATTGGAAAAGCTTGAAACTCCTCCTTGAAGGACCTCAGTTCTTGGATGATTTGTTCGTAGACCTCGCCTAAGGCAGGCTGGGAGCTAGGTAGTACCTGCTGTTTTTGGTTTTCAGGAGTCGGCTGGGAAGCGAGGCACTCATTGACAAAGAGATGGCGCAGGCAACGGCTTAACCGCAAACTGAAGCAAGAAATAGAGGAGATAAACAAAAAGGCAGAATCCTATGCCATATCCTTAACCAGACAGAACTGGAATTCGCTCTGCGATGGTATTCAGGGGAAGCTAGGTGTGCCAAAGACTTGGAAGCTCCTTCGTGTCCTAATCGACCCCAGCAGCAGCAAGTCGACCACTAAAGACAGGCTCACGAAAATCGTACACACCACCCCGGGTACGGACATAGAGTTGATGCAAACGCTCAAGACCAGGTATCTGTGCACGGACCAAGTCGTGGAACAGCCAGAGTATTCTGGGCTGCCAAATCCCAAGCTGGACATCCCACTCACGAAAGAAGAAATCAATGCAGAAATCGCGGCCATGAGAAAAAATGCAGTTCCAGGTCCATATCAAATAACAGCGAAGCTCTTATTTAACCTCAGCGATGACACCATCACCTCGCTGGTGGAATGCTTCAACGAACAGCATTGGGCTACAGGAACGTTATCAATATCCTGGAAGACAGCCGAGGTTCGGTTCATAACGAAGCCGAACAAACCCCTTAAACTGGATAATCTAAGACCGATATCGCTGACTTCGTGTTTGGGGAAGCTCATAGAGAGGGTCATCAATACGAGACTGAGTAGATACTTAGAAGAAAACAACCTCCTACCTAATGCCCAATTCGGCTTTCGCCCTCACCTATCGACACAGGACGCCCTCTTGTACCTGTACAAAGACCTCCTTGAGATACCTCCCAAGTCACAGACAAGGGCCATCCTAGCACTTGATTTGAAAGGAGCGTTCGATAACTTTCTACATAAAAACATCCTGCAAAGCCTCGCAGATACCAACTGTGGAGCAAGAACTTACAACTACGGTATATCAAAAACTTCTTATCAGCCAGGCAAGCCACAATAAACTTCGGTGGAATAAAATCTGATCCCATCACTCTAGGCCCGAGAGGAACTCCGCAAGGGGTGGTACTGTCACCCCTCTTGTTCAATTTGGCTATGAAAGATCTACCAGGCCTTCTTTCCGAAATCCCCGGCATCAAACACATATTGTATGCGGATGATATTACTGTCTGGTGCAACTCTGGGAGTGACGCCGAGATCGAGGAGCGTCTTCAAGCAGCAGCCGACACGGTGGACCGGTACGCCAGGGAGAGAGGCCTCCAGTGTGCGCCGGAAAAGTCCGAGTTGCTAATCCTGAAGAACGCGAGGACACCCCTAGCGCAGAACATCTGGGTGTATATAGAGAACCACCCAGTACAGAAACCCACGGAGATCAAGATCCTAGGGCAGTATATCCCGCAGGGGCGACAGAACACCACCACTATGAAGAAGCTTACAACATCCACAGAGCAAGTCCTCCGGATTATACATCGTATTCGAAATAAACACCATGGCATGAAGGAAAGGGACACCATCCGCTTAGTGCAAGCTTTCGTGATCTCTCGGATAATATACGGGACGGCATTCCTTTACCTCTCCTGGTCGGAAATTGAAAAGTTGGAGGTACTCATCAGGAAAGCCTACAAGACGGCACTGGGGCTACCGAACTCCACGCCAATGGCAAAGCTCATGGCCCTAGGAGTGCATAATACCCTCAAAGAGATGTGGGAAGCACAATACACTCTCACAACTCAATAGGCTCACACTTACAAAACCCGGCAGAGAACTGCTCGAAAAAATCCATGTTAATCAGTCCTATACAATTGTCCAAAGGGAAGAGGTCCCACGCGATGTGAGAAGACGCATCAACGTGCACCCCATTCCGCGGAATATGCATCCCGCATATAACATCGAGAGGAGGGAAGCAAGAGGTGAAGCCCTGCAGAAGAAATGGGACAAGCAAATTAACACCCTTTACATGGACGCATCAGGACCAAAGAATGTAGTCATGACTATTGTGGTCTCAACGCCTTCAGGGTCGATGGTGGACTGCGCCTCGGTGAAAACATCTAACCCCACTCACGCAGAGGAGGCAGCTATTGCATTAGCTGTAGCATCTAACCCCAACGCCGTTGTGCTCACTGATTTCCAGAAGGCCTGTCGCAACTTCAATAACGGGTTAATTCACAAGTCAGGGTTGTCATTGCTGTCTAAGCATCCACCCAACCAAGTCTCAGTCACCTGGTTTCCCGGTCATCTGGAACTACCAGGAGGAAACGAAGCTGCCCACAGGCATGCCCGAGGTCTTCTATACCGGGCGTCTCCCCCTGATGATCATAAAGGGTGCCGCGACCTAATAGGTTTAGCAGTGTATGCTGACAATCTCGCGCCATACAGAACAGCCAGAAAGGAGTACCCAACATGACACAAATCCCTCAATAAGTTAGAAGAGAACACCCTTAGGAGACTACAAACCAACACATACCCAACACCAGCTAAATTACACCAGTGGTACCCTACACTATACTCTCCGCAGTGTCCACATTGTGGAGAGGTAGCTAACCTCTACCATATGGTGTGGGAATGCCAATATAATCCCTTAGTTGACCCCATTCCCAACCCCTCGGAGGAGCAGTGGGAGTCTATTCTGCTCAGCGATGATCCTGACCGTCAGCACTGGCTGGTGGGGAGGGCCTGCGCAGCAGCAGCAGCCAGTGGACTACCGGACTAGGCGGACCACCCACATGTTCTGAGAATATTGAAGAAATAAAGATGTTTGTAATCAATCAATCAATATCTTCCTGAACGCTCAGTGCTTCATCGTCTACTTTTTCAAATATTTATACATGAAATTGTTCATGATACACATGTTAAAATAAAGTTAAGGTCGACGACTGTGTTATTTATTCTGTGACTGACAGCAAAAGTGATAAATGCCTGTAAAACAAGTCACTTCACAGCGTCATTGCGGGGGCAGTTAGGCTTCCATCTCTCAAATCATTTTCGGCTTCTATGTCACAAAATTGCATGATTCATCGAGAAAGCTCATTTGACTTACGTAATCACAACCTGCACACGTGGCGGGTGGCAGCAACACCACGTGATCGCCAATGGACAAATTACAGGGCAAAGCCGTAGTTGAAATGTGGACCCCCCCTCCCCCCCCCCCTATTTCAATTTTGGTCAAAATCAACATATTTCAAAGATACCCAAACTTCTAAAGTAGGCCCACTCCAGAAAATAGAATAACGTGGATTGGTTAGGATCTGTGAGCGTATTGTGGGGCCTTAGTGGGTTGGATTTGTTTAGTTCGACATGATAATCAAGTGCTGGGTACTGCAACACTCTAGAAGGTGACTCACGCATACCATATAGCGGAATAAAACCGATTGCAGAGAAGTTTTTGTGGGAAAATCTCAAGAACATTAGACATTTATTGTATGTAAAACAGCAGGAAACCTAAATGCTACACCATATTGTTTAACGATCTTCCAAAGAAGGCCTCAAGTTTCTTGCTGCTTGGTGTGAATCTTTAATTGCCAGTAATTTCTGAAAACACCTTTTTTTCCCAGTATCACATAGAAGATAAGCTTTGATATTTTATTACTCTGTTAATGATAATATTTTATCAGAACGGAACGCCAATTGATAGCTATGACTGCAAGCTCTTATTTCTCAGGTGGGATTTTAACCTTTCTACTATTTAAGTCACCTCTTCGGCTTCGAATCAACTCTTCTTACTATCAGGGATTGTGCTAACATTATCTTTTTACCAAACACTGAAACTGTCATTATAAGGTAGAGAAAATACAGAGAAAGGGTATAAAGTTTATTCGTGGGAGTTTTAAGGCAGTCTCGGTTACTGCGTTATTAATAAGTGCTAACTTGCTATCAGTAACTGTAAGAAACTTATTGAGGCGACTTAAGTTCATTTTTAGAAAATGCGCGCTGGCAAACAAACTGTTCTGAAATATTATCCTTCTCAAGTGGACATGCTACTAGACAAAGACAAGTGCTAACTTGCAATCAGTAACTATAAAAATCTCTTTGCGCTGACTTAAGTTCAATTTAAAAAATGCGCGCTAGCAAACGAACTCTTCTGAAATATTATCCTTTTCAAGTGGACATCGTACTAGACAAAGACAAGTTTCTTTATATCTGCTTCCAGCCGCTTAGAGTAATTTTTTTTCAAAACAGCCACTCGTTGGAATGACCGTAGTATAATTATAGTTTTGTTTTCATAGCTTGCATCATGTGCTTTGAATTTTGTTTGATACGGACGTTTTTATTTTGTTCCTGGTTTCGCTTGAACCTGCCCCTGTTTACCTGTGCTTTTACATTATATAGTACTCCTGATATTATTTTTACCACCATATAATATAATATATACCATAATATAATATAGGATCGCACTATCTGTATATATATAGACACCTGAAGTTTTGTTAAATTATCTATCCAAATATGAGGGCTCTTTTGTATATATAAACAGGCCCAGCAATTTCAGCCAAAAACATTTTTCAAGGAACTCAAGTATTTTCTTGTGTTGCAAGATTTGACCATAACGAAGTTTTTGATACCATCAAAAACGTTCCCCATTGGTTCTTAAGGGGGTCTTTATTACTCAATTCGAGAGAAGGAACAACCATATCATGACGATTTTTGCGTCGGTTTAGCAGAACGGACCATTACCTTCAATATTTCCGAAAAGTACCTTACAAAATTTTGAAAGTCAGATTTTTGTCCTATTATGCTGTCAATGAAGTAAGGCAAGAAAATATTGTTCTTTTTTTTGTTAGACATCTATGTAGCCGGAATCATTTGGATCAGTAATACCGATCAAACCAAGCTCACTAAATGCAGCCGTTGCAAACAAAAAGCATTTTTATGCGTGAAAATAGCTGTGAGTTCATTGTCACTTGTTCCTACTGAAATACTGTGCCATGGGCAAAGTTATTTAAGTACTATTGATCTTTAAGAATAAAGAAGCGTGTAGACATAGGTGCGACTCTTTTATCGCCATACGCAAATAGAGAGAAGTTGGTACTGCTACCATACAGGCCACTGGAGCTCATCGTTGCTTGAGGTGTACTATTTGCTGCAGCTGTTCACTTATACAGCTCGCTAGAGCTCTTCAGCGCATGTATCGGCTGATCTGTTTAACCACGTATTCTATATTTTTCAACGAACAAACTTTTGTAAACGCCGCGCAAATGTCATGCATTTCTCATGTCTTAATCCAGGCACCAATCTTGAGCGCAGAGAATGTCCTAAACTACAGTCTGCTAACGAAAGATCTAGATATTCAACAAAATCAAACGTACAAGGATGTAAGGCGCAGGAGTGCTACATATGTCCTCCTAGTTCTCTAGCAACACGAAAGATTTGAAATGATACCAATTGTACGGATAGTAATAGTCCTTGGCAGCAACGAAGGTGATTATTTCTAATTTTCTTTCTAATTATTTCCAGGAATTCTGCCTCTTTATGAATACTACTTGAGTTTTCCTACCAATTCTGCTACTATGCAGGGAAAACCCTGATGGAAAATGATGTCTATCGCATGAATTCTTCAACTGCACTCAAAAAAAGTTACACAATAAAGTGCCGTTGTTTTTCTAAAACTAAATTATTAAATTCCATCTTACCACTTTCAGGCAACGCAAATGATTTCTTGGACGTAGAGGCGTGTTTCCTGCCCTGGAAAAAAAGCAGAAACAGCTTTGAAAGATAGAGAGGCCGACTACTCGACTGAAGCAATAATTTTCTGCCCATCAGCTCCGCACATTTAATGAGGAAGAGGAAAAGAACATAATAAGGGAGTGTCAAAAGTTACTACTTATTCGGACATAATTCGCGCCATTTGCAGCTTGGGCAAAGAATAAATTTAGAGAACGTATTTGCGAAGCTTGGTGAAGAGGCAAATTTCTCGTTGACAGCAATTAAGCATAACGAGTTTGGCCATGAGATTTCAAAGACAAAAAACGGTACGATTTTTATCTTCGCATCAAGGAGATACTCTCCGGAAACACTCAATCCGAAGTGTAGTGTCGGATAAAATCGATTAAATATTAGGTATTCAGTCATCAGCCGATTTAAAACCTTGACATCAAGTGATGTCTACGCAGCCAGCTGCATGCGTTTTTACACCTCTATACTCATCATGATCAACCTGACCGCGCCCACAGCAGGACTACAGCCTCTGACATACATCTTCTATTAATCCTCTCCTCTGCCATCTACGGCATCCGATTCCCGCCAACGTTTTAATCTCAGCCGCCCATCTAGCTTTCTGCCATCCCCGGCTACGCTTGCCTTCTCTTGGAATTCACTTTGTTACCCTTCAGGACTAGCGGTCACCTTGCATTCTCATTATACTCCCTGCCGGAGCTTATTTATTACTTGTGGTTTGGACTAGGATATCATTAACCCCCGTTTCCTCTCTGACCCGCTCTGCCCTCTTCTTGCCTCTTAACGCGATGCCTGTCATTTTCTTTTCTATTGCTCGCTGCGTAGTCGTCTGTTTAAGTGCAGCCCTTTTCTCTGACCTCCACGGTTCGGCCCCAGAGCTGAGTACCGGCAAGATGTAGCTGTTAGATACTATTCCGTTCAGAGATATTGGTAACATGTCATTCGTCACCTTAGATAACCTGCGAAGTGTGCTCCGCTTCGTTCTATTCTTCTATTGATTGCACTCTCTAGATCAAGATCTGTGCACTGTGTAGACGTATTACCTTAGACTTTCAGCGCCTCGCTACCTAGTGTAATTGTATTACCTCTGTATTACAGAGTCTAAAATTGAAGATCGGAAGTTTGCTTTATGCAAACTCCGGTACCGGTAATGGGCGGCCTAATCGCTAGCTCCCGTCGCCAACGAACCGTTACGTATCACTAGACCAACGGGTCAATTGTCACGACCGATATTAATGTATCATCGCCGTGGAACATTGTTTCATGCGAGCTACGCCGGGGAAAGCGGTTTACAGACAGTCTAAGGGCCGTGCTTTACTTGAGACAGGTGGCGACCGGAAAAGCCGCGTTTGTGCCTGCCTTGTCTGCGTTAAAACGAGGTGCGACGAGCAACCATCACTAGTATTACTGCGAAGCAATACTACTTTAGCTACCACCTCAGCCCGTTCTAGCGCGAGGCGGTGGTAGGCACCACTTGACCTTTGGCATGACCTTTGGCATGACGTCATGCCATCTGTGTAAAAACGGGGCCCCATCTCGCGCCGTCGCAGCGCGAGGCTGGTAGGCACCAACGGCGGCCTAACTCTCGCTCCTCTCACCAGGGGCGCCGCGCGCGGAGTGACGTCATACCACCTCTTTGAAAACAGGGTCCCATCTCGCGCCGTCGCAGCGCGAGGCTGGTAGGCACCAACGGTGGCCTAACTCCCAATCCTCTCACCAGGGGCGACGGCGGCCTAACTCTCGCTCCTCTCACCAGGGGCGCCGCGCGCGGAGTGACGTCATACCATCTGTGTAAAAACGGGGCCCCATCTCGCGCCGTCGCAGCGCGAGGCTGGTAGGCACCAACGCCGGTTCGCTCCTCTCGTCAAGCCTCTCAGATGCCGCCTCAAGCAAGCAAGACACCTCGGCAGAATGCAAAGAGGAAGCATCAGCGAGCTACGGAGACAGCAGAAGAACGAGAAGAACGACTTTCCAAGCGGCGTGCTCAACATGCAGCCCGACGAAAACGGTGAACGTCTATGCGTCATTAGCCGTGTCAGTACATGGGAAACCAATAAAATAGCGGAACCTATCGTATTGCTTCGCAATTACCAAGCTAAGCCGCAGCAAGTTTCTTTACACTTCGACGCTCAACAGCGGCAAATTTTTGCCAGATTCTTTCACTTTATTCAATGCCAGCCCCCCTTCGCAATGAGTAGGCCCAGAATCCGCTAGTTCTTACGTGCGAAGCCATCGAATATGAAGAGCAAATTTATAAGTTCAACTATGTTCAAGGGTCATCGAATTTAGTTCTCGCAAACAGTGACCTGAAACCGACAGCAGCTTACGGCGCAGGACGCACGTAGGGTGACCGCGATGCAGTGATGGTAGGTGACGGGACTTTGCCTGCTGAGTAATGCTAAACACTGCGGGCGGCACTCGACGTCATTGATTGTGGAAGATAAATTAGTCAGTATCAATCATAGCAAAGAATCACCTAATTGATTTCTTTATAAAGGATTTAAACAGACATACTGATATTGGGGATATTTATATTACTGATATTGCATGTGCACACATTTGCACAATAGCACTGAAAACAAAGGAAGAAAAAATAAACGCAGCATTCGGTGCATTACTAAAAACACAATTACTGCACCATACTACAAAAGTATTAAAACAGAAAACGACATCACGCAGGTGTCATCCTGCACCCATACGTAATTTTGGTTGGGTTCTTTGTGTATTCTTGCAGGAAAATTTAGTAGCAGTATTATGTGCCGCATTGTCTCGGCAGCCAATGCAGTTCAATATTCATGAGCGATTTCTTCGTCATGCAACATTATCTCTTGGTCGCTGTCCTCCCTCATTAGCAGATCGTTTAAAGGACACCCGTCTACTCCTACTTTGAATGCACAAACAAAAGCTTAAAAAAAGGTATTCAGCAGCAAAGAAAGACCCGCCGCGGTACCTGAGGGGTAATGGCGCTCGGCCTCTGAGCCGGAGTACCCGGGTTCGAGCCCTACTGCGGTGATCTGATTTCGATGGAGGCAAAACGCAAAAAGGCGCCCGTGTGCTGCGCGATGTCAGTGCAAGTTAAAGGGCCCCTGGTGCTCGAAATTATTCCAGAGCCCTCCACTACAGCCCCCCTTCCTTTCTTTCTTCCGTCACTCCTTCCTTCTCCTTTCCCTTACGGCGCAGCTCTGGTGTCCACCAAAATACGTGAGACAGGTACAACCCATTTACTTTCCTCAAAACCAGTACTCAATTTTTTCAAGGAACAAAAGTGTACACGTTAATGCTGTCATTGTTCCCTCGAGAACACACAGGGTAGATTGATACTGCCATTTGGCACCGGAAGTTTGTTTTACTCTTCATTTTTCTGAGCTCCACTCTAGGCCTAAACCATTCTTCCCAAAAATGTGTTCATTGCTGTAATCGTGCTGCTTTTCTCTGTCTGAACAGCTGAGAAAAGGAGTTCGGTGAAAGCAAGGAATATATGCGCTGGTTCTGGTAGGTATGTTCGTATTCTATTACTTTAGTTTTCTAAGTGGTGCGAGAATATTCTAACTATGCAGTTGCTCCTGGGAGATGCATCTAGCGAACCGTTTACTGTTTCTAAATCGCAGGCAGTGTGACACAGCACAACGAAAAAAATGCTTAAGTCGTCGAAACCCATGCGGGTGCGGGCCACGTTCCCCCTAGGTGTGAACTACTGACGTATTCTAGAATGGTTTACATTATTGGTGGGTGCAAATAAGATTCTCAGATAGTTTTATTGAAGTTTAAACTCGCGTGTCCTAAGCGTACCTGTTTTCCTAACATTTATTCAGATTTCTGATGAGGGAAAAATGAAGAAAGGTATAGGATTAATCAAGCATAACGCGAGAATGCGTGCTTAGTTTGTCAGAGCTCTTGATAGTTTTTGTTAGCCACTGAGTTCCGCCCTGTTCTTTTCGTGGTCCACAAATCTCGCACACGTATTACTGATTCATTATGAGAATAGTAATTAGGACTTTTGAGCAAAAATTACTCACTCCACGGCAACGGTAAACAGCAAGGGAATAACGGCGCTGAGCGTAGCGTACTTCATTTCGCTGCAACACATGGAGCCGTGAGGACGACAATATTTCCGACAGCTATATTTTGACCGGTCATTCCGAGTGACTTCTGGCGGCCTAAGCAGCTGATAGCAAATTCTGTCACTACCATTAATATAAGCATCATTTCAAGCACTACGAAAATGTCACCACATGAATTTGAAACTTGCATATGATAGATGTTATGACTGATAGACTGTCGCGAAATAAGTCACTAGGAAGCATTCAGAGGCATAGGGAATTATAATTTCGACGTGATTTTACATTCTGAATTGCTTTATCACGATGCAAATGAAATATTATTTCGGAAATACAAAAACTGCGATCATAACTGCGATCATAAAATTGCGATCATGGCGTCAGCTCATTTAGAACCAGTCAAGCAGCCTGTAAAGGATCTTCGTCAATCTAGCCTTTAGGGCGTTTCTTTCGATGGGAATCATTACTCAGGTTTTATAAATTACTGATATAAACCGGTGGTCGTTTCTTATAAGCGACAGCTGATCTTTCTATCCTTACATATCCTTACTTGTTGCGTTCCGTACATGTGCCTCTGATAAGGACAGTAAACTGATAATGGGATTTGCGCTTGATGGCATGCTTTCGCAGATATCTGAGTTATGGGCACTTCAATGCAGCCACTGCGGCCACATGGGGGACACTTCTCTCGAGCAAAATGCGATGACACCGCTGCTCGGTATGAATAAGAAGAAATTGAGAAAATGCCAAAAGACCACAAAGGGAAGCATGCTGCTAGAAGTGAAGAAAGAGTATCCGACTTATCATTGCGTTTGACGCCAGGTGGCCGCGTTGTATAGCTTGGGAATCTCTCATCGCGGGACCCTCATCACAAAATGTGCGTACACGTGTTCCGTCTATTTCTTACTGTAAACCCTAAGGCAGGGCAGTAAAGACGATTTACGTGTTTCGTTCTTGCTGATGGTGGTCTGATCCTGCCTAGCCAAATGGGATACGACAGATCTTAAACTTCAACATACGAGACACCATTTTGAGAAGTACTTTTCATTAGAACAGGCTACAGGGCTCTGGAGAGTACATCGAAAAAAACAAGAATTATTCATCACTAGACATGTCTAATGTAATCACGTGATTACGAGCGTTGTTCATTGTACACGGCACCAAGCCTTCAAGCGCAAGAAACCGGCTGCAGGCTTTCGGCATACCAGAAGACGAGACAGGACAGTGATACAATGCAAAAAAAAAACCTCAAAACGTGATCAACTAGAGGCGAATATTGCTACCTATTCCTCTGCAGAGCACTTCTTCAAAAACGATTAATGTAAACAAATTAAGGTCAACTGAAAACTGAAGGGACAGTATGATAAAGCTCCGGCAACAGGTGTTTTTTTTTCGGTAGTCATGTCTGGCATCAGGCAATAGTTACGAACCTCGTCTGATCTTTATTTTGTGCGTGAAAATGCGTTCATACCTCGACCACTGAATAGAACAGAACGGGCCGCTAGTCAAAAATTTCCGCCTTTCAAGAGGGCATTTCAGATTGGGGCACATTAAATAATGGCAAACGATAATAACTGCATCATATATATTCGATTTTCATTACATTGACTAAATTTTTTCCGCGTCTGCAACAATTGCCTCTCGGCAGCTGCTCGGCACGAAGCTCGTGCGCCATGATGATGGATTTTGAGAAGACACTTAAGTTACTCTCCGGCCGCCTGTCTGTGCTGTGGCAGCTTCTCAGAGCTTGTCGGTGCTGGCATCCCTCTCCCATCTAGGCGCCACTTCCAAATTCTAACCGACACTGGCACGGGCTGGAAGACCCCATGTCGAGGACTCCTCCAGACAGCCGCTTATTAATTTTTGACCTGCTTCCCCTTCTATGCACGCTCGTACACCGCAGCAGCCGTCGCCGAGACTAGCCCCTGAATTTGGCCCCTATACGAAGAGGCGCCCACTCATCAACCCATTGAGCATCATGGCACAGGCAAGTTCGTCGCCCCTGACTCTTCAGCAGCTCTGTGTGCGGGGCAGTTTCCATGATCCCCTTTTGAAGGCGTTGAAGACTGGCTTTCACCAATTTGAGCGAGTGGCCGATTTCATCCAGTGGAGCGCTGCGCAGAAGCTGCGTGACGTTTATTTCGCACTTGAATACGCAGCCAAGACTTGGTTCGAGAACAGGGAGGCCAATATAAAGCAGGTCCAGGACACGTTTGCTAGCACGGACCGCCGGGATCGTGCACGGCGCCTCCAGGGTGCTCGCGTACACGTTCACCTGACATCGATATGACGGAAGCCACGAAGCTCCGCCACCTGATACAAGGCGTGAACGACCGTCTCTTTGTTGGTTTGGTCGGAAATCCCCCATAGACTGTGGCAGACTTCACATAAGAAGCTACCACCATTGAGCGGGCCTAGCAGCAGTTGTGCGCTGAGCCATGGAGCCGTTCGGCCGCTTTGTGCTTGTCTGGCGACGATTAGTCTTTTGCGTGAGCGGATACACGCGGTGGTCCGTGAAGATCTCCAGAAACTGGACATCGTTTCGCCTGATCCGACAGTCGCGACTCTTACCAAAGTCGTGCGCGAACAGATCCGGAAAGCATTTTCACCGCCTGCTCAAATGATACCGGTGTCACGCCCCATGAGCTACTCCGTGGCTCTCCGTTCCGAGTTGCTACCTGGGCAATGTCTGCCATACGACCTGCGGCAGCCAACTGCTCCGCCGCCGTCATTCTACCAGTGGTCCCAACCGAGACCTGCATTGCGTGCACATGCTCGGAAGGCGGCTGTTTGGCGTACTGCTTCAGAGAAGCCTCTCTTCTACCATTGCGGGGAAGTCGGCCACCTCTATCGTTGCTGCCCTTACCGCGAAATCGGTCTCTGGGGTTTTCCATGTGGCGTTCCTTGTCTCCGTTTCAGTGAGCGATCCCGTGAAACCAAAGAATACCTTAATGGCCGTGACAGTTCCCCTACCGGCCTACCTCGATCTCCTTCTCCCTCGCGGTATATCTAACCTAACCCAGCCGCCGGGGTTTTGCAGATAGGCTTCGGGGCCGGTCTCCAAACCTACGCTGGGAAAACTGAAAGCGGCAAGCTCAGGGGAAGAGGGTAACGTATGCAGCGCGAAAAAAACGAACAGACAACAGAAGAAAGAGAAACAGAAGCGCTGACACTACCAAATGACACGACTCAACGAAAAACCATGCGCCGTACACCCATCTGTCTGTTGTACGGCCGCGAAGTGTCGACAGTGATGAAAGCAATGCCGCCCCGTGATGACCGTAACCTCGAAGTTGGTGCCGAGAAATTTACTCTTCATGCGGAAGAAGCTCGACAACTTGCGAGAGTGCACATACTGATCCAAGAAGGTTGTGACGCCCGGCGATACAACCGCAGCCATAGACTGGTGACGTTCACCCCGGAGGATGCAGTTGGGGTATGGGCCCCCATTCGACACCACGGTCTTTCCGAAAAACTGCGAAAGCAGTACTTCGACCTCTCCAGAGTTATCTGTCCGCTAAGCGACGTAACCTACGAAGTTCTTCCTGGTGAATTTTTCCGTAATACTTGCCGTCAGCAGCGACTTGAGATCGTCCAAGTTGTGCAGATAAATCCTACTTTTCGCTGCTAAGCGCCGCGCGTTACTCGGTTTTGTTTATTTTGTAATCGCTTTTGTAATCAAAGCACAGGTCCGATCCTCTTTCGAGAGGGAGGGTTTTGCCGCGCCTGCGAAATTTGCCGCTCGGCACCTGCTAGGCACGCAGCTCGTGCCCCATATTGGTGACTTTTGAGAAGAAACTGACATTCCGCTCCGGCCACCTCTCCGTGTTTTTACAGCTTCATAAAGGTTCTCGGTGTTGGCGTTTCTCTGCTCTCTACGCGCGAGTTACCAATGACAACTGTGCGTGAGAATATAATTCCCTGGGCACAAAGTGAAGAAGACCTATCTCCACTGGCTCATGTTTTAACAAGAGTAGTATTCGTTTTCTCGCCAACTCACCCGTCATTCGCGAGATGACGGCACCTCAATTCATATTCAATAGTAGATACTTTAACATTGTAAACATACGAGGAGGAAAGGCTCAAGGTAGAGTTTTAAAGCTACGAGAACAGTTTGAAACGACAAGAAAATCAGCGCTGGTGTGTGGGACTGCAGCTGGACAATCAGCTCAATTTTTGTCTACTAGGTGCACTGAATCAAGCACGCATGGGAGGGCGGACGACTGCTTCGTCCCGGCGGTAAACGATTGTCCAGATGCGTTTTGCATTGCCTCGCAAAGCGCAGAGAATATCAGTACGAAAGGCTTTGTGTCTCGACTTACCGAAACGCTAACGAAGCTTTAGAAGGGAGCGTAAGCTCCGGAAATGTCAGGTCATTTTTAATGTCGACTTATTAAAAGCAGTAATTCAATTCCAGCTATAGCCGGGCGTGTCAGCGCACGAAAACGTCACACTAATTTCAGAATAACATTCAAACTCAGCTATCGGCATAATCAATGTAAGAGGAGCGTGAGCTCAGTGCAGCTGCGACATTGGGATGCAGCCGACAAATGCGAAAGCTATAAAATAATTACGTCAATGCAAATAAATCTTAGACCTACAAGCGAAGGAAGCAGCGCAAGAGACAAGGACTTGACACAACACAGGCGCTGTCCTGTCACGTTCTTATGTTTTGTGCTGTTTCCTTCGCTTGACTTGATCGACCATTTAGCCCGCCCAAAAGCCCTACTGAATGACTTAAGTCCGCCTGCGTGAAGGATCGTGTGCAGAAGAGCTAAAATGAGGAAACCACGTGTGAATAAGGAGCTATTGGCGCTCGAGTTTGGGTATTTCTCTTTTAACAGGCCTGCTGCCAGGCCTGTATACAAAGTAAGGATACATTGCGCGCCAGCTGCCAAGCTACAACGGTGTCAGGCTGTGGCAGCCCTGCCTTACTACTTGAGGTTCAAAACTCGAATGCCGCCAGAAGCCAGGTGGATTCTGCGATCCAGTTTGTGCACCAAAAAGGCGAACCACAAGCAGATAGCGCTGTTGTACATTAGATGCATCCAGGACCTGCTAAGACAGCTAAGACGTGCTGACTAGCCGTCTGGTTAATTAGTACTGAAGGGTTAACTTTTTAACTATTACTGTTGGGCTCCTTAGTCATTTTAGAGGCGTATAGCCCACCATAATCAATAACTATACCAATTTCTAGAATTTTGTAAACACGGTTACCCTCAGCGCTGCGCACCAACAAACTATGGATACATCCATGAGTTATTTGCTGTAGCTAGGTTCCTTTGCCTGCAAGCTTTTCGAATGCACATGTATTAAGTCATGGTGTCCAGACTGGCTTGGGCACAGCGCCACGTTTTCTAAATTCCAAAAACTGATAGGTCTATTAATTACGCTGGGCCGTACGCCATTTAATAATTAAAGACCCTAACTTTAAAAGCTAAAAGTTAGCTACTCAAAAACAGTTAAACAGGCTGCTAGCTAGCACTACACCGCTGATATTTCCAAGCCGAAAAAATCGGTCTTCTGACTGACGAAGCTTATTTCAAAAAATTGTGTGAAATCGTACGCGAAACGCCCTTTATATACACTGCGCATTTCTCTATCACCTGACGTATAGAGTGAATATGCACTCTTATCGAGTAACCTCTGCGAAAGCCCGCCCGATCATTCAGTTGATTGAACTCTAAGGTTGTCCTGACTAGATTAGCGATTACCACATTAAATACCTCACAGGCATCGGACAGTAAGCTGATCGGTCTATAATTTTTCAAGTCTTCAACGTCTCATTTCCTATGGATTAAGATGCTGCTCATAGTGAAACCTATAAGTTCGGAATATACGCTGGAATATAATATTGTATTTAAGACATAATTTGTATTCATGAATGCCCTAAAAATATGCAGGAAATAGGTTCCTGAAATTTCATATTTGGTATTCAAAATATATTCTTGAAATTTGCCAAATATACCTCACTTAAAGCTACTTAGAACACATTTTAAATAGGCTGTGGTTAGAGTTCCGTCTAGACGGAACTACAATTTGCGCTAAAGTTCCGTCCAGACGGAACTGTGTGTAGCTATGGGGTTCCGTCCAGACGGAACTGTATCTGCCACCATACAGCTCCGTCCAGCATTATCTGCCACATGAGTTATGTCAAGACGGAATTACAGCTGGCATTAGGGATTGGGAAACCAGTTTGCTTGCAGACTTTTGCATGTGCATTTAAAAAAGTGGCAATCCTGTTCCGCCTAATGTGTGACAGGCTATTCTGCTGCATCATTTAATTTCCAAGCAGTCAGTGAGAAATGGCAATAGAACGAGTTTTGGCTTGGGTTTGTTGGTGCGTTGGCATAATGCTTGTTGACCGTTTGTGTACGTGTTAGTCTTTTTCGCGATGCACCATCTTGCAGCACAAACAGCGACAGGGCTTCACATCACTTCGCGAAGAGTTTCTGCACTCTGCTTCTAACAGTGTCATTTTCCCGATCCTGCATGCATGCACGGAAGTTAAACCTTCGATGATGCATCTAAACGCAGTACGCGGACAGATATTTTGGTGCCGTATACATGCGTAGAGAGAACATCTGGATACAGCTTTGTCAACTGGTTATTCCAGAGGCAAAGAAATGCTTTATGTGGGCAGAAATCACCCATTTTGGATAGTGTGGACAGTACGGACATTAGAGCGTTTTAGTTTTACGTGCGTAGAACCTTCACGCACGTAAGCGTGAGCTGTCTACGTAGCGTACGTTCGTGACGCTTCGTACAGTTTTAGCTACATGTACGGTACGCAAACTGTGTAGATCTGCCATAGAACCTAAAAAATGCGCTAGCATGTTGTGCCGCGCCATCTAGTAAAAATAAGAAAACTAATTTTGTTTAGTCGAGCTTCTTGGAGCGGAGTCAGGCCAAGCCGCAGTGCGGGCGGTCAATACTTTCTCCCTTTCTTCTGACAAACGTTGAGCGATTTCATTCCACTCAACTGTATGTTGCATGCTATCTTCAAAGGGATTGCATTCGCTCACGTCCCGCAGCATATCTAAATCATCGCTTTTCGAGAAGCGAAGGCGCGCTGGTGTCCCACTCATGTTGACGACGTGTGCGTATGGAGCCAAAACGTGCACCGTTTTGCTTTTCCCGCTGACTATGCCGAGGGTATCGCGATATCCCGCGAGGTTTCGAGCTTCGCGCGGTCTCGCGAGACCGTCGGCACACTGGTTGCTATGACGACCACAAACGCTTCTCCGTCAGGCTGAGGAGCTGCTGAAAGGGATTTCTGTCTGGAAAACAAAACCTAGTTCTCGCCTAAAACTTCATGCGAGAGCAAGAATGGGCCGACTGAAGGCAAATACAGCAGTTTACAGCACGATACCACGTCGAGGGATTAGCAACGAAGCTGTTATCGTTGTTAAGCGGGCGGGCAGGGCGCCGCCATCTTGCCAACGCCACGTACGCAAGCAACGCGAAGACCGCAACGCAAAGATCCGAATCTCATGTAGTACGTCCGTGCGACCCACGCAGACACTTCACGTTCTGCGCATGCGCACTAATGACCCGTAAGCGCTCTACTTACGCGAAGCTTCTACGTACGTGAAACTAAAACTCTCTATTGCATGGACGGAACTCTAGCTCCAGTAAATATCCCGTCTGGACGGAACTGCACCAGCCGCAAATGTTCCGTCTGGCACTAGGTTTAAATATGTGAAAAAAACATGCATGCAGTTTTAGTGTCTTGACAATGTATTAAAAGTGTATTTTCGTAAACGTTATATTTCCTCCTCCAAAGTGTACTTCAGTTCTAGCAAACGCGCAGTGCTTTTAAACATATTTGCAGCAAACTTTACTCTCCGTTTCAGGAAATGGCATTTTCAGGAAATGGGTGGCGAGGAGCGGAAACTACTGTAACACGGGCGGAGCTAAGATTGTTGCGTGGTACATGCGTCACGCAGTGCCGTGATTTGATTGTCGCCGTTTTGCGCCCTCCTACAAGCGCGTGGTTTTTCAATGGTTCGAGAAATCGGACGATTCAGGCTTGGCGAAGGTAGTTGTCTTTTACTAACGGCCGGCTACAATTAACTAATGCCTCCATGTAATAGATAAAAAGTTCACGATAAAAATTTAGTAAATCGCTTTATTAGTTAAAATGATTCGCCTGTTTTTGACGCCCGCTTACAGTGGTCTGAACACGGCGCAAAAAGCTTCCCTGTTCCTCAGAAACCTTTTTTTAAATTAACTGTGGGCTTCCCTGAAACATCTGCTAGATGTCGCGCCAACCAGCTTACCACGATGTCTTGCTCTGCAAAATACACCGTTTGGTGTCTGTGAAGCTTAGTCCATGCTCCATTGCGATTAATTTGCTATTTTGGGCATCCAACAAAGAAGCCTAGAAGTAGCAGATAGAGTGAATGATTTCTCAGAGGAAAACAAGCTATTTGCGAAATTAACTGCAGCGACACGCACAAGAAAAAGCTATTAACGGTTGCAAGACACGGATTGTTTCGAAGTCCACAACAGCCCTACATTTCGGATCTCCCGCGTCTTTCAAGCAACATAGGTTCTGTCATGACGAAACATCTTGCCCGGACAGACACCTCTATCACCTCCTATTCATCGTAGGAAAATCACTTCCCAAGTTTTTGTTGCCCTTCTCGGTGAAGATTTGGAAGCTGTGTCAGCACTCGCTCTCTTCCCCGTCCTTTGACAGCAATGTCCACAGCAATGCCCGCGCTTCTCACCTGTGAAAGCATCACATCATCTCATCGGCGCATATATCTAGGCGCCCGCTGAGAACTTTCTGTAGGTAGGAGACACTTTGGCGAAGACTTAAGCGTAAACGTTCCTCGGCACAAAATATTCCGCTCAGGACGCCACCTATCACCAAAAATGCTTATCTAATGAGATGACTGGAAGCCCGAATATTCATTCCCTTTCGATACTGTACTCACTGAAAACCTGGTATGTTCATGAACCGAAGTTGATATCGAAGGTAATCGTTGTGACCCTTAGCCGTATACGGTGTTCTTTCTTCCGCTGCCTTAAGCAGGAAACTGCTACGCTACGGATGCCAGGCTGGCTTGTTGCGCAACATTCGCTTTAGATCAAATAAGCTTTCTATGAAATTTAACACTTTATTGAGAATATCGCTGTGCGGCGCATTGCTTTGAAATGTCAGTACGAAATCACACAAAAAGCACGAGTGCTTTAGAAAACAAGAAGAAAACTCTGAGTGATGTAACTTGCACAAAATTTTGCCTTTCTCATGCATGCTAGAAGTTGATGGAAATGCGAGAAAAGCGAAAACAGGCAGGACGGAATAGAAGAACACGTATTGTTTTCTTCTCTTGTCTTCCGTCCTGTTTGTTAGTGCTTGGACATTCATTTTAATCAACCTGCACCAATCAGGCCGACAAAGCGCTCTTCTTGAATGCTAGATGTATGTAAAAAGAAATCCTAATTACTTACGGAAAGCAGGCGTTCGAACTTGGGCTACGGCGGCGGCGCTCTGCAGAACTTCGGTCCCGCAAAGTACGGTAGTGGTGACCAAGACGCAGTACTCGGTATCTAGAGTGCTCTCGAAATCTTGCCACGTATCGAATGTCTGGAAGTCTGTGCACGAAGTGACGTCTTCTACCGGATGGCATGTGCGAAAGGCGCTGCAGAGCTTTACTGCGTAGCCTGCCTGAGCGCCGTGCCAATATGCAGGTGGCACCCATTGGATACGGCTACGGAGGTGTCCTGCGACTATCGTGATGTTCCTTGGAGGATCCGGATCTGGTTGGAAAGCAGGGGAAAAAAGCATCGCTACGAACAATGCTCAGCCCACAAAACTTTTTCGGTGCCTAATCCTGCAGCAGCATAACCAGCGACAGTAGTTTTTTTTTAGTAACAGCCGCTGCAAAATAAGTATGTTACTGAGGATCAAGTTGCCCTGTAACGTTCCTTGGGTTAAAGGTATGAATTAATGACATCGCGATGGCGGCACATAAATATCTTAATGCGGAGTAATGCGCCAATTACTTTTTGTCTACTTCAGGTTGCCTTTGCATGCAGTAAATTTATAAAGGCAAATACTGCGTGTGCGAACGCACAGTAAGAGTCTGCATTGTGCTGAAGTTTGACATGATAGAAAGAAATGGGCATCGAATGGTGAAACATTATGTCCGCAAATCGCACTGTGGAAGTGTTCAAACACGAGAATGTGGAAACTGTGCTGTGACTGTGAGCGACTGCCCTTACAAAAATGGATATCAACTTTCTTTAGAATTTGTATTAACATTCTATTGACTCTAGTAACCTTGTAGTAACTTTTACATTCTATCAATAATTGTTCATACAACGTTGGTAGAAGTTACTTCTTTGTATGTACTCCTGTCAATAGAAAGTTACTAGAAAATAATTTTTACATTCTATGCACCTTTGTCAATACAAAGTTGGTAGACTGTTACTTCTTTGTATTTACTCCTGTCAATAGAAAGTTACTAGAAAATCTGGGTGCAGTTTGACACGTTGAGAGAAGTAAATGAACAAACTGCATGGTGTTCCAGGTGATTAACACTATCTTGTTCGCATAATCGTGACGACATCTTACCTGATTGCATGGTGGAATCTGTTGCAGCTAGTCAACAATTTCACTATATCGAAAAGCGACCAACATTATTCGCAGCAAATGCGTTTTGAATGTAATCAGGATATGGGAAAACGTTTTAAAACAGAAGATGTATTCCATTTTAATACGTTATGTACTTTACGGACTGCTGT